>NC_090937.1:95694488-95997518 GCF_040938575.1 Ambystoma mexicanum | reverse complement strand
CCGGAAAACCACCTCAGCCAATCATGAAAAAGTGCGACTTGGGTTTCCTAGGACACCCTGTGCAGGGGGTGACTACACCCCTCCCTCACAATCAGCCTACCTAGACACCCAGGTGCCTTGAGGAGGGCTTCTTGGCTGAAGCCCGCCAAAAGACAGTGAACAAAGAAGGCAGACCTGGTTTGCCGTGCAAAGTAAAACACAAGAAGGATTTTGACAAAAAGAAATGGCGAATAAACCGCACCAGAGCCAAAAGAAAAAGTATTTGGTCGAGCGGGTTTCAGATCGGGCTAACACAATAGACTACAATATTACCACGGTTATATAAGATAACCGCGGTAGAAAATTAGGGTAGATACCACTGCCACCAGCCATGTCTAAATGTTAAAAGAGCGAAACAATGCTCTATGAGGTACAGATAAAAAGGGCTAAGAGTTAACCCTTCAGTACTCCATGTAAGGGGTGTACTGGATCTGTCGTTAATTTGACTAAGTAAAGTTAATGGTAACTTTACCCTTTTCTGGGGGACAGTAGACAGCATCAGAAAAGGAGTCGGGGGGAAGTCTGAATGACAACCCTGTGTCACTGCACAGAGAAGGGGGCTACTGAAGTGGTGTACTCCAGAGTCCACAATCATAAAAACAGGTAAAAACACATAGCAAAACACAAGTAAGAGTGGTGAAAAGCTCACACTCTTACCAAGTGGAAAGAAATAACTCCAGAGATCCAGCAAAGCTGCTGAGGGACTCACTAGATAAGGGAAATTAGCTATGAAATGAGAATTCTCCCTAACAGAGACTCTGCGCCGTCCTAAGGGAGCTTAACAAACGGGTCCATACTTCCCGATGGCCTCTTCCCTTCATAGACCAAGGGCTGGCCCAGATCCAGGGGTCACAGGTATTCACTGCAATTGACCTGCAATTGACCTGCCCAATGGGTACTGGATTGTACCTGTCAGTAAGGAGGACCAATACAAGCTGGCCTTCACCTTTGGGGGGCAGCAGTACACATGGACCGGACGACCTTCGGATACATCAACTCCGGCAATAAATTCAACATTTTTCTACATAAGGCCATGCCCGACCTGGGTGAAAGGGGTAACCTGGCTTATGTAGATGTGCTCATCAAAAGCTCAACTGTGGAGGAACACATAGCGGAGATCTGTTATGTTCTGACACAGCTGAGGGCTGCTGGAGCAAAACTCTCCTTTCAAAAGGCACAGTGGCGTAGAACCCGTGTCAATTTCTTGGGGCATGAGATTACTCCCCAGGGTCTCTGTCCCCAGGAAAAGAAAGTGGAAGCACTCCAGAAATTAAAAGACCCCACAACTCTGCGGGAACTAAGGAGCCTCCTTGGACTAACTAATTACAGTAGAAAGTTCATTGAGGACTATGCAGAGATCACAAGACCCCTGATTCATCTTTTGAAGGGGGGGTCAAGTGGGAGTGGGGACCAGAACAAGCCGAGGCAATAAGACAACTCAAAAGAAGCCTCTCACAAGCGCCTTGCCTAGCTACCCTGTCAAAAACAAGGAGTTCTTCTTGGAGACAGGGTTCTCAAATACATGCTTGACTGCAGTATTATACAAAAGCATGACAAGGTCAATAAAGTAATCTCCTATGCGAGTAAAACTTTATCCTCTGTGGAGGAAAAATTCAATGATTGTGAGAAGGCACTCCTGGCAACGGTGTGGGCATTGAAGAATTACCGCCCGTTTATCCAGGGGGAACACATCATAGTGGAGACTCCACACCAGCCTCTGCAATTTCTCCAAAGTGACAGAATCCGAGCCGGAAATGTGAGTAATTCCCAAATTACTTCCTGGATTCGATTCTGTCAATGCAAAGCTTTCCTGTGGAGGTCAGATATGGCCAAAACAAGAAGAGTCCCCTCGCGCAACGTCTGGCTGACTTGCATGATTGTGCCAGAGAAAACTGTCTCGAGGACGAAAGTCTTAAAATTAAGGACAACATGGAGGCATACCTCAATTCCCCACACAAAGTCTTTGAAGAAGACAAGTGTGAGGGAATGCCCACTGTCTATGTAGATGGATGTTCCTACCATGTTAACAACGGGGAAAAAGAACTTGTGGCTGGCGTAGGGAATGCATGGGTGAATGACACCCCAGAACCCTGCGCTGGGTACAAGATCGGTCCCTGAAGTAATCAAGTGGCAGAGTTGATGGCTGGGCATCAAGCCATCCTCACTGCTGTCCAACACAAACTCCACAAACTGGTTATAATCACAGATTCGGATTATGCACGGAACAGGTTCATGGAGCACCTGGTTAACTGGAAAACCAGAGGCATACTATGTGCTAATAACAAACCA
This sequence comes from Ambystoma mexicanum, assembly GCF_040938575.1. Classification (NCBI taxonomy): domain Eukaryota; kingdom Metazoa; phylum Chordata; class Amphibia; order Caudata; family Ambystomatidae; genus Ambystoma; species Ambystoma mexicanum. Next base: position 95,995,190 of record NC_090937.1, on the reverse strand, counting down.
TTGAAACATGGTAAATTAATCCAAAACATTGATGATCTGGTCACCTCGAATGGGATGACCATCTACTGGAAAAAGATCAAGGGTCATTCTAAAGTAGAGGGACCAGGCAAAACTGGAAATTACCTAGCTGATCATCTGGCCAAAACCGGAGCCATCCAAGGGGATCTACTTCAGATTGAGTCCCTGTTGGGGGAAATCCAGGTCACTGCTATCACTAGGTCCCAGACAAATGCTCACAGTGAACTCTCAGCTGCACAATTGAGTAAGGAGACCCCAGATGCTGATTTCATTACGGCTCAAAAAGGGGATCCAATAATTGGTAAGTTTTATCAGCACATTGAGGACCCTGAGAACTTTTCCCTGATGGATACCGATTACATTGGGAAAGAGGACCTCAGAGTGTTGATGAAATGTCCAAAAATGTTCCGAATCCAAGACAGATTGTTGGTAAGGAGATCCCTAGCTAGCCATGATCAGTGGGTGGTCCCTATCTCATTCCGAAGCCTGATGTTAAGTCACGCCCATGATGCGGCCACAGCCGGTCATAGGGGGTTTCATACAACACTTGAAATCTTAAGAGAGGTTGCATACTGGCCAAACATGGGGCAGGACCTCGACCAATACTTGAAGGGGTGCCTTGTGTGTGCACAATTTCAGCCAACATCCCTCACACACCGTGCACCTCTCCAAAAGAGGGGGATGACACTCCATGGTCAGCTTTGCAAATACATTTTATCGGGCCCGTGATTCGCTCCTCTAGGGGAAATAAGTACATGTTGACCGTGACATGCTTGTTTACTAAGTGGGTGGAATGTCTCCCGGCCCCAAATTGAAAGGCAGAAACAGCAGCTGCCCTGATAATCAACCACATCTTCTCGCGTTTTGGACTACCCCAAAGGATCGAGTCAGACCGAGGTAGCCACTTCACTAGCGAAGTAATGACAACGATGTGGGAGATACTTGAGGTCAAAAGGAAATTACACATTGCCTACCGGCTAGCCTCTAGTGGTGCAGTAGTGAGATACAACAAGACAATTGTGAGCATATTAAAAAAGTTTGTGGCAGATTCTGGGACAAGTTGGGATATTCGATTACCTCTTGTCCTAATGGCCATCAGATCTGCCCCTTCATCTGCAACTAAAATGTCACTGTTTGAGCTGATGACTGGACGGAGGATGGTGCTTCCCCAGCATCTGCTCTACAGAACCCAGGAGCAGACATTAATCAATGCCTCCACAACTCATGAGTATGTTGAAAATATAAGAAAACACCTTCAACATGCTTTTGCCTATGCTCAGCAAAATCTCGAGAGATCTGCAGACAGCATGAAGACCCACTATGACTTAAAGACTACTAGAAAAGAATACCATGTAGGAGACCGGGTCTACTTATACAATTTCCAAAGGAACCAGGCCAAACAGCACACATTTTTGGGTAGCTGGAGGGGCCCTTTTGAAATTGTAGACAAAATCTCACCAGTCGCCTACAAAATCTGCATCCCCAAAGGTAGTTTGGCAGAGGGGGAAGATAAGTGGGTCCATATCAACCAACTAAAGTGTTGCCATCCTAGGCACACTCTCCAGCAACTGGAGGAGTTCTGGAACCCCAGAGGGGGTCACTCCAGCTCCCTAGAATTCCCACTATAACAATATTCCATCTATATAGTCAATACATTGCAAATAGAAGAATGTGTCCTGATATGTCCAAAAATATGTGTCCCCCCACTACATCAATAGTGGTGGGGAAATGTCTACAAATATGTTTTTGTTTTGTCATCCTAGAATTGGAAACCATGGAGATTAAAACCCAAGGAGGACCACCCAGGGACCGGAAGGAAAGATCCAAGGGGCCCGGGGTATCGCTCCATACTCACATCAGGACTGTGCGAGGAGAACTGGTCGATCCACCCCTGATGGGAGCAGCTGATTAATTTTGCCATTTTGAACCAGAAAAGAAAAGAAACTGATCATCCCAGTCTAGTGACTTCTCTTGACGGATGGTCAACGTCAAATCGCGAGGGGGGTTTGTGGGATGTTCTGACCCACTAGGCTCTGCCCTGCGACCTCACTGGGTGCTGCTTTCACCAGAAACAACAGAATGGCTGCCAAAAAGTCCTATGCGCGCTAAAAACCTCTGAGAAGTGCACAGGGAAACCAGAAAAATAGGGTGCCAATCTACTTTGCCTGTGTCAGTGGTAGAACAGGAGACCACACTGCCAAAACTTGTCATTGGGCTGCCCAGAGAGTGAAATGGAACTACCTGAAAAGGCAGTGCTTAATTGCCAGGAAAACCCAGAAGTGCTCTAAAATTTGTTTTTCCTTGGCTGTTGAAATTGCAAAATAATGGTTCCCAAACATCAGAAAAGATCCAACATCCTTGTTGGGTGTTAATCATCACCTTATTTAAGGAATCCCCATAAGCACAATGTCAGGAGAAGCGGATTTCATCACAAGAATATCCACATTAAAAAAAGGTGCTTGCCTGGGAAAATCTGTCAGATATGGGCGCAGTACCGCTGGCCGCCTGTATCAAAGCTGTCATTTACTTACACTCGGAGTTAAACTTGTACATTAAAATCAAATTGTGGAAAAGAAGAGACTTGCCATCAAAAGCAATATAGGTTGCTACTATTCAATTTCTATGTTTTAAAAAGACTGGAATTAGAGATCTGTGTGTCTACCTTTGAAAATGTAAGGTTTATTTTAGCAAAGACAATTTTAAACAAAGTGTTTTAAAGTGAACTGATGCCAGCCACAGAACTTCAAAGGCAAATTCCACAGCGTGCCCCAAACAAAGGTGCCTTCCTTGAGCTCTCTGCCCAGGAACTCTCAGTTAGATGCTAATGAAAAGAGGGGGAGATTTTGCTCTGCTTCTCTGAGGAGAGACAATAGGCTTCCTGGACTGAAAGGGAATGCAAATTCAAGTGTCAACAGGAACTACTGCCAGCAGGAAGAGAGGCCTGGATTGCTCTTGGCCCAGCAAATCTTTGGGGGCAGGACCAGACAGATCTGTGTATCTGTAAACCACAAGAAAGTATCTTTTTGAAAAAGACTCACAGAGAATTGTGCAAAATTTGTAAAAATCTGTAAAATATAGGTTGTTAACATGAAAATTGTGCTCACGGTTTGAAACTACTCTGTGCTCTATGCTATGTTCAGAGACAGGACTCCAGAAATTGTGATTTTGTAGCAATTGTGATGATGCTAGAAATATGAAACTTCACAGGATTATGCCCAGATGTCATGCGCATATATGTAGAAACATGTTGACAGATATGACATTGGGTACCCAACTAAAAGCGCGAAAGACTGTCAAATCTGAACTAAAGCTCTCACTGAGATGGGACTCGGACGGATACTTGCTCTACTAAATCTGCGATGTAAATATGTATTGTTAGCAAGTTGGTTATATTGTAAATATGCTTTATGTGAAAAAGAGATTTACTGTACAGAAACAAAGGGGAGGTACTCCCTGGATTGTAAAATACAGCATCATCATGGCACCAGAGTTCCTTCTGAAATCAGGAGAGAGAACAGACCCTAACCAATAGGATTCCTAGAAGGTGTTCCTAGTATAATTCAGACTACCCACCCCTTTGGGAAATACATAAATAGGGACAGCTTAGGACCTTGAGACACACAGGTTCACCCATCAACTGATTACTGGTGAAGCGCTCTGCAGGAGAAACCCATATCCAAGTCTCCAGAACCTTGAAAGCAGAGAGGCCCAATTCCAAAGCTGAACCCTTCTCAGCTTTGCCTTTAAAATCTTGAAACTTGATTTTACCCCAGACTTCCAAGGAGCACAACAAAAAGAACAGCCGGCTGTGCTGTTTCTGCTTTCTTGCCAAGAACACTTGCTAGAATCCAGAGATCCAAACCAGTAGAGCAGAGCTGTAACCAGATAGCTGCAAACCAGAACCAACCCGTCAGATCCAGTACACAGGCCGTGCAGTGTCCAGAGTGCCATGCTGAGTGCAGAACCGAGCCCTGAATCCTGTCCGGTGGGCTAGCAGAATTCCAGTCCAGAAATCTTTGACCAGATCCCTGACGGGCCTATTCCAAACAGTAGTTGTGAGTATCCATAGCATAGAATTGTCCCTAGCCAGTATCATATCCATAAGTAATCCTATCCAACCCATTCTATCATATCCAGAACTGCATTGTAGAACATCCTTTGTCTTTCCTGAATCTTTCTCTCATTCCTATAGTCCTTTGGTAATGGTAGTGAAGAAAGACAAGTGTCTCGGCGGGCAAAAGTCAGACAGAGGCGTCACTGATCTGGTGGCTGTACCGTTGGGTATCTTGTATCTTCATAGACTCCTTAGTGTAAAGAAAATCCTTGTTTGTAATTCAATAGCGCATCTTTCATTTGAAATTTTTGACTCTTTCTGAGAAAATGCGACCTCTACTAAAACCTTCAAAACTTCCGTATCATGTATGCTAGAAGCGAGATTTAAGTGTCAAATTGAAGCTAAGATCCTCAGCTTTCCAGTGAATCCAGAACAACTCCTTCTAATTATTCCGCAACCGCATTTCTCGCACGCAGAAAAGTTTGCCGCTAATTTTTCGTTTGGCTCAATTTCATCACGTGTAAAACAGTGTCCTTTGCATCCGACCTCAGAATCAGTTTTCAACCTGCTAGTTATTCAATCATCATTGCTAGTGTTTACCTGAAACTATACAAAGAGGCTCCCACTAGTTCTAAATCTCATTAAGTGAATTAAATCCATTTTTCAGTGTTTTTCCCATTCATTCCAAGCCACATTCTAAAGCATTTTGACCCGTTTGCAATCATTCCTGTTTCTCTCTCTATGCTTGTAGGGGGAAGTTGGGATTGAAACTGTAATTGATGAGTTGTATTCCTGAAACCTGTTTTCTCTCCTTCCATCTCTATATTGCATATTGGGGGGGATTGAGTAGTGTGCAGGGGGAAAGAGTGACATTGCATTTGACTGAACCCCCACAAAGTTTTATTCTATGCTGCATTATTTTTCCTATCCATACTCCTTCTGATTAAATAGATTGTTGATTGTAACATGACCCCAATGGTGATCATTGTATACATATTAAATAGTGTGATCTATATATTGTTCAAATTCATAAAATAAATCTTTAACTTTGCAAAACAACATGCTTCCTGGTTCAGTGAGACCGGGGGGGATTCAAAGAGAGGGGCGTGATTTAGGGGTACATCATTCAGAAATAAAAGAACTTATAGACACAAATATATAATTAAGGATTCCAGCTGTGCATCACACACAAGGCATTGACTTAGGTGGAGTGCCGGGTTGAAATCACTTACAGAAACCAACTGTGACCAAAACACTACCTGTATCAATATCAGAGTTAGGATCGGCAAAGTGCTATGCGTGTGAGAAGATGCGCCATATCGCAAGATTTTGTATGGCATTACCATGTGCACAGCCGATGGACACTACTTACTGCCAACTGGAGGAAGACCCAGAAGAGGATGATGCTTGGTTGCTGGAACCCAAGTACTGGACTTTAAAGACACAAAAGGAAGTAGTGTTCCTGGCCAAGGGATGATCTACTAGCATCTACAATATCATTATCCAGATAGAAGGGCAGGAGATGCAAGCTTTGCCTGATATCAATAGTTGCCAAACTGCAGTTATGTCTAACTTTATTTTGCCTGAACAAGATAACTCCAGTCATCTCACAGCAATAACCGGTGTCCATGGAGACCATGATGTATACACCAAGTCAGGTCTATGGCTTGCGGTGAAGGGGAAGAATTCGAGAAAAAGATGGCACTGATGTTTGGCCTTCCTGATAAGGTAATCCCGAGGATGGATCTACCCTAGTTTGATGACTGGTTCTGTGAGGCTCAAAGTCAGAATCAAAAGGAGAAGTCCCAGAAAATGGGAGCCTGCTCTGAGACCTCCCACCCAGTGCTAGAGTGGACTTCTCTCAGCAGGACGCAGACTGAACCTCCAAATCATACCAGTCTGGGAATCAAAAAAGAATAAGAGACCCCTGTCAGACCTCATTTGCAACCCTTAGGGGAAGGGTGGGAGTTAGAGGGGGATATGTGACAAGATTACCTAAAACCCTCTGAGTAACCTATGAAGCAAACCCTTCTCATAGCCGGGGCTAGTCAAATGGATAACATGGTAGCCACCACCCCACCAAGTATTACCTTGTTGCCAACTTTACCAGTCAGTAGGGGAGGAATGGGAGAAAACACTATAACTCACACAATTCTCCACCGGGACCAAGGGGAAAACCTGGACTGGATACAGGTAAGGCATCCATGGGCACAAGAAAGGCCATAGGAGGAAATGCCCAGCCAAGGCTCAGAAGGCTACCTGAACATCTGGGAAGGCCTCCGCAACCCACGTCACCCAGGAGGCTACCATACGATCAGATGTGGAAGACCACATCTCTCATAATTCCCCTGTTTTTAGGAAGCAAAATCTGAACTGGACTGGGAGACCGCACTCATCAGTATAGGGAATGGGGAACTTTAGGGGATAGTGGCCAAACCACAGAAGGGCATTTCAAACCCTGGGGAAGATAGCCCAGGGGAACCCACCCCTTGTCTCCAAGAAAAGAGAAAGTGTGCCCCCTTCTTAATAACAAAGGAAGAAAATGTGCAGCCTTCCTTACTCTCCCAGGAAAGTTATCTTATACAGACCAACCTGTTGGAAACAGGAGTGCTTTATTATCAAAGACGGAGTTAAAGAGTGGATCAAGAGGTTGTTGGAAGAGGTTAGTAAAGTGAAGTAGGAAGTTGCAGAATTTACAAATGACATTGGAAGATTAATGGAGGAGGTTGGAGGACATGTTTCAGTAGGATAACACAGAGGAGTCGGAGCATGTATTTGGCTATACATTAAACACAGAATATGTAATGAATACTGATCTGTGAAGTTGAAAGACGTGATGCAGCTAAATTTACAAGACTAATAGTTTACAAAGAATAACTTTTTAATGCATGACTTTATATAATTGTAGTCTTTGACCACATGTTCCAAGTAAATGATTTCATTCACTCACCTGTTCTGAACACCACTAGGCAGATCATTCTTCACCCCAAAGAAAACGGCGCCGACAAGTAATGCCAGGAAGGCTGTGACAATTACCTAAAAAATAAAACTTTAAAGAATATTTTAAAAGGTAATTGAATAGTTTTATGTCAATTCAATGCAAGGTTTTTCCAAATTATGAACATAATCCTTCACTCGGATAACAGTATAAAAACACATAGCACTAAATAGAACTGAACCATCTTATGTTTTGGAATTGTGCAACGGATAGTAATTGGTTTAATCCTGCTGCCACGCATACTAAAATATTAGGTTTTAATATAGTGCTTCATACTGTTGTCCTCCCTCTTCTACACACAGTAATAAAGCGTTTTATTGTTAAACATTTTAATGGTACACACTGAACAAAGAAGCGTCAAGTTGCCACTGCTAGTGATGCGCTGGTTGTCCCTGAGGAACGGAGGTCACTGGGTGAGGTTCCTCAATATATACTGCCGGGCGTGCAGAGGCGTCAGGAGAAGCCGACGTGTAGCTGCACTGTGCCCCCTGGTGGAGACATTTTTTCCAAAGATCAGCTGTGTTTCAGATAGGATATCATAGACGAGGAATCCGTGGGAGGAAGGAGTCCACTGGAAATAGCAAAAGGTTCTGTGACCCCTCCGTATTATTTCACAATACAATACTATATTAAATGTGTTAAAGGATACCAAAAGTAAAGTTCAGACTGAGTGCCACAGACACAGAATGTGTATGTGTAAGCTCTTTCGGTGGATTCAGCAGTTTCCAAATATCTAGCACCCATGGTCTGACATGCATTAATTTAATACATCTCTGTCTCTTTCATTTGTCTAGTGGTCTCACAGAGTTGTCTTCCAGTCCCCTCCTAATATGATTGGTGTTCTCTTGATTTCTGAAAATGTTCGAAATATAAAGAGAAAAAAGGTGGTTTGACTCCTGTAATGGCATATATGGATTCGATCATCAAACGGTTGTCGCTAATGCAAATCTTTAATAATCAGCCGCCCACATCATTAGGATCTAATAAAATCGTAACAGCTCAATGTTTACTATCAATTAAGCAGCTGTAATAGATATTACCACACCAATCTTGTTTCCATGTCACTGATTCGGGTTAGTTGATGTAGTTCTCTTGCAACAGAGCTATATTCTTTTAAGTAGGTACTATCATATCTTTTTCCTTTTAACAAAATTATTAAGACCATTAACATTTAGAGACTAATTTCAGATTCATATTAATTACCAATCATGCAGATCAATGTATTCTCCCATTACCATCATCGGGTTATAAATGAAATGAATGGCCGTCTAGAACTCCAACATCAGCTCGTTTATCTTCCCAGCATGTGGAAAAATATAACGGTGAATCAGACTTTCATAACCTCATTAATACATCTAAGTGTGCGCTAAACAAATCTGTAACACTATATAAACAGTAAAAACGAATTTATTAGGCCTTATTTCAACACAAAGAGTATCCCTTTCATGGTTCACTCCTCCACCGATTTCTGTTGAACCAATATCCATAAAGATATCCGTGTTATGAGGGCCATTTTTTTTTTAATTGATTTAGTTGACATGCAGCTTTAGAATTCATATAATTATCCCTATATTGATTCCGCTAGTGGTTCTTCCCAGTGCTCCTTTCACATGGGCCCTGCCCTATCTGTGTAGGAGAGATATTGTTCAATAGATATGGGTTCATGTTTGTTCATGTTTGATCACACATCAATGTGTAAAATCATGATCAAGGCCTAAATGTAGACCTTGCTTCTTACAATGCCATCAGTGTAATCCATAGGAAGTGAGTAGGTTGCATGTAGGTCTGTTTATCAGTGTTACATATGCCAGCTAAATGGAATGTCATGTAATGATTCCTTTCTGTTATTGCAGTACTTCAGTCAGGGTGACCCTGTAACCTATACATCTTAGTTGATGGTATTTTGGTCGCAGGTTTGAATTTTGTTTAGAGTGTGTCTTTTATTGGCCAACTCCATGTTTTCTCTCTGTCTATCTGGTGTCTCTTCTTGTTTGGTAGGATCTTCTGTTGCTAGAGTCTTCCTTCTTACATTCATGCACCTGTCAGTTAATATGTCTTTCCTCTTGTTTCTTTCTGTGGCTATCTCTATGTTATCACCTTGACTTTGGGTTGAAAAGGTTTGCACAGATCTAATGTCCATGGTTGATTCTTCTTGTACCCTTAAGAAAGTCCACAAAGCTCTTGTATTAGTGAATTCCCTTGTTTTGTGATCTTACGTGACAAGCATCCTCGCAGGTTTGAGTAGGCCAAATATAATGTCCCATCTTTGAAAAGATTTGGTCTGAGGTCAAATAATCTCTTTCTGGTGTTCTTTGTCTCCTGAGGAGAAGCTTGGTGATATGTAGATGTTTAGGCTTTATCATTCTTATTGGATTCTGTTTTTTTGCTGCTTTTATTATTTGCATCACAGGTTGGTGCCTCAGTTTTACAATGTCCTCCCTTTCTTCGTACCACATGTCCTCTTTGTATTTCCATAGGTTTTTCAAAGAACAGTTGCATGGCTTTGGTATTCGTTTTTCCAGAAATGACATAACATTGTCCCCTTTCCATTTTCTCAGTAAACTCAAAAAATGAATTTTGTTGTGTCTGCTTCTGTCCTCCAAGTCTGCCTGGGTTGTTTATAACTCGCCTATTTGTTGTTGTGATGAATAAATATGATCTACCGACTCTTCAAACGTATTAATCCTAGGTTTGGCATCTGTCCATGAACCTTTGTTTTTCAGTTTTGAGGGTAACTATTTCCGTTAGAGTCTCTTTCGTTTCCAGAGCCACATCGTTCATTGTGGTTCTCAAGAGAGCCATTTGATGTATTAATAATTCCATATAGAAGAATCAGCTACAGTGGAGCCCGTGGCATGTATCACCTTAGTATGGGCAGACATTCCTCACAAGATTACAGCACATCTGAATCAAATTGGTATGCAGTGATTCTATCGAATAGAAAACAATTACATTTGAAGTAATGAAAAAACTATGAAAACAAAAATAACGAATTTTGGAAAAAACATAAATAGGGTTTGGAGTGGGAAAGGTGGTTTTGGGGTGGGGGAAAAGTATTACAAAAAAAAGGGAGGGCCTTGGGAGTGGGGGGGGGGGTAAAAACAACAACCAAAACATTCGTTATTTTGGTTTTAGTTGTTTTTTATTCATTAAAATTTTATTTGTTGATTTTTCATTCTAGGAAATCACATATAACCATCAAATTGACTATGGGCCTCATTACAACCCTGGCGGTAGCCGTGCCCTTTTTAAGGGCACGGCTGCCGGCGGTAATGATTTTTGCCCTTTTCTGGGACTCGGTAAAAATGAATCCCCATTCCAATTTGAGCCCCATAGGGCTCAATGGGAATGGGCAGGATGCTAACAACGGGCCTGTTAATTACGGGTCCGTTGTTAGCATCCTGGACTGCTTGCGGGACCAGCTAAGGACACCTGGTCTGACCTAATAGGGCAGCCCGTAATGAACGGTGCCGGTCCCATACCGGCACCATTCATTATGGGACCGCCAGGGTCCAAATGAGGCCCTATATTTCAGGAGTAATATCTGTGATGTTTATACACACATGTCTGAGCTTCTTGCTGTAAAATATGGACTGCGTTAAGACTTAATGAGCCAGAAGTTATTTTATGGTACTATGCAATTGTATGTGTCCAAATGTTGTTGGGAGTGGAGTTCCAAAGAAGTGTTTCAGATATGTAGTGTATAACCCATTACTGCTCTACACAAATTACAATAAATTGAAACTAGGTAAATCCAATATGGTTTCCGTAAGTAAGCTTCCATTATAGGTTGTATTGCAGATTAGTGTTCTTTTGATCAATAAGAGATCTGCACATGGCCAGTTAGGTGAATGAGGGAAACAAATGAAAAGAAAGATAAGCAGCAGTTCAGCAACATTTTCTGTATTCTCACATCAGCCACTTATTGGACCAATTCATGGCATTCAACGATCATGCTCCCCAATGCCATGCACATGGACCCACACAGATTAGAGGGCTATCCATCTCTGCACTTGGAGACTCTCCTACATGTTGTAATGCTCCTTAAATGGGGATTAATGGACCCACGAAGGATAGAAGAACAGACTCAGGCAAGGAAAAATCCACAAGATAGGGCAACATATGCGAGCTGTCTCCTCCATGACCACTTGTGCATGTGCCACTCCCTCTGTGATGCATAGCCATTATGTTGAATAGGGAGAATAACTTTAACTTAGTCACTATCAACAACTGGGGCCGGAAGCAAGAGCTTGCCACATTAGTTATAAGGTATCTGTCCCTTTAATGAATGACCAAAGTATAGAAGGAAGTGTTGCTATTACTCCAATGTGCAAAACAACAAATGTCCACAGATTTGTGGAACTCTCCTGTCCCTCGCACACTCAGTTTGTGTTATATAAGGACAAAAAAGATTTTTTGCAAGTATTTAATAAAATAAATATTGATTTCACTATTCACATAGGTAAGATTATTTTTGAATAATATTCCATCATGTATTCAATTTTCAATTTTTCAATGCATAATATAGCAAACAATTTTTTTTTCCGAGAAACTAAATTCATAAATGTCAATTCCCCAAACCATCCTATTTGATTATAGTGCTAGATTCCATAACTATTTGCTCGACGCGTTCTGGGACTATTGTCCCTTCATCAGGAGCTCTTAACTTTCGTGTTAACCTTGTCATTTGATAATATCTGGATGATCTTCACACTCATTGTAATATTCTTAATTTTAGGTTCCTCAATCTTTAATATCTGGTATGTAGTCCACCCACATTTCCTCCTAGAAAGAGTGTAGCAGGTGTATAATAGGATCCTTGAAACAACCCTCCTAGTGGGATATTGGTAGTTTGTGATATCTAGTATCCCTTCAAGGTGTGTTCTTCCCGTGTTTTCTTTTTCACTCTCTGTCAGATCCGATCTGTCCCTCCTTAGTGGTTAAGTCCTATGAAATCAGTCCCTGGAATCAGTCCCTGGTTAAATCTGCATTCTCTTGTTGCAGTATTAGAGGTATGATAGATGGATCAAATCCTTTCGATCTGGAGAGGTTTGTTGTCCCGTTTCGTAGACAGAACCAGGGCGAGATGTTCTCAGGTGAGGCACAGTATTCAGCATTTCCCTTTCATGAAGAACCCTCTACCCAGAGGCAGTTATGGGATATTGCTATCTTTATCCCACTAACCAAGAACACGCCAGGACATATTATCCAACCAGAAGCTCCAGAAAGAGGTTGAAGAAGAGAGGGGTTAAGGGTGAGGTAGGCATGACATGGTATCCCCATTTTCCCTCTGAAAACCAACATAACCATCCCCCAGCTTTTTGTGCTATTGTAAGACATTTCCCCTCATTTCACCTAATTTCACCTGTCACAGTACTGAGACAAGGAAGAGGCGACTAGGAGTAGTGAATACCAATAGGTATTTCCACCACTCTAGTACTGAGATGAGAAAGAAACTGAATGAATACTGTTGAGGAAGTCAGGCATGTCTGACTAATAAATTGACTAAAGGTCAGGCAATTGATCTCAGTGGCCCACACCTGTGGGCCCTTAATATTCCTAGGGAGAATAAGAGGTGGGGCTACATGCCATGGAGAGAGACCTGTGTGAGGCCAGACACCTGTGCGTGTCAGGAGACCTGTGTGAGTCCACAGACCTGTCTGAATCCGCAAACCTGTGCATCAGCAGGGAGAGCAGGGGACTAAACGGGCTGGAGAGAAGCAAGTCAGAGCAAGGACTGGGAGCTATGTGAGCTCGGAGAAGGATAGACACACCTAGGTCGAGTGCCGGCCGTGAGAGGGTCTAAATCTCTGGCCGCGCTCTGGTTGCCAGTAGCAACAGCAGGAGGCTGTGCTCCACCCAAAGCCCACAGCCACTGCAGCAAGCGAGAGAGCGAGGGAAGCTCTTGGTGGACGCTGTGAGGGTGGCAAAGTTTGTGGATCCAGGAGGATTGCAGAAGGAGAATCAACGAAGCTGAGGAGAGCAGTCGCAGATAAGTGAGTGTTACCAAGGGAACACTCTGTCCAGAACACAGTGTATTCTGAGAATGCCCAATGAACTGAAAACTGTGAATCTCAAATGATTTGGAAGTAATTGAGCATAAGTTCTGGATGACGAAGTGAACATTTCTTAATATCGAACACGTGGTGAATATTTGAAAAAGGAAATGTTAAGCAAATGTTAAATACCAAACTGAATGACACCGTTATGGGCAAATCTGCGAGAGAATGAAAGGCAAATGGGAAAGTCCCCATTTAAAAGAACACAAATGTGTAAGAGCCTAACAGAAAGGTGGGGAATAAATAAGACCACAACAAAGTGAATTGGCGAAGTCAAGGGAACTTAATGAATAACTGCCATGTGGCAAGGCTAAAAACTGGCAGAATGTGTGTGACACATTGAGACAAAGCCAAGAGGCTAACTAGGAAAAGCCAAGAGAGTGTGAACCTGCACATACAGCCATCAGGCTGACGAGGAGAATCTAAGTGAATGTGAATCTGCACACAGGGGCAAATTTAGAGGATCCTATGTTGGCTGAAGAACATAGGCTTCCTGGTTGCATGACCTGTGATGGTTGGACCATGTGGCCTGACAAAAGCAATCCAGAAGGAGTGTCAAGTTGACCTAGAGTTGTGTTGAAGTTTTAAACCAAGTATAAATTGATATGTTGGAGTCTTGGGAAAGGGAACCCAGAGGCTTGATGAACTACAATGTTGTCTTGAGGACGAACCTCAAGACCCCTTTTCTTTGGAACTGTGTTGCATTGAACTTGGGGAAGGGAACCCCAAGGAGCTGTGGAACTGTGTGAACTTGGGAAAGGTAATCTCAAGACGTTTGTGGAACTTTCTTGAACTTGGGGAAGGAGAGCTGATATGGAAGCTACGAGCTGGAAGAAGCTCAGAATTATGTTTGATCACTGTTTATTTTATTGTGAATAATCTACACATTGTTTAGCTTTAGTTGTGAGGGCAAGGATAGGTTTTGGACACAAACAGACTTTTAAGTTGAACATTCGTTAGCTTTGTAGGGAAATCCCACCTTAGGGCAAGTTAGGCCTTCAACAATCCTGACATTTCATTTAATAAACCATTTTGTTTTGAACTTTGAATCTGTTGTCTGTGTCTTACTTCATGATGTCTTGACATAATATTATTGTACCACTTATATCTGGGTCTTCAAGTGACACCTGCTCCACTAAACCTAAAGTAATCTTCTGGACAATTTCTTTCTCAACACTCCACATATGTCCTCCTGGGGGTTCACAACTGGTCTATCCTCCCTCTTGTACTCTTTATCTCCTTCAGTTGTGTTCCCTCCTCTTCACTCTCTTTACCTCAACTGCTTCATCATATTCCTCTCTCTTCTCTCTCTCTCTCCAAGTTTGTTCTCCTACTGACAAATGCAGACCAGCTGTGAGCATCTAAGTGTTAAAGTCCAGGGTGTTTTATTATACATACCTACTGATTCCATTTAGTTTTGAACTTTGTAAAAAAAGACCATCCAATCCCAAGAAACAACATTTCCCTTCCTTCTAAATATAAACCACAACATCTACCACCCTAACAAGCATACATTTTACATTTCCAAAGAGACAGGGATCGTAGTCACACAAACCTACGCATCAGAAATACACAGAAAGCTCAAATGGAACAACTGAAATATCTAACAGTAACAAACAATTAATGAATATATGGAATATATAACAGAGAGCTGTATTTCATCTATGGGCTCATTACTCTATGCTTAAACCTAGTCCTCGAGCCTATATTTCATATCTAATCCATACACCCAACAAGGTCCTAAAGTTCAGAAATACACATACCAGGCCTATATGCCCAGAGAGGCCACAACATAGAATATAAAGTCCTTATTACAAACAAGACAACAAGCTAAAAACAAGAATGTGGGAAAATGGGACCCAACTATCACCAACTCCATCCCTATCCTAACCGTCTACCCAAATCTGAAACTTAATAGCAAACCATTCCCTTCATCATGGGAACACAACATTCAACCACCTTGCACAAACAATTCATCCTGCTTCACATACCAAGCGTGTCAAAGTGACAACCTAACTGTTACTGCTGCACTAATTATGTAAGGTGACCAGCAGTGAACTGGGAGTCCCTCTTGGAGAGGGATCCCCAGTATCTGCACTGTCCATAAGTGTTGATCTTGGCCCCATGCAAGGGCTGGGCTATCCTCTGCGACCCCCTCTATTCAATAAGGAAAACACAGGAGCAAAGTGATTTTGAGCCCTTTCTCACAGCATTCTGTACCTGTCCTTGTGAACTGAAAAATCATGCACCCTTTCACCTCTTAGAACCTTTGTCTCTTTGAGTGACCACTGCTTGATTTATTTCTCCCCCATCGCCCATATGCCCAAAGAGAAAGTAACTGCGCTCAATGCTTCCTACATGCACGTTTTTCCCAAGCAGTGTGTGTGGTGATGTAGAGAAGCAGAATGATGTCATATACAATGCAGTATGCAGTTAAAATTCACAGCGTGGATGGGTGATTGGAAAAAGTGAGTGAAGACAACTAGTTCTTATTCTGTTATTCGCCATATTTCTAAACTCCTGCCATTCAACACCAATTTTATTAAACTTTTTTTGTAATTTGCTTTTAGAATCTCAAAGTTGAATCCACAAACAGTAGAACCAGGAACAGACCAGCTACATCTCCTGATATTATATTTGAGTCATCAACAGAGTACACTTGTGACCTGTTAGAAGGGAATTGTCTCAGCCATTCACATCAAATGCCCTGGTAGTAAACCCAGGAGATGTGTAGAAGAGCATTAACCCAACCTCATACATCACAATGCACTCTGCTAGATTTATGTTTCTGCAGGCCTCACTTGCATGGTGTTGGATTGACAAAGTGGAATCAATGTGGCTTTCTGATTTAGCACTCATGGAATCCAGGTCCAAATACTGCCAATGCCTTTTTTGAAAAAGCTGTGTATTGTTTTATTTTGTTAGAGAAGAACAGCATTACAATACACAGACAAAAAACATACTTCATAACTAAAATGTGCACTGCACTTGTTTATAATATAATAGTGTTTCTTGTTTGATTTTGTTTCTGATACTGACTTGCAGCTGCACAGTCCAGTTGGAATTTATTATTTTAGTTCTTACTGTAAGCAGACATCCTCATTTAAATGTGAACTGCACTTTTTTCAGTAAGTCCTCTCGTGTCTCTGTTCCCATCGTGCTGGAAGGCCGCACCTCTTTGATATAGAGATTTTAACCTCCTATAGAGTGCCCACCACCAGCTTTGGTGGTCACTTACAAGGTGTTTGCTACTTTCTGTATGTACGGTGTGACAGAGGCAGGCATCTGACTATGTCAATGAGAGATAGGAACCCTCTCAACCTGGGCAGGAGGTCTACAATGGTGTTTGGCATAGCAAGTCCTGCCCCAGATATGGGTTGAGAATGTTGGGAGGGCCCCAGTCTCTGCACATTCTTGTGCCTGGTTACAGTTCGAGAGTATGACTATCAATCATCAAATCCCTGCCTTACACCGTGCTGGCCAGCAGAATGATGCACCCAACCTGAGAGAAAGAAATGAAGCAAGGAATACAGAGCTGGCAAAACATTGTGCATAACATAGCAAAGAAGCTCCAACTCCACAGAAAATGAACTCTGAAAACTACAATGCTGAAGCTGAGTAGGCCTCATGAACTGCAGGCAGACCCGCAGTGAGAAAGCGGCGAGTAAAGTGAAACAGGGAGTAGATTACAGAGGGGCATGAAGATTACTGTGATGAATCTGTACTGATTCCTCCCAGAAACCTGACCAGAGACCCTTCTGATGAGGCCAGGAAAAGGCAGACGTGTCCTGATCCCGACCCTGTGGGTGGTGTACTGTGGGAGAATCCCATGGAGGGGGAAACCAGGCCAGGAAGACTGAGAAATCCCCCCGTTTAACTTTCCCCATAATCCCACACATTTAATGGCTGTTTACCAAACAGCAGAAGTTAAACGAACTGACTTTGTCGTTGAGGACTACATGTCCCATAATCCCATAAGTACTGGGACGAAGAAGAGGGCTGAAGAGGCATGTTGTAGTAGTAGTCAGGATATAAATCCTAACAGCCCACACCCGAAGGAACCTGCGAGGCATAAAAGGCCCCATTTGGTGTAATCATTTAGAAGGAGCTGGAACTGTGACTGGAGTGTGTGCAGTAGTAGCAGAGACAGAAAGAAGAAGGCACAGAGCTGGAAAAACATGCAGAAATGTGAGAACCAGAGGGACGATGTTATGTGGATGCAGCAGACTTAACCTGCTTGTTCTGAGAGGCTCCTGTTCCTCCAAAATATGAAGTGCAGAGGCTGCGCAGCGGTAGATGCGCAGAGAGGCTTTCTTTCCCTATATGAGCCTGATTGCCATGGTTGCTCTGCAAGAAACGTGTTGAAGACTGAGACGATGGAGCTGTGGGTGAGTTGCAGGTCTCAGGAGCGATAGGGGCTCCTTAATAGAGAAGCTGGATGGGAGACAAATGAGCAGAGGAAGGGTGTGGGTCCCTGTGAAGCCAGAAGCAGTAGAAGTTGTGGCGGCAGTTGTGGATGTCGAGCAACTCGCAGAACAAGGATCAGAGAAGCAGCCGAATCAAACCTGGTATTCTGATTCCTTGCGCAAGCAGTGCCGGCAACAGTAGCCAGTCAAATCTTCACTCGCATAGAAGCACAACGAGCTGAAGTTGTACATGCAGACGTGGTTGCATGTGCCTGATTTTGTTTTCACAGTTAAGAGTGACCTTTACCTCTTTATTGAAACAAACAATCTTTGTTCCTAAAAGAGGTCAAGGGTTTAACTTCTGTATCTGCAGTTGGAGAAAGCACAAGCATTGCCCAAGCCAAGAGTGGTCCCTTATTGATATTGAAAGCATCCTTTCTGTAAGCTAGAAAAAACTGTCTAACAATGACTGTGAGACCAATAAAAGTTCAAACTTGCCTAAGATACAAGTGTGCAAGCATTACCTGAAGCCAGGAGAGTGCCACCAAGGCGTCTGCATAATTATGTGGCTAACAGTGGCAAAGAGGTGAAGGCAAAGTTGGGGAAGGGAAACCTTGCTGCTTATATACAATACTGACGTTGTCATGGTTGTAGACAGGCAAGAGAGGCGAAGAGGCTGCCCCTTTTGAAGATATATTCAGAAGAAAAGTGCCTTGCCTATTCAAAGGTGTTGCAGGGCCTTAATGTGAATCTTGCCAAAACCTGTCTTTAAAATGTAAAGTACTGAAGCTGTGGTGGTATATTTGGGTTCTCGGTGGATGCAAGACTTCAGTAGTTCAAATGAAGTGGAATGCTATGAGGTCAAGGTGAATGTCCTCATGTTAAACTGTGGTAGAAGTGAAGTTGTTGAAAAAGACGCTACAGAACTGGGAAGTCATCCTGACAAATATACCTAATGTGGATGCTAACCTAAATAGGCAAATAATCCATGTTAACCAACATCTTAGTTCCATAAACATTCTAGAAGTTGTATTTATTTTTGAACGGTGTCTTCTTGGATAACTGGAAGTGGTAAAAAGAAGAAAGAAAGAAGAAGAAATGTTGTTGTTGGAACTGTGGTGGACAAATCTATATTAATGTTGACTTTTCAAGAACTGAACCGAGACTGTGCTACCTATGTGGATTCCCTTATTTTCTTTGATGAACATTGAAGATGAGTACATCTTGATTCCTGGGGAAGGGAGTTCACAAAGGTTGCTAAAAGGTTACCAAGATACTGTGAACTTTATTGTTGATGTTAATTGAATTGCCATATATTTTCTTTTGTGTTTGATGTTTAGTGTGAGGGCCAGAACTCCTGTGTTAGAGTATTTCCCCTTAGTTTTGCTAGGTAGGGAAACCCACAGTAGAGTAGGGAAAGTGGGATATTTTGATATAATTTCTACCTTAATAAAATGCCATATGTTGAACAATCATCAGACTTTTGGCCACCTTGCATTGCTGACCCCTCACAGTACAGAGAAAGAGAAGAGTACATGGTAGTAGCATGAGACAATCGGAGAGAGTGAGAGAGACAGAAAGAGTACGAGGGAGTTGTATGAACATTGGAGGGACAGAAGAAGTGAGAGATGGAAAGTATAAAGTGGGTGTAGGAAGGAGTAAATTAGTAGAAGAAGGGAAAGAGAAACAGGGAACATCAGGGAAAGTAACATGAGGGCATACAAGAGGAATGCTAAGTGAAAGGCACCACTTCCCATAGTGAGACACAGAAATTCCTGGGGAGTTAAGATAGGTTTTACCTAGAAGAATCCCAGAGTGAGAGAGTTAGATACGGATGTGGCCTCAAGACATCACATCAGTTAGCATTCTGGATATTAGGGGTTACCTATACCCAGTTGTCAGCCAAGGGGATAGGGAAGCCTGGCATTAGGCCAGTGGTCTTCAAGCTTTTTTGGCATGGCCCCCCCTAAGCAAAATGTGGGAAGGCCGAGCCCCCCCCAAAATTGCCAAATGGACAGTAAGAACAAATGGCTATGAACTATTGCGTGCTGTCACCACACCCTACTCCCAGTATAGTCCCTGGGCTCCTCCACCTTCTTCGATCGCAGTCTCTGGGCTCCCTCATCCTGCTCCTACCCAGTCCCTGGGCTCTCCCAACCACACCACACACCCTGGGCTCTCCCTCACCCTACTCCCACCACTATCCCATGGCTCCTGTCCATCCTGCTCTCACCACAGTCCCTGGGCTCCCCCCACCCTGTTCCCAGCAAAGTCCCAGGGTCAGTGGCAGCTGGAGAACTTTTTAAGTGGAGGGGCATACATTTTATTTATTTATTTGTTTGGGTTATACATAACCTTTACAAAAGCAATTCAATATACAAAAGCAAAACTAGATACATAAAAACAATTCATCTTGTAATTCATAGACAATTTAAATCGCAATTTATATATAGCAGAATACAGAAGATTAAAAGTACAAAAGTTGTATATACAGATACATTCATTATCTGAGGCTATGTCTTCCACAGCAGCCCACCACACCAAACACTAAATATTCACAAAAAATTCAATTCATTTGCTCAGATCGTATGGTGGTACTAACAAGCAGATATTTCTTAAAAATCTAACTAACGCAAACTGCAATGAGAGATCACTCCCATATAGCATTTCGAGCCATAGTCTTTCAAGATCCACATTATCCCTGTTCACAAATTTTAAGAAGTAATGTATACGATCATTTCGCAATGAATCGCAATAGATTAATAGGTGCTGCAGAGTTTCAGATATCCCAGAGATGCCACAGAACCTACACAATGATGGTATTCCACTCCCCCTTTCCTGTAGGTCTGTGATTTCCCTAGTCAGTAACACATTAAATTAAAAACGCATAAATTCATTGCGCCATCTTTTGTCCGGAAATTTAATCAGGTATGGCTCCTTGCTACCACCACTTTTATACCCAGATACCAGTTGCTTATATAATTTGGTTCCTACAACATTAGCGCAGGTAATGTTCCAATCTAATTGCTCCGCGTATTTTTTTGCTTTATTTGGGTTAAATATAAGCATCTCACACGTTCCACCAAATGAAGCTAAGTACGCTAGGGATTCCTTGTTAATTCTTTTAGGAATTCTGAGACATATGTACCAGTTTGTATCCTGTTTCCCAACAAATCATAAATAGTGTCTTTGGAGCTTACAATTAATTTTCTAAATAGGCATACTCTGCACCACATAACCATACTTCTGATGGAACACAGACCCAACTCATAGCGCAACACTTTCGATGGCACGCACTTAAGTAGACATCTAAATGCTGATCTTAATATCTTTGCCTCGTATTTATCTAAGTCCTCAATTGCCCATTTAGGAAAAAGCCATAACCATAGCAGAATTGCGGGATCAAGTTGCATTTATAATATCGCAGGGTTGGTACGAATGAGAATTTCCCATATTTCACATCAATTTTTTTTAAATTAATATTTTGCGCCTTTAGCTTTACATCCAAAAATTGCCTATAATTCTGTTTCCTTTTGTTTCCAAAGATTGGATAGCCCAAATAACACAGATGTGGTTTCACGCACAACTTTTCATGATTCAGAAACCATACTGGATTTCCCCTTGTAATACTACAGTGAAACCGTAGGATTACAGTTTTCTTTGCATTAATCATGAGCGAATTTGCAGCTGTGTAGTCTCTAAATGCCGTTAGTAGATGTTGCAATCCTTGCGGAGTATGATCGAATAACATAAAATCATCCGCGTGGGCAGTCCAGGATACCTCAATTCCCTCAACTGTTGGTGGCCCAAAGGCAACTGACTCTAACACCTTACCAGCATCTGATACATATAAGTTAAATATTGTAGGGGAAAAACACAACCCTGGCGCAGACCGTTTGTAGCATTAACCGCCTGTGACAGTGTTCCTGTATTACTTAGACGAACGTGCAGTTTAGAACCTTCATGCAGCTGGTACAATATTGACAATAGGAAAGATGGCAATCCCATTTGATATAATTTCCCCCAGAAGATACTCCTATCCAGCATGTCGAAAGCCATAGTTAAGTCTATAAATGCTACAAAGACTGGCGCACTTCCTTGTTTCCACATTTTCCACTGCAGAATATTCATTAGTAGCCCCCCTGCATCAGTGCCAACCTTTTTACGGAAACCAAATTGCAACTGGGATAAGATCCTATTTACCTCTGCCCACTCTTGGAAGGTGTTTCAATACCAGTCCAGAGAAAATCTTGGAATCCGCATCCAAGAGTGCAATAGGTCTGTAGTTTGTGGGAGACGACCTATGACCTTTTTTGTAAACTGGCACTATGAGGCAATATGCTATGGGTTCGGGATTACTCGCACCTGGACTATATCATTATAAAGAATGAATAGGATTTTTGCCCAAACATTTACATTGTCCTTAAGAATAATGTTTGCTAACCCATTTGGCCCAGCCGTCTTAGAGTAAGATGCCTTACTTATCAGCAGTTTAATATCATTTTGTTCAAATGGAAAATCCCATGGGTGTTGAATGACCAAATTCGATAATGGAGTTTTGATCTTAGAATGGGCATAAACGATACCAAAATGACCCTTCCACTGCTTTTCCGATATTGCACAGGTTTGCATTTGGGCCTATTGCACGTTACGATTGCTTATTAGGGCCCAAAAAGATCTAGTGGTGGAATCCCTTAAAGCTGCCAACATAGCTTCACCACTCACCTGGTACAACTTTGCTCTATGGGCTTTAATTTGGTTCTTCCATTTATTCTTGATTTTTTTTTTCCAGAGCCTCTCTCTCAGTGTGGGGGTAATTTCTGTGTACGCAGATGTCTCAGTTCCCTAAGGCGGTTATTTTTAGTGTTCTAATTACGACCTCATAAGTATGATGATGCTTTATCTTTCTTAGATTTGTTTAAGATGCAGATACTGTCTGTTTAATAGTAGCTTGTACATAATGATCAAAACTGTCAACACTATACAGCGTTACTTTTTTCCCGAGGCTTGTATTGTGAAAATCAGATTGAAATACAGCATTAACTTATCCACATTATCATTATGCCAAGTAATACAGGTCCCAGATGCATTAACCAAATATGTATTAGTACATGCCCCATATTTCACATCTCCCTCCATCCCTTTAAATTGTACCTCCAAAATCTTGTGATCACTACAATTAGTTCTCCTCGTGCACATTGAACTAGCCAGACCACATAAAGGCAGAGAGAGAAAAATATAGTCAATTTTTGACAAAAACTTGCCATTAAACCATATGGCTGTGTCCATCATGTCCCCCCATAGTTCTGCTGAGTTGATTAATCCCCAGTCTGCAAAAAATTTGTCCCACAGTTGTCCCTGGGCAGTCTTATTTATGTGGTCACCCCTTGTGAGGCAGTATTCTAGTCCAAGGGTTTTTTTCCCTCCCTTGCATGTAGGTATTTTGACATTGAAACCCCCGGAACTATCAACATCACCTCTGGGTGGAGTAAGTAAGCTTCTTCTATGATTGCCCCGAGTAGTTCTAAAGAATCTGTCAAATGATTTTTTACATTCCACAGTAGATATTAACCAGAAAATAACAAAAACCAGCACAGTTCGTAAGCTTGAGTAGGGCAGCAAGGCACCATTTTGATAGTCTAAAGATTTTTATTAGGATGGGTCCCCAATCAACATGTACAGCGATAGCCAGACCCCCGGAAGGCCTACCCAATTTCCCCTGTCTCGCAAATTCCGAATACACAACAAAACCATCTAGGACACATGGAGAAATGAACCAAGTTTCCTGCAAACAAAAGAAGGTGCATTTGGATAGCATAAAACAGATTTCAGGAGAATTTTTTAAAAACCAATGACCCCTCATGTTCCAGGACACTAGGGTAAAAGTACCTAAGTTATTAACTATTCGGTTTTAGACCCTTTAGCTGCACAATAGAATCTCGTAGGGTCAAAGCTAACCACCGTAAACTAGAATCATTTGAATCACCATCATTCTGTTTCTGTAGCTTACTGGTTAACCTCTTGGGCTATTCCATACCTCTGCCTTTTAAAACAGGCAGGTCCTGGCCTCCATCATCATTTTGCATAAGTCTACTATAATTGCAGACATCATAGCCAAACTGATAGAATGATTCTGCCTCTCGTAGTACAGCTTCATAAACTGCTCTGGAATGGAAGGCTATTCTAACAGTCATATCTTTCCGGGTGAACATAATTAATCAATTTAATGTCCCCGGATGAGATGAGACTAAGATTTGGTATCTCATTAAATAGGGCCAGAATTCTCCTTCTGTTCAATGAGACAGGGCCACCTTGTGGGAACAAGTAATATATTAAAACACTGGGAAGTTTCAGAAAGTGCGGCTGCCTCAGCTGTATTTCATCGCATGCCTGAGGGTTTATATAAGGATATTTATTTGTGTCCTGCCGGTATGCATCATTCTGCACTACATTCTCAGCTTGAAGGTTCACTGTCTCAGTCTTTCTAACCTTACTTTCAACATGTCCAAGGTCAACAACTTCAATATTTGCATGGCTTTCGGACTCAGTTACTAAGGGTACTTTAACAGGCTCCTCCATCATTAACTTCATCACTCTCTGAACAGTTCTTTCAACTCTGGGTAATTAACCCTCAACACCACCTGGACATAGTCCCCCATTACCATTATTTGCTGCATCCCCCCCTTCAAGCATTTGTTTCATCACTCTCCATATCATTCTTTCAGTCAGAGATAATTCTACTTCCTTATCAACAGCTAGTCCACTATCTACAGTCTCATCTTCCTTTCCACGTGCCACAGGTACCAGTTTTTCCCTCCAAACCTCGCGTTGCTCTCCAAGATATTGAACCCTCCCTGGTCCATTAGATTGGAAACTAGAGTTAGCTCCAAATATCTTTGAGTAGGATAAGGGGGACAACTTCCTATTGTCAGTGGGGAGAAAACTGTCTTGAACATTGGCATATCTAAATGTATTACATAATCCCCTTTCTCAAGCGACACAGCTTCCCCTGCATAGTTGCCAAGGTGCCTGGTATCTACATATACACTAGTTTCAGGTTGAGTGTTAGTAGACACGGGATGAGTATTAATGGACTCATTAGTGGCCATAGCTTCAATTTGTGGCGATGGTTCCACCTCTTTCCCCCTGTTATGCTTGAGCTAAAACATGGCGCTGGTGCGCAGTGCATTCTGGGAGCGCTCAGAGCCATGATGGATATTTACTTCATGCCGCAGTGAAAAGCTGCACTCATTTTGCTAAGAGCTAGATTCACGATGCTGAAGAAAACATGCTTTCCAAACCTGGTATGCAGTCAAGGACATTTCTGCTGGGAAAGCTAACTTTGTTATGTCTTGTTATGAGCTACGAGACTGTTTTTCGTGGTGCTTGTTTTTAAAGGAGGGAGGCACTTTGCTCCTTGAGGGTACTGTCGGTTGACCCAGCTGGCAACCAACGGCTGCTCATCAATGCGCAAGTGCATTGCCAGAAGGTTCAAGAAATCGCCACCCCTTTTGAAGGGTGCATATATGCGGAAACCCTGAGCGGTCAGGTGAGACTTCAGCCGGAGGAGGACGCTTTCGTCCGGCATAGCTGTGGGCTGTTGTGCTCTCGGCCTGGCTGTTATCGGGGTCTTCCAGCCGCTTCTGGCGAGATGAGGAATACAGTTACGCTCACGGTGATGTATTTTCTTTTGAATTCTTTGTTTCTTCTGTGATTTATTTCTATGTTATCACTGGTTGCTTCTAAGCTTTAAATAAATAGCCGTATAAGTGCTCATTATTTTCTAAGAGTGTGTGGTTGCAAGTTATTGCGTCTTCCTGCGTTCAAAGTATTGGCTCCTTAATTGCACTGGTGATTTATGACTGTCCATGCACTCTGGGAGAGCAATACACCCCCTTATTTCATTAACCATTTTTTGGGGGGGAAAGAAGTTTAGAAGGCTGGCCTTACTCCGAGTATCTTTCTGTGGGTCATTGCTCAATTTTGGTCTATCTCCTTGTGTTTTATTTTTCCCTGGTTTCAGTTAATGTATCAGTCACCACAATGCCACCCTCAGAATTACAGATCACTTCCTCCTCCCACGACACATCCAGATTTGTTACCATGTCAATATCGGTTACCTTTTCTCTTATCAGGTTCCGCCAATTTTTCTTAGACATTCTATTCTGCCCTTTACCGGGCTTCCGCTTTGGGATATTATTTGCTTTTTTAGGCGGCCCCTCCTGTATTTTTAACAAAGAGACAAATACCTCCTTCGCTGCAATAGCGCTCCCCTCAGTCGAGCCATCGCCGGGACCTGGGGTGACCCTTATCATAGTTCCCGGGGGAGGGTACCCAAGGTCTTTTTGGAATGGTCTTGAAACCCCATTATCCTGTATGTATTGGGTATTCATCCCTTTGTTCACCACCACTTTAACCTCTGTCATAACGTGGCTACATTTATTCATTCCAACTGCCTTAATTAGATCCCCAAATTAGCAGTGTATGAAGTTGTAGTTCAGCTAGTATTTGTGCATTGAATTGCCCATAGGACGTCTCCCCCCAGTTACACCCTTCAGGTCTGCTTTCTTTCTGGGCAGACGTGACTTCCCATTCTACATCCTGATTCAATGGATATTGGGATAGAGCAAGGAAAGAACTGTCTATAGGGGAGGAGTTGTTTTCTTCCCTATTACTTGCATCTATATCAGCAAAAGCGGGGCGGCATCTTCCACAGTCAGTTTTTGGAGTTCATCCACACTCACATTACTAATCTCATCCTCCTTATTCTGCCCGGATTTGATCAGGAGGATAGATTCATCACCTACAATCATTTTCGGGGCTCCCAATCCACCTTCACTAAGAGGAGAAGGGGGTAGGGGCATTTCCAGCGCCATTTTCATAGTACCCTTCACAGGGGTAAAGACCAAGGGGGCAGACAAAATATCATTGTTTGCCCGTATCCCCGTCATTGTCTCCCTTCTTGTTAATGGAACCGTCCTTTTTTAGGTATATTTTTGATGTTTCATAGCCTTAATAAATACTCGATCAAGAAAGCATGAATTGAGCAAATGTGTATAACAACGTAGAAACCGCCATACGAGTATTCAGCTACCCGTACTGTATAAATGTCAGACCACTCCTAAGTACCCAGGTGAGTTTTCTTACTGCTACACTACCAAAACCTACATGTATCTGTAAATCAAGGAACCAATACAAAACACAAATCACATCAAAAGTAAGCGCCGTGACCCTCCCCTCCGCCGCCACCTGAACAGCCAAACAGTCTACATGGGGCTACTTTGGGTGCATGCGCAGGTGCGCAGGAGGGGCTGTATATATGCGGATTTCTGTAGAGGGGAGGGTGGGACCACTGGGTGCAGCTACCCAATCACAGCACTAGGGAAACAGAGAAGACAATTATGTAAATACAACGTAAATAGAGTCCTTGGTTGGGAGTTGCATTAAACTCAGCACTGAAAGTCTGCAGAAACAAAGTCCTCTACCTCCAAAGTTCCGAAGGTTTTCAGCATTACGGGCATCCTCTTGCTGACGGCAGCACACGACAGCAGCAACCAACAGCAGCCAAACAGCCTACTTAGGGCTACTTCAGGTGCCTAAATATTTGTTGCAGATATGCCATAGCAACCAAGCGTAGCGAGGGAACCTGAATAAATCAAGGAGATTTCCTTCACCCAGGACATTCCTAAAAATAATTGGTTCAAATGTTGCATTTTAGAGCATACTTTTTTAAAAAATTGCGTAAAAAGCCAAACAGTTTGCAATTGGCGCTGGGGGGCCCAGGGGGCAGGCATGGTCATTTTTTTACTGGACATCTATGATAGATGTCCAATAAAAAGATACCATCCCTATCCCCTGGGCCTCACAGCACCTATATCACTCACACAATCAACATGATTATGTTTGTATGCAAGGCGCTGGTGGCCCAGGGAAAAGCATGGTATTTTTGAGTGGACATCTATGATAGATATCCAGTAAACAGTAAACAAATACCATACCTGTCCCCTCGCCTCCACAGTGCCTGAGAAGGAGAGCTGATTTTGGCAAGTGGGTAGCAGGGATTGTGCAAGAAAGGCATTTTTAAAATGTTGTAGAACACTACTCCCCCCGCCCTCCCACTCATCAAAATCAGCTCAACGGACCAACACAAACACACACACACATTAATACAACAAGCACTAAATCATTCACATGAGCACCCATCAACATGCACTCACTCATAACACAAGCATACATGCATCCATACATATATATATATTTAAATTACAAATAAATTAACATACACTTACCATCTGCCCCAGTAGAGAGGTTTCCTCCCCAGCGCTCCAGCCCCTGCACCATGAACAGGAATCGGGAAGCAAGAGCTTCATGGTTCCTGCACATGCGTGCAGGAGCCTGCGCGTGGGTGCTAAAATGGCCTGCTCCAGCCTGCTCAGTCTTTATATGCGAGGAGGCGCAGGAGCTCCTGCTCGCACACGCAGACATGCAGTTCCCCAGCCAGCATTTTCAATGAGCTATGCAAGGCTGGCGAAACAAAACGCCCCCAGACTTGCATGGCTCAATGAGCATGTGCGGTTGTGGAACTGAACTGTCAACAGGAAACAATGTTTCCCTTTGACAGTTCAGCCAGCCCAGGAGGGCTCTCTCAGCTGGAAAAAGCAGCTGATGAGCACACAGTGTTTCACTGGGCTGGCTCCTCAATATTGGGTGAGGGGACTACTGGGTCGACGCCCCCTCGCCCCTTATGGGTGAGCCATCCCTGTCTAGGGCTCACCCCTGCGCCACTTTTTCTTTGCTCCAATAAGAAAAATGTAAAAAATGTAAAAACATTATTTTTTGCCCCACAGTTTGAATACTTCTGCATTAGGAAATGGGAAGCCCACAAGATACAAGAGGGATAGCCTTTAGTTTGTCATATTGCACTCACAATAGCCAGCCTCATTTGATTTCTTTAAAATTAAAACTCTTGAACGGTCTTCTGAAGTATTGGCATTATTAAGGACATCTGTGGCACCGGGGGAAAATAGGCCACGCCTAAGGCACCCTGGCTTAATGCCTGTACTTAAAATGATACAGTACCGCATTGTCTACTGTTTTAAACTTTTCAAATGGCCCCATTCTGGAAGCTTACAACTGTTCATTGAACATGCAACTTGTGAGTTACTGCACTAGTTATCCAAATACCTGTACATTTGCTTTCCATGCAATGCCTGAATGCATTGATCAAGTGATGTATAAATGCATCATCCGGAGATGAGCACTGAACTCAGTCAACTTTATGGTGCTGGGTATCCCATTATGGAAGCCTAGCAATGGCTCGCAACTCTCAGGATTTATCTCATGTGTTGTGGCATTTATTAGCACACTAGTGGGAAATCACACCCATGGAAGAGGATCATCAAGCATCAAGTAAAGTAAAAGTGTTGTACAACATAGTTGTGTTTTAGTCAGCGATGGAAGTGTAATATAACAAGGAGATCATTTTGAAAAGAGTTCAATTTGCATGGTTGTTAGTTTTAGCAGTGCACGGTGGTGGCACGAGTTATGGTTGCTTAGCTTATCATAACTGGCGAATTTCTGGGGTTTTTCGGTTTTACTTGTAACCATAATATGGATAGGTTTTTATTAGTATAAAGTCACTATAACGTCCCTTTAACAAAGTTTTTTCACTGAATTTTATAGGTTTTTGTTAGCGCAACTTAACCATAATGTCCCTTTAACAAAGTTCATTCACTCAATATACGAATAGTTGTTTTCAGTTTCTCAGTGAGTCAAAAACACGTCAATACTCTATAACTATCATCAAAGAATGATTGATAGCAGGGGTACACTGTGAACCAATGGAGGCACTGGAAATCATTTTCAAAGAGATTCAATATTACACACTTTGAGCTACATCAACCCTTTTACCAGGACCAAATGTGGAAATTAAATACAAAATTGTCCCAGACTGCAAACATAGACCAAGAAAATCTACGCAGCACCCTCTAGGCCAGTCCACCCTTATTGCTACTCTTTTTGTCCACCTCATCCCCATCCATCCCCCCTCCAGTATCAGTAGCAGTTCACAGCTATGGCCCTTCACTTCCAAGCGGGAGGGAGGGTGGAAACACTCTAGTTACCAAACACCATATGCACCTGAAAATGATCTTCCGCAAAAACACCATTCTTCGTATGAGCTCCCCAGACTCTGTCTCCATACTCATCTATCCAGATAGCGTACATGAAGTCTCTTGCTCTCACAAAGTACATTGTATAAAGTACGATAATATGCTAATCCGACTACCACATCACTAAGGAATGCACTAGGAATGTTTGTGGGACACCGCAATGGTTAAACAGTGGAATAACTACACTCACAATAAACAACCCGTTTTGCGCTTACTGCATTTACAGTGCTAGACCAGTGAGCTGCGCTTTCTATGCAATTTTCTTGCAGGGATGATATATCCACGACCGTTCCAGCAACACACACCAATCTGGAATATTCACACATTCACGTCGCGTAACCTATTTTAAAATGCTATTGAAGACTTGCAGTATACCGCTTTCCTTTTTTTAGGTGCATGTCCCTACCGTATCTATCTTCACTGAATTAAAACAAGGTCCTTTTGTTATTTGGCTTTCAGCACAAGTCAGCAACAGTTTGAAGGACACAATTTGTCCAATAGCCACAAAAAATGAAAACATTTGCTATATTGTGAGTGGACATTCAAAAACTTAGCTTACACTTCTGCGATATGACCTTCAGAGCACTTCTTCAGTGACAGACCCGCACAATGGAATTTCCTGAAATTATGTAGGTTGAAGTTTACATAATATTATTATTACAATGAAAAACGACCAACATGTTACATGCATAGTAACTAATTAAACAACGTGCAAACTACCCTTGTTCTACGTTGTTAGCGATTGCATATGTAATTATTGATCATCTACCTCCCGTTAACACCACTCCTATACAGAGTACTAATATATGAACCGATTTGTCCCATGGAATATACCGTTACAGCCTACAGAAACATAAAGTCCAAGTTTGGGGCACTGCAGAGTTGCTAAAGATTTTTCGTGTGCACTGGGATCGCTTTTCCTTCAGTAATCTTCTCAATTTACTTATAATAACATCTGTCTGTACTACAACCTGAAACAGTGATATCTTTCTCCTTGTTTTCTGCCTATACGTCTCCATCCCATTGCGAGCTATACCCAGCGCTGCTCAATGCGCCACCTTTCAATGAATACGGCACCAGATATGTAGCCGGATCTCGGGATCCAACCAGCATCAGTACCAAATAGCCCTTCACAAAAATAGCCTTTAAAAAATCCCAAAAAACAAACAAAGAGCTTTCCACGCTACGGTAGTGAGTGGGAGGAGCAGCCGCACACAGCACATTGGGCCCATATCTGCTATTCTGGCTCCGCCCCTACCTATGTAACAATCAAAAGGACCCAAGGCAGACCCTCAGCAAGCCAAGGGGCTCCCCCCTCTAATCAAATCTGCTCTGTGCAGTGTTGCCAACTTTTCGAATGTTTCGCTGTATTTAGCGAAAATCACGGTCCTCTACCGACTTACTGCTGAAAAAGCAGCTAAGGAGAAATCTACCTATTTTTTCCTATTGGTTTGAAGACTTATGCTTCTTTCAATTGGTTAGGAAACTCGCGTCATTTACATTATTTTTCAAACCAATAGAAGAAAGTGTAACTCTCAAAAACAATACAAGTAATATTACGTTGACCCGCACTGCTATGTGCCTCTTTTTCTAATTGGAAAAGGCTCCTAGAAAAGTTGTTAGGAGGATTTACAGTGACTATAGAGAGTGCACAATGTCAATCTGGAAATTGAGTGAGAAGGAAGCCAACCGTAGCTGACTTAAAAAGGCACGGGAAGCGGTGTCAATGGGCAAACATCTAGGCACATGGAGCTTAGCTGTCCGTTCCTTCCATCAATGTTAGCATGTTGCATGGCTTGGCAGTGTCGCTCTTGGAGCTTCTTAGAATTTAGCACAGTAAGTAAATTTCACCACAGTTGGTCTATATTGGTAATTACGCTTCCATTCATTTTGCTGCCCATATTCGCATATTGCATTTTGTACACTCGCACGTAAACGATGCGTTTGGTAAGTTCCAAGAATATATCACATTTTTGTAATGCTACAGTGATATAGGGACTGGCCTCTCGCAATCACACATCTTGTACATGGCTAAATATGCAAATTAGGCAAAGACATAATTTAGCTACTTCTACCTACTTTTAGGACAGGCAATAGCTACTTTCCTTACTAACCAGTTCACTGCACTGGCTATCTGCAACCACACTGTGCACAGCGTACTTGCACAGACCACATTACATCACTGAGGCAAGCACCCAGGTTTGCCGAGAGTTGAAGACCCTGTGATTGGCCAAAAAGCAGAAAACATTTCGGAAACACAATTATCAAGGAGCCCCCACGTTTGCGGACTACCTGGAACTTGGGTTTCTCCAATTAATTGTAGTGTTTCTATTTTTGAATGTCTAAGTACATTTTGACACGGACGGTGCTCGCTTGAACAGTACAACAACCATAACAAGATAAGCTTACTATGATTTGTGTACTTTTCAAGCAATTAAACAAATCGCGCCATTTTCAAAATAGTATTTGTAACATTTCCTTTCATTGGAGTTCAACTGGCACCTTTGCTGCTTCTAAACTCTGCCTTGTCCGAACACCGCCGCCCTCTGCCAAATGCCACCCCCCACCAGCCCTTGTGGAATCCCTCTACACATTTCTTCCATTTCCACCACTTGCTATACCTACTTCACAGCGCTCTCCTTAAATGCAACTCCTGCTCTGAAATACTCCCCATGTTTTCATGAGTGTGTTCAATGTCTGTGGTTTGTGTTCATAATAACGTTTCATGCATTTATCAGTTATACATTAACTTCCTGTCTCCACTACACTTTTCTGCTTTTATTATTTTATTTATGTATTATTTATTTATTTGTATTTTCTTGCGTAGCACTTTCCACTTCTCCTCACCCACATACACCTACAGCCTTTCCCTCTCCCATGCACTTGCACATTCTCAATATCACTGGGCCTAGTAAGATCATTGTTTTGTTCTCCCCTACTCCCCTCCCTTCCCTCGTCGCACTCTGGAACATTTCTGTACCAGCGCGATTCAAATAAAATATCAATATCAATTGTTATATTCCAGTATAAAACAGCAACTAAAATGTATTATTATTGTCTTCTCTCAACAGATATCTTCTACCATACTGCATGTGCCACAGTTTCCAACTACAATCCGACGGATTTGTGAACCAGCATTGGAAAATACACATCCACAGAATGTTTTCCATCACCGTCAAATGGTCGATCGACATGGACCAATCTTCCCTTTCGCGGTACCAGTAACAAGAAGTAACCGATCAGCCTTCCCAATGTAGCAACGTACACAAACGACAATGTTCCACTTCAAAGTGCACAAAATGTACATCTCTCCAATACTTCACTTCTACAACATGAACGCACACAAGACTTATCCAAACCTTTAACTTCCATGGGACAAACAGTATTGTTAATTTCGTGGACTTAACAATGTCTTCCACATGTTCTTTGTTAAATAAAGCACTTGTTACATTGCAAACTGTTACTGTTTCCTTCAAGAATTCTTTATATCAACACCATTTTTCACAAGAAAGAGAACGTACCCTCTGTATAACGATATCTGGGTTCATCTTCCTGGTTCTGCGTGAAGTAATGTTTTGGCGTAAATGACAACGAGGCATGTTTGGGGACAATGCCCATGAACATAATAAAACAGGTGCAGCAGATCCTTCGAACAAATTATAACAGCTTCAGTTACGGCCCGTCTGTATTATTGCCAAAAGGGAACTTGAATTTAGGGTGACACGTCAACTGTTAACATTAGCACAAGATCACCATATCACCTTAATTCCACTCCCTACTCTAAAAATCTGTTTTCACTCAACAAATAACCCCAAATATATTCCATCAACTCCCCACCAAACACAGAGAAAGAAACAAAGATTTCTCCTGCATTAAAATGTACAACAAACTCAATCTGTGCCCACAGTATTGCATCAATAAATAGTACAATTTCCACTGCAATGTATTGCCTCACTGTATTCCAAAAAGTGTACACTGCCTATACAGTATGTAGAATCACTATACACATATTTGTACATTACTACTTTCCAATATCGAAATTCTATTTCTGTAGACATATTACTGCAATGCTTACAGCCAGAGTCCACATTGTTGGGTGCATGGGCGTATTATGCTGTGGTGGTTGTGGCCAGTCCCTGGACTCTTGGGTGCATGGCCTACGGCCTACGCCTCCAGCCATGCACCCAAGAGTCTAGGGTCTGGCCACAACTACGACAGCTTAATACGGCCATTCACCTAACAATCTAATTAGTGGCCACAACCCCCACACATAAGCCAGGCGCCTGGATACATTACTGCACGCATTGCCATATGACAATGCAGTAGTTGTGCTAGTGCCTAGATTTTTTTGTGCAGAGCTACCTATGCAAACATCCTCATATAACCTACATTCCAGCCACCTACCCCAATGAAGCCTCCCTACATTCACCAGACAAGTTGTCCAGCACCCCTGTCTGTGGACTACCGCTGTGCCCTTGGACTGCTGCGCCCCACACGGTCTTCTACCATCTAAACAATTTCATCATATCAACCATCTTTCACGCCCTCACCCTTCCCAGCCCCTCTTGCAAACACCAAATTCCCCAAAACATGTTCTCCAGCCCTGTCCCCCACGGCGCTATCGGCGGATATCCGCAAATACAACATGGCGGCGTTTCGGGAAAATGCGATGCACATCATGCTTTCCTCCAACCAATCAGCGGGAACTTTGGGTGTTCACGAACACCACACTGCCCACCGGACCAATCTGAGTCCTGTCCGTGGAGCGAACAGGGAAATTGGTCCGCGGAGCAGAGGCAGATATCACAATTTTTTTGGCACCTACATTTTGCCTGTTTTAAAAAAAAAGACCTGAAAAATGTTCATCAAATTTACAAAAGCATGCTTTCGGAACTAAGCCGCCGATCCTGCCGCAAATTTGATGAAAATCCATCCAGCGGTTTGGGCTGTAGGCATGCACACATTTTCTTTCCATTCAGTCTATGGAAAAAAAAGTTTT
This sequence comes from Ambystoma mexicanum, assembly GCF_040938575.1. Lineage (NCBI taxonomy): Eukaryota > Metazoa > Chordata > Amphibia > Caudata > Ambystomatidae > Ambystoma > Ambystoma mexicanum. The sequence goes on along the minus strand of NC_090937.1, from coordinate 95,960,486 downwards.
GGACACCTCTATAACTTTGACCCCGCTTGACAAATCCACACTAAACTTAGTGAAATAATTCAGAGCGGGCCATATACATTTTTTGCAAAGTTTGGTGAGGATTTATCCAGGGGGAGCAAATTTATAAGCCACCCAAAAATTGGTCTTCCCATGGATTTAGCAATTTAACCATAACTAAACGCCTGCTACTGCAGGCTGTGTAACATATGTATGTATATATATATATATATATATATATATATATATATATATATATATATATATATTCAGTGAAAAAAACTTTGTTAAAGGGACGTTATGGTTCCAAGCAAAATCGAAAAACCCTTGAAATTCGCCAGTTATGGTAAGCTAAGCAACCATAACTCGCGCCACCACCGTGCGCTGCCAAGACTAACACCTAGGACATCAAAGATGACATCACAAATGTCATTGATGACATCGCTGATGACATCACATGTGCATTTACCTTTCATGAAAAGTCTGTACAAGGGTTTCTTATTGTAATGTTAATAAAAAAAGTGTCAAGGATCATTGTAATAAATATCAAGTGCTAATTAGTCCATCCAGTATACTAAGGTGCTCAAGTAGAAACATAGGCATTGTGTACAGCATACATGATGGAGGTGCAATATTCATAAGCTTGCCATGTTGAATAGTGAAATGATAACTGTTTTCTTATTAGACTTTTGCATACTGTGAAACATGTGATAAGTAGATAATAAAACCCACTTACTACATAATTGCATTATTATAGACAAAACACAAAAAGAGAATACCACATACTAATATGAGTATATACAAGAAAATTGAAGTAAGAAAAAAAACAGCAGTAGTAGCAAAAAGTGTTCATAACCTAACTGATTACCTTTATGCAGAGAAATGATTGCTCTGTTTCAAAGCTGCTACTTACCCTATGTATATATAAATCACATGATGTGCCTGGACTCTAAGGAAAGTAGTGTGAATATAAGATATAAAAATAGGACCATATACAGGGAAAGTACAGTAATAAAAAACCACAGAACTATCAGAAAGTGCTCACAAATCTACTGATCTACTGATTATTTTAATGCACAGAAAGGATTGCTGTCTTTCAAGCTTGTGTCTTCCACTATGTATATGTTTCATATGATATGACTGGACCCTAAGGGAATTATTGTAAGAACATACTTGAAGGATAAGTCTACAAATATACTACCTTTTCCACTTTAATTCCTGATTGTTACTGAAGAAAACCATGTGGCCTAGATATGTCAGTAAAGGAAAAAAGGGGGAGCCAGACATGTGATGTCATCAGTGATGTCATCAATGACATGTGTGATGTCATCTTTGATGTACTGGGTGTTAGCAGTGCACGGTGGTGGCGCGAGTTATGGTTGCTTAGCTTACCATAACTGGCGAATTTCAAGGGTTTTTTCGGTTTTACTTAGAACCATAACGTCCCTTTAACAAAGTTTTTTTCACTGAATTTCATAGGTTTTTAGTAGCGCAACTTAATCATAATGTCCCTTTAACAAAGTTTTTTCCCTGAATTTCATAGGTTTTTAGTAGCGCAACTTAGCCATAACGTCCCTTTCACAACATTTTTTCACTGAATTTCATAGGTTTTTAGTAGCGCAACTTAACCATAAAGTCCCTTTAACAAAGTTTTTTCACTGAATTTCATAGGTTTTTAGTAGCGCAACTTAACAATAATAACTTTGACTTTATGTACATGTAATATGTACTGAACCTCTTCTACTGAACTTGATGTCCGCGAACTCTTTTAATGTCCGCGGACATGTTCGGAGAACAGTACCACTACCTAAAAACTCTGGAAGGGTATGTTTGATTGTTATAGCATAATAACATAGAAACATTTAACAAATTCAAAATGCAGGACACATACACATTATATGTAGTAATACATAAGAAATGTAAGCCATATATGTAACGCACTAACCATTCATTTAAGTACAATATGTTCTAAATTGGAATATACCAGAAGAAGATAAATTGGCTTCCAACATAATTACCTCACAGACACTCCACAACTAAGAACAAGACCAGACCTACAGAGTACTTTGAACATATCTTACCTGAAATAGTAAGTGTTCCTCATTTTACTCATATATTTATAAACTTTCTGTATTAGATAAAAAAAATGTATTATCTTTTTTTTTCTCACAGAAATGTCTAGCACTCTGGAATGGCTAGAGGAGCATTTCCCACATGAGGAAATGTCACAAGATAGTGAAACTAATGGTAAACACTTTACAATATAAACCATTTAATTATTGTTATTTTATATACATTTAACATATATATATATTTTTTGTACAGAGCATACCAAAATAGAAAATACCACTGAAGAAACTGTTATGGATAACATGCTTGACAGCATAAAAGAAAAAATGGATTTATTGTTGACCAATTTTAATAATTTGGAAACTTTTGTTGAAGATCATTTTAAAACAAAAACCTCATACCATTGCCCCACATGTACTTGTCCCCCCTCACCATATCCCAGTCAATTATCCCCAAACCCTCTCCATAACCCAAAACGTTTTGATGAGACTTCCATCCCTTCTTCACGTGATTCCAATCAAGTTGAAACCCCTAATTCTCCTGTTTTTGTTTCCGTTTCTGCCTCACCTTATCTGTCATAAATTATTAATATATGTTAAATAAAGTTACATTTTTATATTGTGTTGTAATTAGTTTCCGTTTAAAAAAAAAAAACAATGTAGTTGTCCACGGACAGCGCGGGTGTTCTGAAATGTTCGTAAATAAATGAAAATGGAGGTGTCCTGAAGAACACTATACCTGTCCGTACTGTTCGCTAGCAAGTTGAAACTGTTCTAAGAACACACGCGATGTCCAGAAATGTTCGTAAAGAAACGAAAATTAAAGTGTCATAAAGAACACTATACCTGTCCGTAGTGTTCGCTAGCAAGTTGAAACTGTTCTAGAACACACGCAGTGTCCACAAATGTTCGTTTGACGTGTGACGCACTTTTAATTACTTCAGGACCCGAACGGTGTCCGTAGAACATCAAAGCGTATGCTAAAACCAATTTCCGTGCATTTCGTGTCCTGCAGACAGGCGCTTCGTGGACATGTTTGCGAAGGGATCATGTGACCACGCCCACACTAATCTCGTGTTCTGAATGCGGACACTGTTCGTGTCCCCAAACAATTTAAAAGTACATTTTCAAGTAATCCACAATATTTTTCAATAAAAACTCACCATAGCACAAGTCCCACATACTAATCATGAGTTTCTACATACTTTTTGAAACTTTTTGAACCTTTTTTTGTGTTCGATCTGTCCACGGACAGCGCGCATGACTGCGAACCGCGTACAAGCACCCCTATAAAAGACCAAGCCCTAGAGCTTATTCTCATTGTGTTTCTGGCTATTCTTCAGAGCACAGCTATTTCTCCTGAAACTTGCAGATTACACCATCGAGATGGCATCCCTGGCTGCACTACTGCCACCTGGTGCTGCACCTGCTCCAGCACCGCCCCAACCCCCTCCACCACCACCACCTTCCCAAGGGCCTGAAGAGGGGAACAGAAGTGAGGATGCGGGAGGAGGAAGAAGAGGATGACGAGAATGAGGTAGAGGAAATCCCTACTACACGCACTAGGCGTGAGTCTTGGATGTGGTGGTTGTTTACCATTCATGGGAATGGTCCTAAGGCTCGTGCGAACCGTGTCACCTGCAATGAGTGCAAAATGATACTCAGTCGTGGGAGGCACGGTTCGTACAGCTTTGGGACCACTACCATGAAGCAACACCTGAGGTCATTTCACTCTGGGGCTATTCGCAAAGTTGTACCTTGCGAAGAACGTAGTAGGTTGATTTCCTCTACTTCATCCTCCGTTTCTGATCCTGTCACCACAAGGACCACCTCTCTGTGGGACAGCGTCTTCCTGAAGCTGCCTCACAGGCCAAACAGAATTCTGATGACCCTTACCTTTCGAGGGTCACAGTTGTATGTATGTACTGTGACACAGTACTCTGCAGGGGGAGCGACTTCGCAGTGCTTTTGAGACTATCGTCTCAGAGCACGAGAAGACCTGCTCACTGCCCAAATAAAACCCACTCTACATCTTCCTCTCTCAGCTCGCCCTTTCTTATCCCTGTGGTTGGTGTCCCCCCTTTACCCTCCTTTCCCCTCCTCACCTAGTTTGTCGTGTTTAAAAAACCAAAATAAATACAAAATAACAAAAACAAAAATAAAATGAGGCTCTTTTCAGAGCTGCCTTTCACAGTTAAAAAATAGAAGTGAAAATAAATGAAGCAGGGCCCTTTGTATTTTTAGAAGTCCGCGGACAGTCCGCGTACATCTAAGAAATTGGGTTGCTACCCTATCATAACCATTGCAATTTTCTCTGGGAGGAAGTGGTGGCTCTGAAAAGAGCCTTTGGGAGGTGTTTGTATGTCAAAAATTATAAATACTTAACACCTACTTAAAATGGATGCTGTAATTCTAAAAAAGGTCACAATGCATTTTGTACATTTCTCAGTAAAATCTGATTGCGGGCATAAGTAAGATGGACTCCATCTCTGCGAAAAATATATGTACTACGAAACATAATATTTTCATTGTGAAAAGAGGACATGCCAAAATCTCTTAGAAAGGCACAAACAGCCTTATTGACATTGCGCCTTGCTTTTTCCATTTGCGGACCAAATGAAGAAGAACAAAGCCACATTTGTCTCTGTGCAATCCGTGAAAATATTACTTGAGAATTAGGAAACATGTCCATAACCTTCCCAAGTCCATCTTTCATAGCAAATTGCAAAGAAATTCAAGACACACGTCCTAAACTGTTCCCTCCACAATGAATTACAATTATGTCTGGATGTTGCTCTGTCTCCAAAGTAGCACAGTGATGTAGCAAGTCCAACCACTTCTTTCCACGTACTCCATGCCAATGTACTTCCACATGTGGAAATCCAAGATCTACAGCTACTCCACAGCTTTCTGCTTACACCTTCACCCAATGTATCCACGAATCTCCCAAAATCCAAACAATCTGTTTTCTGAAACACACAGCCCTAGCTATCTGTTGTTCTCTCAGAAAAAAGAGTATCTGAGAAACTCTCTCCTGGCACAACACACCCACTAAACTTTCCTGACCAATCCCTTTCAGTGCTCATTCTCATTTGCATGACTTCTGAACCCAAAAATCCCCGGATGTAACACTAGATGTCCGCGAACTACCGCCATGTCCGCGGACATATTGTAACATGAACAGTCCTTCTACCATTTCCAGTTCACTCTCTGTGCCATTCCCTCATTGGATGTAGCTAATAAGTCACATGACTATCCACCAATCACATTCAAGACCTCTACATCTAACTGCATCATCATAGATCAGCACTGCAAATGTATTGTGAATCTCTCTGAGTACAAGTGTCACATCATTGGCAAGCACCATCTACAAGAAATACTGTACAAGTCTCCAAGATTTCTACTTGCAGCTCCATGCATATCCATATGCATGAACACAAACTACAGGTATGCATATTTTCTGTACAGTACATGAACACATTTTCAAACTGACTTAATATTTTTTTTAATTTCTTTATTTAATTACTTTAATTTAAGCATGACATTGAGGCACTATTACCTGGAAGAGCTAAGTTATAGAAATAGTGCTATTCAGTGTTACATTATGAATTTCACAAGACATAGTAAAGATATTTTTTTTGCTACAGTTAGTCATTGCAATACAATTTGTTCATTAAGAACATATAATATGTATTGAACTGGTGCGACGTATCTTATGTAAATAAGATAGTTTTAAGCGTTTTGAGGAAGGCGCTGAGGATTTCAATTTTAAAAATCAATGTCTAAATTAAACATAGTGCTATATACAAACACAATTACTAATTTGTTTCTTTTACAATTGCAGTGAAGATCATTCTCCTGAAAAGAAGCAGCCGAATTTGAAGAAAAAAGAACTAAGAAGTAAACTGTTCATTTTAGAAAAAAAGTAAGTAGAATATCACCATAATATTTGTATTATTACTGAAACACACTGTAAATTTAATTCATACTATTTCTGTGCCTAAAAATAGAGATTGTGCACCATTCTGTCCAAAAATCCCCATGTCTTAAACAGCAATTTACAGCCAGGATGGCCCACAAATTCCTATTTTTGGACACACAAATTACCCAACTCAACTGCTAGAATTTTGATTTATAGAACAAACAACTGTTTTAATTGTATACATTAGATTTACTATTTGTACTTCTCCACACCACTAGCTTACTTTTTTCTGTCATCTAAACCCCAGTTTAGTAGCACATAAATTCAAGAATACCCATCCCTACTAGTTGTAGTTCCCAATGAACAATCACACACAATTACATACATCTTTATCATCTTACTCAAACACTCATGCACACAGCACACATACATTACAGAACACTCCAACCCATACCTTCTTTATTTTTTTCAACAGACCCTAAAGAATGCCTACCAAAAGTCAAGTCCGTAGAAAGCAACGCAAAAGTAGAACAAATGAAAATAAAAGTGTCCAACATAAGCATCCATCTCTAGCCGAATTTGTAAAAAAAGTTGAAACAAAACAGCTAATACAGTCATTTAGTGAAACACAAGAAGTTTCAAGTATAAAAACTTTGCCTCCTCTATCAAAATGCAAAACAAACCAAAAAACAATTAACAGAAAATCAGCTATCACTACAGATAAAACTGCTTCTTTAAATTTAGATATATTGCAAAGTAAGCATACCAAGAAAAGTATTTTAGCCAAAATGTACCGTCACAAAGTCCTTCAAAATCTTTTAAAAACAGGAGAGAAATCAGGTTCAATGCTTAAAACCTATCGTAAATTGATAGAGAGTGCAATTATTCTCAAAAGAAAGTTATTTATTTTAGTGTTAAACAAAATGAAACCAGTAACAAAACTAATAACTAAATTACAAAAAAGACTTCTCAATAAATGAAATGTCAACAGAAAGATCTTCTTAAGTATCTGCAGAGGTGAATGGAATCACACTACGAACAAAGAACCATACTTTAATGAAGAAGCGTACAAATAAAAGCAAACAAATACAATTGCCATACATTGCAGTGGTCGAGGTTATGAAAAAGTGAATAATACCATAATGGAACAAGAAGTACTCCTTACAAAAATATGCCCTGAAAACTTAAAATTCCCCCTCCATTCAACTGAATCAGAACATCTAGTGTACAAATGGCCATGCACGTCAATGTGTAACATTCCCAAACAATTGTTCAAGTCTTTACGCCAATTCCTCAATCAATATGTAAAAAGCCAAGACAAAATCAAAATTAAACTACTGCAAAATATGGATACCTGTCCAGTGCGCAAGTACACAGGACTACAAGGACATTCATTGGCCTGCATTACAGGACCTACTTGTAAAAACACCTTCCATGATATCAAAAGGATATCAACACATCATTCAACTATAAAAAATCTAGTCTTTAAACTGTACTATGCTAAAAGTCCTGATTTAGCACTAGCGAATTTAAATAACATTCTTCTACATGGTACAGCAAAAGACCTACTTGAAGAAATTGACTATAGCCAGAAAAAATATTTTGGAAGTGAAAGCCACTTACAGAATGAAATAGCTTTAAACCAAATTAGCAACAATTCTACACATGGCAACCTTTTACTAAACACATATCAAAAAGAAATACTAAAATTTAAAAGTACATCAGCTGAAGTACCAAACCACGTATGTGTATGTTGCTTCAGATCTTTTTATAAAAGTAACACAAAAACTGTAGACCTATCATACAAAATAGAAGACAATGAAGATTCTAAATGGTTTGAATTAGCTCTCTACCTTGTAGCAGAAAACAAATACGAAATGACTGACCCCTTAATACTTTGCAGTTACTGCACTACAAAACTTGACAACAACCAAACTCCTTCACGTGCTATCGCAAATAATTTGGAATTATATCCACTACCAAAACCCCTACAACAAATTAATTTATATGAGAGCATCATAATTCAAACAGTGCACCCATTTCGAGCAATAATACGCCTTCAACCAAAAAGAGCAAAATTACCTCCCTCGAATTGGTAAAAGGCATTCATGGAAAAGTAGTTTATTTACCATTAGATTTAAAAGAAAATGTGCAACGTCCAATGCAGCAATCTTTAATTATCTTAGTAAATGTTGTACCTACAAAAGACAAAAAAATATGGCAACAGCTGGTAAACCTACATAAAGTTAGACATGCCTTGCAATATTTTAAAGAGAATAATGAATATTACAAAGAAATTAATATTGAAGAAAACTTGAAGGATACAACTGAAATAATTCATGAAACACAAGAAGCTGGTCAATTTGAGCTCCTAGATCCTGCTACAATATCAAATACTTTAGACCATTATACAATTCATGCTTTGCACTCTAATGACACCATAGAAGATGCGCTGGAAACGTACCAAATGCATCAAACAAAAGGATCACCAATCAGCATATGGGAAAAAAGTATAGAAGCACGTGCTTTTCCTCTACTCTTTCCTACTGCCAAAGGAGGAAGGTACGATGATAGACCTATTCAAATATCAGCTTCAGAATACCGCTCATTACGGATGTATTCTGAAGATCCACATTTTGTCTAAATCTGGGAATACATATTCCACCTACTCTTTGAAAGTGAACTAGCAAGTTTATGTTATGGAGTTGCACACATATTAAAATCAGGTTCACACTTTCAAAATATGACAGCTACACAATTATTACAAAAAGTGCAAGTCCAAAAGGATGAGGTTTTACAATCAAATATTACAAATCTATTAGCAAATATGCTTGGTACTAAAGAGTACTGGTTTCAACGTCATGGAGATGTACGTTGTATGATCAGAAACCTTGGCCAACCCACTTGGTTTGTTATATTAAGTTGTGCAGAATATGCATGGGAAGATTTACATGATTTCCTACGCATATCAAACAAAAACAAACAAACATAGATATACTAACACCTGGAGAACTTTGTTCTTTGGATCCTGTTAATGTTTGAAGATATTTTCACCATCGCTTCATTGCTATGCTACATTTTATTTGTAATAAAACTGTTCCTCCCCTTGGAGAAGTGCAACAATTCTTTTGGAGAAAAGAATACCAAGCCAGAGGAGCACCACATATCCACATGATTTTATGGATTAAAGATGCTCCTAAATTTGGTCAAGACAGTGATGCCACTGTTTTAGTTTATTGAAAAATATGTCACTTGTGAAATTCCATTAGAAGCAACAAATAGTGATCTTCAGCACAAATTTTACAATTTCAAAGACACAAATGTGGAAAATATTGTTGTCGCAAATACAAAAACAAAGGGATATACTACACCAAATGCCGATTTGGTTTTCTTCGACCAGTTACAAATACAGGTCAAGTGAACAACCTCATGTCTTCAGTTAGACATAGTGTTAAAGGTAAGTCACCTAAAAATACATATTACATAAAAAGAAAAGAAGAAGAAAAATATATCAATTATTCTAATGCAATCATTGCCCACTTCTGGAATGCAAACATAGAAGTGCAGTACATTTCAGACAATTCTACTGCAGTTGCACGATATGCCACATCATACCCTAACCAAAGCAGAAAAGACAGAGCTCCAAGACCTCTGGAATGACCTGTCATCAGATAAAACAGTGTCTCAGAAATTATACAGCTTGGGCATAAAAATGTTCTCCCATAGAGAATGTGGATCATATGAAGCAGCTGATCATTTAACTGGTACTGCATTGTATGGTAAATCTGAAAATATAGTATGGCTAATTCTTGGTCCAGCTAAATCTAGAAAAAGAGTTCTAAAATCCTATGAAGATATAGAAACAATAGCCAAACATGATCCCAACAGCCAAGACATTTTAAAAAACAATTTATTGGACACCTACTACCCAAACAGAAGTAATACTTTGGAAACCATGTCTCTATACCACATAGCCCAAAAGTACACATACAAAAAGAATATAAAACCTGATGAAGAAAAAGGTAAATACAGAGTGACAAACTGTGAAGGCAGCTTAGTTAAACTCACTAAACCAAATTTAATTAATCATATCAAATTGTCATTAAAGACTCCTCAACATAAAGAAGTATATTACATGTCCCTGCTACAACTCTTTAAACCATGGAGAAAAGAAGAAGAAATACTAGATAACTATGACTCATATGAAGATGCTTTCAAAGCAAATGAAAGCACTATAACTGATGTAAACTTTACACAGTACAAAACAATGTTGCACAATGAACAGCAACACGAAGAAGAACTCCAGGCCCAACTAGATAAAGAAACTCCTGACAGTAGTCAACCTTCTGTAATAGGAATCCAAGAACCACTGGGAGAACCACTAATAATAAATGAGGCAGAATTAGCTATGACAGAAGTAGAAAACACCATGTGTCAGTATGAAGATAAAGAAGACTTAACTATACTACAATCAAAACTAAACAATGAGCAACGCAGCATTTTTCAAGAAGTAACAAAAGAAATTGCACATGGTGTACAACATGAAAATAAAGAATGTTCCTGCCATAATTATAAACCTATACTACTGTACGTCAGTGGTGAAGCTGGTTCAGGCCAAATATTCCTAATCAAAATCATCAGTAATTACCTTCAGCAATTTACAAACAACAAACTGTCAGCTGTTGTCACTGCCCCCACACGTTTAGCTGCCTACAACATAGCTGGTGTCACGTTACACTGATTACAACTATTGCCAGTAGAACACCAGAACAAATTAGACTATTACAAACTTTCTGCAGAAGCTGCAATGGAACTACGCACAGTATTGAAACAAATGAAAATGCTACTAATAGATGAAGTGAGCATGGTCTCCAACCTGATGTTAGCTTTGATTCACCTCAGATTACAAGAAGTACTCAAAACAAACTATGAAGAGCTCTTTGCAGGAAAACACATTATTGTTTTCGGAGATCTTCAATTGCCACCAGTAAAAGGTGAGCCTATTTTTAAAACATTAGGACACAAACTCTGCCGTAAAACTGTTGGCAGCATTGGAAATGTCAACCTTTGGCAACATTTCCAATACAGAGAATTAACAGAAAACATGCGGCAATCTGCAGATCTCACTTATGCCAACATCTTAAAAAGTATCAGAGTTGGTATACTTTCTAAAGAAGCAGAAGCAATATTGAAAACCCGGCACATTAATGCACTTATTGGCGATAATGCATGTGCTACAGATGTTATCGAACCATTAGCCCACAAAAATGTCAATTGCATGGCCTTAATGCCAACTCTTGCAAGTTGTTTCAAATTCAATGAAATAATGTTAAGTAAAGAAATGCAACCAATAATGGAAATTAGCGCCAGAGACAAACTAGATGTAAATGGTATGACACTACCTATGTCTAACCAAGCCATATCAAGACTAAATAGTTTAGAAAAATCAATCTCAAACACAGCAGGCTTAGAAAAGATATTAAAATTATCCTTAAATTGCAGAGTAATGCTTAAACGTAACCTTGACGTGGACCAAGGACTAGTTAATGGAGCACTGGGTACAGTTGTTGGCTTTCAAACATACCCACATGACAACAAAATTCAGTTTGTCAATATTCTCTTTGACAAACTTTCAGAAGTAAAAAAGATAGGACGCTAAACAGCTCAATTCCTTCTCTTCAAAGACATGTATGTACGCAGAGAACAATTTTCTCTAACTCTTGCATACGCAGTCACCATTCATAAATCACAAGGTCTTACCCTAGAAAAAGCAATGATAGATATTGGTAACACAATCTTTACAGAAGGCATGAGCTACGTAGCACTATCACGCTTACGTACACTTGACGGTCTATTTCTAATCAACTTTGATGCAAGTAAAGTAAACGCTGATATTCCTTGCATTTTAGAATACAATAGACTTCGCTCACTATACACCCCCCATCTAAACACATATTCTGTTCCACAAAAAGTAAAACATTATAAAAGAAAAATAAATCAAACAGAAATGCAACAGGATGTCACTGCAAATCCTCCAAAGAGAGTAAAAGAAACTAATACTTCATCAAGTACCACAATCAAAAAAGAATCAATTAGGGAAAGTAAACCAGGTACTTCTTCAAAGAAGGAAGACAAACTCCAAAAAAAGCAGTCAGATACAGAACTACCTGGTCCATTTAAACTCTCAAATATAGTTGGTGTAAGTTGCTACGCAAATGTAGCAATGCATATTCTATTTCAATTACTACCAATTGTTGACAACATTTACTTACACAGTACAGACCCATTGTCTTTGCAAATGTTAGTACTTCACGGAAATGCAGCAAACAATCCTGATAACACATATAGTGTTTATGGAATAAGACAACAATTGGACTACTGTGCTGTAATGGTGAAATTCACTATAAACTCACAGGAAGATCCACAAGAATTTCTAATGTACTTACTACAAGTACTGGAAAACAAAAACATACCTATAAATGAAATCTTCCAGATTTCATACATGTGGAAACATACATGCACTCTCTGCAACAATGTGACACAAGAACAAATCCCCAATGAACGCTTTGTATATATATCAATACCTAATTGTGAATCCATTCCATTCCAGCAACTTGTACAAAATGCAAACCATGGTAGATTATGTTCTAGCTGCAATTCGGATAATCGCTCCACTTTACTAATATAAACACATAGTAAATACATAATACTAATGCTTCTACGTTACAATGCAGATGGTACCAAAAACAACTGCAAGCTGACTGGATTCACACATGGTCAAATATCACTTGGTAAGAAAACCTTCACAACAATAAGTATAATCTACCACGCAGGAGCCACAACCAATTCAGGGCACTACACTGCATATATAAAAAAGAAATGTGGATGGTTTCAATGTAATGATAGTACCATTACTCTAAAGCAGAGATTACCAGCAAATCTTACAAACGCTTATTTCATGTTCTTAAAACCAAAATTTGATAACTAAACTGTACTTAAACCCTAATTAAACTTATAGCAAAGAAATGTAAACTGTTAGAATATTCCAAAAGCTATCTAACTGCCCAAAGATTCTACAACAACTAATCAGATAAATGAATACCACTAAATTAGAGCAGAAAATAGACAGTTAGAATACGCCAATTGGTATCCAACTGTCCCAAAATTTAACAATATCCAAACAGATAAATCAATACCACTAAAATATATCAAAAAATAGACAGTTAGAATACGCCAATGGGTATCTAGCTGTCCCAAAATTTAACAATATCCAGACAGATAAATCAATACCACTAAACTATATAAAAAATAGACAGTTAGAATATGCCCTACTGGTATCTAACTGCTCCAAAATGTTACAATAGCCAAACAAATAAATAATATGTTACTGCTCCAAAAAAATGCAACAAGCCAATGTATAAAATATTAGCCAGAAACACAAGTGAACACTGAAAACAACCAAACAAATAAACTGTAGCATAACAGAAAAAGGTTTTTTTTTTTAATCCAACATGGATTTTTTTTTCTTCCACAGACCCAATGATTTTAGCAACGAACACAGAAACTGAGCAAATTGCACAGTACTCTGGTTTGTAATCTACTAAATATGAGGGTCCAAAAAAAAAAAATGTTGAATATACAATGTAATAAGTCATTACAAAATACGAATACTGACATGCTATTTTCTTTTATTACAGAAATTAACAAGAAATACATGTACTCCAGTTACTAGCCCAAACAGTAAGTATATTATACACTCTATGCCCTGGCCACAACCATCGCAGCATATCACACCCATAGTGTCTTATAACTTAACCATAACAGTAGTTGCTGTGTAGTTATGGTTAAGTTGCTGTTTCCATAGGAAGAGCACTTTTTGGGTGGCCTATAACTTCGCTCCCCCTGGACGAATCCTCACCAGACTTTGCGAAAAAAGTATATGGGCCACTCTGCATTTCTTTGCAAAGTTTGGTGAGGTTTGGTCCGGGGGGGGGCAAAGTTATAAGGGGGTCCCAAAATGTCTTTTTTCCCATAGACTGAATGGGGAAAAAACTTTGCTCACGCCTACAGCCCAAACCGCTGGACGGATTTTCACCAAATTTGCGGCAGGAGCAGCGGCATGGTCCCAAAAGCATGCTTTTGTAAATTTGGTGAAAATCCGACCAGTAGTTTTTTTTAAAATGACCAAAAAGTAGGTCAAAATAAATTAGTGATATCTATGTTCGGTCCGCGGACACACTTCCCTGTTCGCTCCGCAGACAGTGTCCTGATTGGCCAATTGACTTGCGTCATGTCCGCGGTCATGCAGCGTGTTCGTCGATTGGATGGTGGAGAGCGTGGCATGCGTCAGATTTTTGGAAACGCCCGCCATCTTGTATCCGCGGACATCCGCGGATAGCGCAGTGACAAATGGTGGGGAAACCCAATTTTGGCAAGTGTGTTGGTCTGTAAGACTGTTTGGGGATCGTGGGGGGTAAGAGATGGTTCAAATATTGTATCTATTTAGGTGGCAGGCACCGCTGTTGCGTTTGTTGTGTCCGCGGACAGTCGCGCTGTCCTTGATGTCCGCAATCGACCCATATGGGGATGTCCTAAGGACACTATACCTGTCCATACTGTTCATAGGCAAGTTGAACTGTTCTAAGAATACACACAGTGTCCGGGATGTCCACAACATTTTTTTGGGAATGTTAAACATTGACGTGCATGACCATTTGTATACTGCATGTTTTGGTCCAGTCGAATGGAGAGGTAATTCTGAGTTTTCTGGGGATATTTTTGTAAGCAGTATTTCCTGTTCCATTATGGTATTATTAATGTTTTCATAACCTCGTCCACTGCTATGTATAGCAATTGTATTTGTTTGCTTTTGTTTGTATGCTTCTTCATTAAAATATGGTTCTGTGTTTGTGATGTGACTCCATTCACCTCCACAGATATTTAAGAAGTTATTTCTGTTGATATTTCGTTTATTGAGAAGTCTTTTTTTGTAATTAAGTAATTCGTTTTGTTAGTGGTTTCATTCTCTTTAACACTAAAATAAATCACTTTCTTTTGAGAAGGATTGCACTGTCTATCAAAGCTTCTAGGATTCATTTTCTACGGTAGCTTTTAAGGGTTGTGTATGATTTCTCTCCTGTTTTTATAAGATGCTGAAGGACTCTGTGGCGGAACATTTTTGCTAAAATATTTTTTTTGGTATGTTACTTGCCATTATATCAAGATTTATAGGAGCAGTTTTAGCAGTAGTGGTAGCTGAATTCTTGATAATCGTTTTCTGTTTCGTTTTACATTTTGATAGAGGAGGCAAAGTTTCTGTACTTGAAGCATGTTTTGTTTTGCTAAATGACTGTTTTTTTTTTAACTTTTTGTACAAATTCTGCTAGAGATGGATGCTTATTTTGGATACTTCTTTTTTCATTTGCTCTACTCCTACTTTGTTTTCTATGGACTTGCTTTTTGGTAGGCATTCTTTGGGGTCTGTTGAAAAAAATAAAGAAGGTATGGGTTGGCTTGTTCTGCGATGCATGTGCGCTGTGTGCATGAGTGTCTGAGTATGATGGTAGAGATGTATGTTATGGTGTGTGATTGTACATTAGGCAGCTACATCTAGTTGGGAAGGCTATTCTTGTATTTGTGTGTTACTACACTGGGGTTCAGATGACAGTAGAAAGTAAGCTAGTGGTGAGGAGAAGCACACATACTAAATCTAATGGTACAGAATTAAAACAGTTCTTTATTCTGCAATACTAACATTCTAGAGGCTGAGTTATGTCATTTGTGTGCTGAAAAACGGGGATTTGTGGGGCATTCTGCCTGCAAATCCCTGTTTAACAAATGGGAATTTGTGGGCAGAATGGTGCACTAATCTTTTTTTTTGGTGCACAAATATCATGAATCAACCGCACAGTGTGTTTGAGTAACAGTAAGAATATTATGGTAGTATTGTACTTACTTTTTTTGCGTGGAATGATTAGGTTTCTTCTGAGTTGTTGTTTGTACTTTGGATTCTGCTGCTTTTCAGGAGAGCGGTCTTCACTGTAATTGTAAAGGAAAGAAGTTAGTAATGTTGTGTGTATATAGTATGCAGTTTCCTTTGACTATGTGCAGTCTTTATATTTTACTTTAAATATGTTAGTTCAACATGCTTTGAAAATGAGTAGAATAGGAAGTGTATGAAACTTGCTTGGTTTTTTAAGGCTGTGTTATTGAATGTTAGGAGATAGAAGAAATAATGATATACTTATTTTGCCATTTTTAAAAGGTAAATGCAGATACTGTATACAAAAGCATGGAGTGTATGCATTTGTGAAGGTGTGACAGTTATTATAGTAGATGGAAAAAATGACAATATGTTCACTTTGTAGGCTATGCAGGTTAAGTGGTACTTACTCTGTTTATATTCTTTTGCAAGAGTTGTACATGTACTGTGCAGAAAATATGCATACCTGTAGTTTGTATTCATGCATGTGGATATGCATGCAGCTGCAAGTAGAAATCTTGGAGACTTGTACAGTAGTTTTTGTAGTAGGTGCTTTTCAATGATATGAGACTTGTGCTCAGAGTAATCTACAGTACACTTGAAGTGCTGAACTCTGATGATGCAGTTAGATGTAGAGGCCTTGGATGTAATTGGTGGATGGTTGTGTGACTGTTTAGCTGTATTCAATGAGGAAATGGCACAGAGTGAAGTGGAAATGGTAGAAGGGCTGTCTAGATTACTATATGTCCGCGGACATACCGTTAGTCTGCGGACACCGCGTATTACACACAGGGATTTTGGGGGGGAGAGGCATGCAAATGAGAATGAGCAGAGGAATTGATTGGTCAGTAAAGTTTGGTGGGTGTGTTGTGTAAGGAGCCAGTTTGTCAGAAGGTATTTTTCCTGAGAGAAGAATAGTTAGCTATGGCTGTGCGTTTCAGAAAACAGATTGTGTGGATTTTGGGAGACTCATGGATACATTGGTTGGAGGTGCATGCACAACGCTGTGGAGTAGCTGCAGATCTTGGATTCCCTCATGTGGAAGTGCACTGGCATTGAGTACGCGGAATGAAGTGGCTAGACTTGCTACCTCTCCGTGCTAGTTTGCAGACAGAGCATCATCCAGAAATAATTAAAATTAATTGTGGAGGGAACAGTTTGGGACATGTGTCAGGAATTTCTTTGCAATTTGCGATGAAAGAAGGACTTGGGAAGGTCATGGACATGTTTCCGAATTCCCAAGTAATATTTTCTCGTATTGCGCAGAGACAAATGTGGCTGCGTTCTTCTTCATTTGGTCCACAAATGGAGAAAGCGAGGCGCAATGCCAACAAGGCTGTTTGTGCCTTTCTAAGAGATGTTGGCATGTCCTCTTTTCACAATGAAAATATTATGTTTCGTAGCACATACATTTTTTGTAGAGATGGAGTCCATCTTACTTATGCTGGTAATCAGATTTTTCTGAGAAATGTACAAAATGCATTGCGTCCTTTTGTGGAATTACAGCCATCTTTTTTGTAGTAGGTGTTGATTTTTTCAAGTTTTTCAAATACAAAAACACACCACCAAAAGGCTCTTTTCAGAGCCGCCACTTCCTCCCAGAGAAAAGTGCAATAATTTTGATAGGGCAGCACCCCAAAATTTTTGATGTTCGCGAACTGTCCGCGGACTTCTAAAAAACAAAATACACAGGAGCCTGCTCAATTTATTTGCCACTTCTATTTTTTGACGGTGAAAGGCAGCTCTGAAAAGAGCCTTTTCTTGGGGATTTTTGTTGTTTTATATTTCTTTGTTTTTTTACAGACGACGCACTAGGAGAGGAGGGGAAAGGAGGGTAAGGGGGTACACCAACCACGAGGATAAGAAAGGGTGGGTGGAGAGAGGAAGATGTAGGGTGGGCCTTACTTAGGTAGTGAACAGGTCTTCTCGTGCTCTGAGACCAGAGTCTCAAAAGCACTTCGAAGTCTCTCCCCCCTGCGTTGCAGTACATACACAAAACGGTGACCATCGCAAGGTAAGGGTCATCAGCATTGTGAATGGCCTGTGAGGCAGCTGGAGGGATGTGCTCTCCCACAGGAGTGTCTCTTGTGGTGAGAGGACCGTAAACAGAGGATGAAGTAGAGGAACTCAACCACTATGCTCCTCGCAAGGTGCAACCTTGCGAACGGCCCCACCGTGAAACGACTTTAGGTGTCGCTTCATAGTAGTCGTACCAAAGCTGCACGAACCAAGCCTCCCGCGACTCAGCACCATTTTGCAATGGTTGCAGGTAACTTTGTTTGCACGCACCTTGGATACGATACCATGAATGGTAAATAACCGCCACACCCAAGACTCGGCGAGTGCTGGTAGTAGGGACTTCCACTACCTCATCCTCGTCATCCTCTTCATCCTCCTCTACATCCTCACGCCTGTTCCCCTCTTCAGGCCCTTGGGGAGGTGGTGGTGGTGGAGGGGGTAGGGGTGGTGCTGAGGCAGATGTAGCACCAGGTGGCAGTAGAGGAGCCATGGATGCCATCAGGTTTCAGAAAAAAATCTGGAAAATTGGCAGCAAAATACACCGTGTTCTGTAAGGTAGCCAGAAACACAATGAGGATGAGGTCTGGGGTGTGGCCTTTTATAGGGGTGCTGGTGCGCGGACACCCTTGCTGTCCGCGGACAGAACAAACACCTCAAAAGGGCTCAAAAAGTTCTAAAAAGTATGTAGAAAGTCAGGGTTATTGTCTGGGACATTTTTTGTATAAAATACTGTGTATTGCCCAAAAAGGTACTTTTAAAATGTTCGGGGACCCGTGAAGGGAAGAGTTGTTCTCAGGACATCAAATGCACGGGAATGGTTGTGCACATGCGCGCCAGTGTTCTACGGACAGTGTTGGGGTCCTGAAATTAATTAAAAGTGTGACACAAGCGACACGAACAGTAACGGACAGGCACGATGTTCGGAGAACTTACGGGTGTGGTGTGCATGTGCGTAGATGTT
The DNA here is from genome assembly GCF_040938575.1 of Ambystoma mexicanum. Classification (NCBI taxonomy): domain Eukaryota; kingdom Metazoa; phylum Chordata; class Amphibia; order Caudata; family Ambystomatidae; genus Ambystoma; species Ambystoma mexicanum. The sequence continues at coordinate 95,941,536 of NC_090937.1, read as the reverse complement.
CTTTAGGCAGTACAGACAGGTATAGTGTCCTTAGAACACCTACATTTTGGTTAATTGGACATCCCGGACACCGAGTGTGTTATTAGAACAATTTCAACTTGCATGCGAACAATACGGACAGGCATAGTGTCCTTAGGACACCTCCATTTTGGTTAATTGCAGACATCCTGGACACCGAGTGTGCTCTTAGAACAGTTTCAACTTGCCTGCGAACAATAGGTACAGCTATAGTGTCCTTAGGACACCTCCATGTTGGTTAATTGCAGACATCCCGGACACCGAGTGTATTCTTAGAACAGTTTCAACTTGCCTGCGAACAGTATGGACAGGTATAGTGTTAGTGGGACACCTCCATTTTGGTTAATTGCGGACATCCCGGACACCTCGTGTGTTCTTAGAACAGTTTCAACTTGCCTGCGAACAATACGGACAGGTATAGTGTCCTTAGGACGCCCCCATTTTCGTTTGATTAGGGACATCCCAGACACCCGCGGACAACTCAACTGCCTTTTTAAAAAATAAAAAAACACAAAAAAGAACTGAATTAGGACACATATAATATTTTGCTTTATTATATATAGATGTAAAATTTATGAAAGAGAAGGGGAAGCAGAAACTGAGACAAACACAGGAGAATTGGGGGTTTCAAGAGGATTGATAGGAGGAGATGAAGGGATGGAAGTCTCATCAAAACGTTTTTCTTCGTGGAGATGGTTTGGGGATAATTGACTGGGATATGGAGAGGGGGGACAGGTACATGTGGGACAATGGTATCTAATTTTTTCTTTTATGTGATCCTCCACAAAGTTTTTCAAATTGTTGAAATTTGCCATGAGCATGTCCATTTTTTCTTACATGCGCTGGAGAGTCTTATCCAATATATCTTTTGGTGTACTATTTTCAATATTTGTATGGTCTGTACAAAAAAAAAGATATATATGTTAAGTGTACATAAAGTAATGCTTATTAATTCGCTTATATAGAAGTGTACCATTAGGCTCACTATCTTCAGACATTTCCTCACGTGGGAAATTCTCCTCAAGCCACTCCAAAGTACTGGACATTTCTGTGAGAAAAGAAAATTATATCACTTTATTTGTATCTAATACAGAATTTTAGAAATATATAAGAAAAATGAAGTACACTTACTAGCTTCTGGTAAGTTGTGTCTTTCTGGTTTGTAGCTCTGCTGCTGCTCCTAGTTGTGCAGTTTCTGTGAGGTAATTATGTTGGAAGCCTATATTTCTTCTTTTGGTATATTCCATTTTAGTACATATGGTATTTAAATGAATGGTTGATGTGTTACATATATAGGTTACACTTCTTATTTATTACTACATATAATGTGTTTGTGTGCTGGTTTGTGAACTTGTGCAGTGTTCATATGGCATGATATAACAATTTAAGATACCCCCTGAGTTTTTGGGTAGTGTTGCTGTTGTCCGCGTCTGTCCGCAGACATACGAAGGGTCTGCAGACATCAAAATCACTAGCTGGGGGTGTAGTATGTTCTATGTTACATGTATATTAAGTCAGGGATATTATGGTTAAGTTGCGCTACCAAAGACCTATGAAATTCAGTAAAAAAACTTTGTTAAAGGGATGTTATGGTTAAGTTGCGCTACCAAAAACCTATGAAATTCAGTAAAAAAACGTTGTTAAAGGGACGTTAAGGTTAAGTTGCGCTGCTAAAAACCTATGAAATTCAGTAAAAAATCTTTGTTAAAGGGACGTTATGGTTAAGTTGTACTACTAAAAACCTATGAAATTCAGTAAAAAAACTTTGCTAAAGGGACGTTATGGTTCCAAGTAAAACCAAAAAACCCCTGAAATTCGCCAGTTATGGTAAGTTAAGCAACCATAACTCGCGCCACCACTGTGCACTGCTTAGACTAACACCCAGGACATCAAAGATGACATCACAAATGTCATTGATGACATCACTGATGACATCACATGTGCATTTACTTTTCATGAAAAGTCTGTACAAGGGATTCTTATTATAATGTTGACACAAAAGTGTCAAGGATCATTGGAATAAATATCATGATCTAATTAGTGCATCAAGCAATGCATTGATACAAATAGCCTTCTATTGTGAAGTTCTATCAAGTATACTAAGCTACTCATGTAGAAAAATAGGCATTGTGTGCAGCATACATGATGGAGGTGCAATATTCATAATTTTGCAATATTGAATACTGAAATGATAACTTTCTTATTACAGTATTGCGTACTGTGAAACATATAATAATTAGCTAATAAAACCTACTTACTAGATAATTGCATTATTAAAGACAAAACACAAAAAGACAACAACACATACACATATGAGTATATAAAGGGAAAGTGAAGTAAGCAAAAAAGCAGCAGTAGTAGCAGAAAGTGTTCATAACCTAACTGGTTATCTTTATGCAGAGAAATGGTTACTCTGTTTCAAAGCTGCTACTTACCCTATGTATATGTATCTCATGATGTGACTGGACCCTAGGGAAAGTAGTGTGAGTACAATGTATATAAATATGAATATATACAGGGAAAGTACAGTAATTAAAAAAAACCCGAACTATCAGAAAGTGCTGATAACCCTACTGATTATCTTCATGCACAGAAAGGATTGCTGTCTTTCAAGCCTGTGCCTTCCCCTATGTATATGTTTCAAATGATGTAACTGGACCCTAAGGGAATTACTGTAAGAACCTACTTGAAGGATAAGTCTACAAATATAGTACCTTTTCAATTTTTAGTTCCTGACTGTTACTGAAGAAAACCATGTGGCCTAGATACGTCAGTAAAGGAAAAAAGGGGGAGCCAGAAATGTGATGTCATCAGTGATGTCATCAATGACATTTGTGATGTCATCTTTGATGTCCTGGGTGTTAGTCTTAGCAGTGCACAGTGGTGGCACGAGTTATGGTTGCTTAATTTCAGGGGTTTTTCGGTTTTACTTGGAACCATAACGTCCCTTTAGCAAAGTTTTTTTTTACTGAATTTCATATGTTTTAGTAGCGCAACTTAACCATAACGTCCCTTTAACCACGTTTTTTTACTGAATATATATATATATGTATATATATATATGTATATATATGTATATATATATATATATATATATATATATATATATATATATATATATATATATGTATATATATATGTGTGTGTGTGTGTGTGTATAGAAGTGCATGAGTCATCGCATATAATATCCTTTGCTAAGGGTCTCTGTTTTCCTAATGGAGGGTCCCTATCCACGTAGGTGGAGGCACTCTAACAACCATCATCCATTAGACACCATCATTATGCAGATCCCGAAATTGGGAGGCCATCAATCATGTAACCAGTCTCTTGGAAAAGAACTGTGTTCCGTTGCCAATTCGAAAAAATCCATCCTGAATGTAAAGCTTTTTTAATTCAGTTTGGGGAAAAGGGTGCAAAATAAAACCAATGTAAACCAAAGCAGAGGAGCATGGTAAATGTCAGCCTAGTGACGGTGCAGAGGGAGCGGGCGGCCAGACGTGGAATGGGCACGGAAAAAGGAAGATCCAGCGGATGACTATGCCCATCTCCCCCGGCGAGCATTGTACCACTACCTTATCATACTATTTGAGCTAAAAACCAGGATTATACATATTTGGGGAGAATGTTTCGAAGACCAACGGCCAGATTACAGAAACTTTGCACCGGTGCAAGTGCAAAGTTGCACAGTATTAGAACTGGGGCAAAGTTTGCCCTATTTCTAAAAACATTGGAACATATTAGAAAACTATTGTACCATGACAAGTTCAGTTTGGCATGCTATAGGCACATGGGCAAAAATTGCCCTAGTGCAAAAAAGATACCTTTTCACTTCATATTTGCATCAGGGCAAACCATTCCGTATTAGCACTAGGGCAAACTTTGCCCTGGTGCAAAAATGTAGTGAAAATGCATCTTTGTTGCACTAGGGCAATTGTTCGCCCCATTGCTTCTAATATGCCAAACTACTTGTTGAGGGGCAATGGCTTTTTAATGTGTCCCAGTGTTTTTAAAAATAGGGAAAACTTTCCCTAGTGCTAATACCGTGCAAACTTTGCTCTTGCACCGGTGCAACGTTTCTGTAATCTGGCCTCTGATCCTATTTCTCGAGTCAGGAGAAAAGTGAAACTGGTTAAAATCCTCCTTTCATTTTCAATAATGCTGTTAGAATGAAAGGCCATGTTGTGTCATGACACGCCATGTCCTCATGTCAGAGATAATGTGGTGTGGTGTTAAGGCACCGGTCACCACATTCTGCATAGTCCATAGCTGAGCAGGGGCTGTAATGGAGGAAGCCTTTGGAGGCTGAGAAGACTAGGCCAACTAGGACGCCAAAGCATTCGTGTAAAAGTAGATTGTTCAGTTTTTTTCCAACGGACAAAGTGATCCCCATTTTCCTGAGGATCCCATGACGAGGGTCTCGGAGAATAGAGCTTTGCATTGCTTGTGGAAGTGCAGATAGCTCACAAATTAAGCGCTTGTTTCGTGTATGCAACAAACCGGAACTTTGCCTGTTACTACAAGGCTGACTCAGCCCTTAATCTTCTGAACCATCGAGTGATCAAGCTTTGCAGCGGCAGGAAGCTCACATGAAACTCTATACAAGAAAAGAAATGATTACTAAAGTCTATGAACCCCACCTATCAAACCATAGTGAGCACTCTTTCTTGAGGTGCATCTGAGGCACCACTATGTAGGTCCCATGGCGTTCATATATAAAGCTGCACACTCCTTAAACTAAGTCTTTGGGAGCATAAACTCCTTCTTTCAAGATACTGAGAGGGAGAGATACTCACAAAAATCCTTACGAAAGAGCACACGCCTGTGCAGCCAGACACGAAAGATGAAAACAGGACTACGCAGTTTGTCTATCTTGTTTTGTGGAGAAACGTAATGGAGGTGAGTTTGCAGCTGCATGGAGGACACAATGGCATCTCTGACTTCAGCATGTGATATATGGCCATGATGCACTAGGAGGTGGTGATGTACCCTTACTGCGGGACCTGTAGAAGCTGCCCACAAAGGTAAGCACTTTACCTTACTGTCTTGCATAATGCTTACGGTGCTGGTTTATTCGTTATAAGCACAATGACTCCTGCAGCAGAAGGAAAGGTCTTGCTAAAAGTCAGCCTTATCTTGTGCTTAGCCTTCATCAAAGAAAATTAGTGTAAATGTTGTATGCTAATACAACATTTACACTAATTTTCTTTGAAAAATATGATAGGCACTGCTGGGTCCATGCACTTCTATGGGATGCTTTCTAACCCATCGGATTGTGTAGGGTCCCTCGCAGCTGCATAATACCAACCATATGACCCACTGCCTAATTGTAATGACCAACCGCATAAGCTGTAATGATAACCTTGCTTGTTCCTATCTGTATTACGCCTCTTACTGATACTATGCCTGTAACTAAGCTCATGCAAGTAACAGCGCCTCAATGCCCCTGGGCTGCTTGCGCGCTATACAAATTTAAATAAATAAATAAATAAAATAAATAGATGCTGGGAGGAAGTGTGTAGTACTTCCTCGAGTATGGATGTATACTAGGATTGACTTGTTTAGCTGCCTGAAGACAAAATACACTTCTAGTTATTTGACCAATGAGGTTGTGTACCTCACCAAGACAACGGATGATGGTACCGGATATTTGAGGGATCCACAGGTCACCCTCATTCAGCCCTCCATCAGGCAGGGGTCAGTCACTGAAATAAACACTAGAGGGACAAGAGGGACACGGCACATTTAAAGACATTGCCACGGTCTTGAGAAGAGCGAAAGGCCCCATCAGTTAGAATATATTGTTCCTATATACATTGTTATGTATCCAATATATATCCTATATATATTGTTCCTCACAGACAATCGTATCATTGCTAGTATTGCCCCTTTAAGGGTACCCGCATACACTCCCTCCTACACGATTTGTGGAGGCAGTCCACACACCCAGGGCTTTCTGATGTTTTTTAAGAGAGAGCTGTGCAGAGCTCCCACATTAACATGGCACTGAACTTGAATTTAGTAATGCGACTACTCCAGAGAACTGACAGACAACATTTACACAAACTGAAAATCCTACACAACTTGTTTGTAAAGCGGGCACCATTTTTAAACATATTGGGTAGAGCTCGCCATCAGCCAGCTGGAACCAGCCAAGGTATTACTTGGTGGCAACTAAAATCACCTCTGTGCCAGCCTAACATGTAGTACATTTTGGGGATTACCTGGTCTATGAGATTGGTTAGAATGGATTTCTGAACTCTGCTCTGGTGGACAGATGTTCAGGAGGCCACCCTTGTTTAGAGAAACAGGGAACACTTCTGCGAAGTAAGCCAGCACAATTCAAGGTAGCTTGGGGAGCAGTCAAGATTAAGTCTCAGGATTAGTGGGGGTGATCTGAGGTCTTCGATGAGCACACAGTAGGACAGCATGAATTACCCTTAGACAGTAGAATATCAAACATGTACAATATATTGGGCCATGAACAAACACAAGTGAATAATGAAGAACACAGTAGTACTACTACTTAAACACACACTATGTAAAAAATATGTACAGTCACTTTTTGGTCAATATAGTAAAGTGCGGAATCCCACCAAAACCTGTGAGGAGGAAAAACAAAAAAAGTTTATCACAATGGCCAACTCCAGAAATGCAAATTCCTAACTTAATAAGTCCAGCCCTACGAAGATTGGAGCCTTGTGCTCAATGTTATGTTCGTGCGTAAAAGCACTTTTCAATGTGTAAAGCTCACAAAGGCGAAAATTCAACGGGAAGGAAAGGACACTGGAGTATGAGCAATTTGGTTCCTAGAGTCATCGGCGGGTCTGCTACAGAGAACAATGCTGTCACCAACTTTTGGACGACTGTAGGAAGCAAGAGCCATCCAAGTCAAGGCAAGGGCCACAAGGGATCCTTTGTGCGTAAATGATTGAGGGGTCACCGGTACGTGGTATGATTACTCGCCACCCTTAGCTCACTCTGGGTTCAATCTTGGCAGGTTTGAAGAAGGTCGCCTGGACTACAAAATCCCCTCCTTGGTTACGCTCAAAGTGCACAGGCACTGTGGGTGCGAATGCAGGTCCGATTTACATCTGGAGCTGGATCTCTTGTCACGAATGTAGGACAAAGAAAGCAGTGTGAGCTGGTCTTGGGACACTTGAAGAAAGGCAGGAAAGTCACCAGCAGTGGCTGCCACTGTCTCACACTGACGCAGGAGCACCCAAGTCTTGTGGACTGATGCGCGCTTCTCTCCCGTGACCCAAAGCAGTAGAGACAACGAGATTTGGCAAGAAGAGGCTTTGCAGTGCGAACTAGGGTTCTTCCAAAGCACAACCCGAAACTCGATGTAGCAACGCCCCATCAAAGTTGCCATGGTACAGGCTGATCAGTCCACTGGAGGGCTCATTTGCAGGGCACCAAGGAGGCATTGAGAATGATTGGTCCCACCACTCAAAAGGCTTGAAACACATTTGCAGGTCTTTGGAGATCGAGCACAAAGCCGGGCTCCACCGGGACAACAGCGAGCTCGGGTACCAAACCTTCTCTGCGTGGCTCCAGACAGTCCTTGTATCTGCTTTGCTCCTAAGGATACTTGGCTCCGTGTATAGGTCGATTCAGACCTAAGGGTGATCTCCGGGTCTGCACCCAGAGCCCCTCCTCATATCCTAAAAGTCCAGGGCGGGCTCGCACCCGGCTGGCCAATGACGAGATCTGCCCACTCATGCCCACCAACAGTAGTCCAATCAGGGACATTCTGGCTTCAGTAGTGTGGAATGGGATCAGACAGTCCCAGCCACTTCCTGGGTAACCACCCATGTGAGGTGCATTAGCCAGTGAAAAGCGTTGGCTTTCGCGGGAGAATGCATGCCCAAATAAGGACTCCCCGGGTCACAAAGAGCAAGGGGAAGGCCAATGGACAAAATGGCTAAAGGAGAAGACAAAGCACGTTGTGGCACAGCCATGACAGACACTAGCCACAGTCATGAGCCACACACGGTAAGCACGGTATGGCTCAGTAAATGTTAACACAAATTCTTGAATAAGCTTCTGCTGCCACCAGTCTACTCCCGGGCACATTGTCCAGCTACCAAAAAATCCTTAAAGTATGTCTTGGGCCTATAATGTACTTTGCACACTGAAATACAGATGCCAAAAGTGGCAACAAAGTCAGGGACGTCATTTAGGGGCCACCAGGGGTGGCACTTGTGGCCCCTGAAATCTCCCTTGCAACCCCTAAAAAAAAAAGAATGCCAAGTGCCTCTTTGTTTCTAGATTGGTTCGTTTTCTTGTTCAGACTTCTTTAAAAAAAACAGGGGGTTCCACAAGTGTAACACTTTGAGTAGTGTCCTTAAATAAGAAAGAATAGGAATAACAAATAATTTGTCTTTCTGTATTTCTGAACAATAATTGCTAGACTCATTAAAGGTTAATTTCAGGAACACTTCAGGGGGTGACTCCCTGATTTAGTCTGTTCTTAAACACCTCAAATTCACAATGCAGATACAATTCTCCAAAAAGCATTTATATTAGAATAAGCATCCATTTTGGATTATGTATTTTGCTTTGTTCAAGTTGCAGTTATTTCTGGAGATACATATGGTGATCCATTCTTGTATGAAATGTATATCACGTTACATTGATATTGTAACCGTATTTTTTATTGTGTACTTCGAAACAATGCTATGTGTGACCACTTCCTGTTTTGTCAAGGGGTAAACGGTTGTGTTCCATCGCTTCCCTTGATGTCACTTCGGGGTGGGGTCAATTTACATTACTTCCTGTGATGTCATCAGAGGTCAAGGGTCATGTGATGTCACTTCCGCTACCCCTGGCATTTTGAAATGACATCCCTGAACAAAGTAATAACACTAAGGGAAACAATGTTTCCCAGTACTGACTGTCAGAAGGACATATCTGTTTCCCCAGAACGATGAACGAAAGCCCAGTGGAGCGCAGCTGAAGGCTGTGGGCCGTTAAAGCCCATGTACCCCACCCCAGCTGGGGCGTGAAAGCTATTTGCACCCCGGGATTTCCCAAGGTGTGGATATTTTTTATCTAATGGGAGACTGGCTCTACGCGAGCCCATATCCCGTCGGTGAACAAAAATGCAAAACAATGCCTGCCATTGACTAAGTCCCTTTTGGGATGACAGTACCAGTGGCATCGCTAGAGTAGAGCCGGGGGGAGGGGGGGCACTGGACTCCCCTGAAAAATGTTGTGAGTCTGCTTAAAGTGGGCTTGTAGACTTTACAGCAAAGCCCGGTACATCTCGCAACTGAACAGAGCTCCTTCAATGGTTGCACGCAGCCCTGTCCTTTATCTTGACCGTAATGTCCTGCAATTACTCCTTAGTCTTATGCCTTATCTGATGGGTTCTATATTCCATCTGAGAGACTCCCAACAGCTGGTTTACCTAGTACATGGGTGTACACTTACAAGATATTTAAAGATACACAAGAAACCTTACTTTAAATTGGTAATTAAGTTTACTACTGTAACATGGACAAATCAGATTGCTTTATAGGATAGGTTAATGTTCTTTAAAAGTCGCAAAACAAGCTGGAGGATTGTTACAAATGTAATCTTTATCCTAGAGACTTTACTACAAAACTTTTTTTTAGTGATTCTTAACTTGAGAAAAGTAAAAGGAAGGCTTTTTTCAGGATTGCATTATTTTGCATAATGTGACTTATTTTTTCCTTTCAGGATGTGGAAAATAAAACTACAAAAATATTATTTGGCTTAACATATTTCACTAAGGATGTACATATTGTAAGGTTAATTTAATTTGAGATATGTGTAGTTGTGAAGTAAACTATCAGAACACTCAAGTTTCCAGTGGCCAGGCATGAGAAGGCCATACAGTTCTGTGTTCCCCCCTCTGGTTTCTGAGACTTGTATTTTTTTTCTATCCCATTCGAAATTTAGGAAAACTATATGTCTCACAATTACAAGCATAAACAGGACTGGTTCGCCTTCTCACGCATGGCCATGCGAAACTTGAGCATTTTGCTCTATAAGGCAGTATTATTGAAGTCTTTAAAATCCAAAATGTACATGTTTGTAACAATTGGAGCTTGAAAGTTATGTGTTCAAATGCCTAAACTGTAGATTGGGATAAAATCCCAGTTTTACGGTTTAACCAAAGTGTGTTATTCTGGAAAAAATAATGTAATCTCTTCATGAATAGTGGACTGACCTTAGCAGAGTCAACAATGATTTCCTCCTCCATGGCTGCCAGTCACCAAAATGGCATGGGCCGTACATAGTATGGTCCCGCAAGAGAATGAGTGAAACATTTTGCTATGCCCTGTTATGCTATGTTATTGAGTTTTGTATAGTACACGGTCTACCATTTTCACGGTTTCCTGGGTGTTCAGGTTTTTCAAGAGGTGGGGTAGAAGACTAATGCAGAAGCAGGGAAAGGTTGCAATGTTGATGTGTGCATGACTGAAAAGGTAGGATTCTCTGTGATGGGAACGTTTTATACATTTTGTGAGCGGGCTGCAACAGTGGTTAATGTGCGCTCCAAGTTTGTAAGTTAAATTGTTTATGTGATTATTGTGTCTGTCTTTGTGGTATTTAAGGGTATTTAAGGAGTGTGGGGAGCTGTATTAGTGTGTCTGTGGTAGGTTAGTGTGCTATTTAGGGAATTTCATGGGTGGTATGTGTTCTATTGTGTAATCCATAATGATTCAGTGAGTAGTTGTATGTGAGGATGGGCTGTTTGTTAGGGGGTGTAGATGATTTTCAGGTAGTTACTGTTACCATACATTGCTCAATAGACCACAGTCATGTATTTGCTTATAGCAATTGCAAACATTATTATGGGGCTTAGGCTCTGGTGTTGTGGTGGAAAGGATGGTCGGTTTGAGGATTGTGTTCTAGCCTCTGGCTGTTGAGGAGGCAGTATTCCAGGTATGGGCCTTGGATTCTGGTGGTAGGGCAGCAGAATGGCAGATATGGGGCCTTTGCTATGTTGGTGGGGAAGCTGGATACCATCTACGGGCCTGGACTATGGTGGTCGGGTAGCAGGATGTCAGGTATGCGGCTTGCGTTCTGGCCCCTGGCTGTTGAGGAGGCAGGATGCTAGGTATGAGGCCTGGGCTATGGCAGTGGTGAGGCCCAATGACAGGTAGGTTGCCTGGGCCCTGAGAAATGGGGGGGGGGGTAACAGACCAGGTATGGGGCCTGGGCTATGGTGGTGGTGAGGCAGGATACCAGGTGTGGGGTATGGGCTCTGGTGGCAGCGACACAGAATGCCAGGTATGTGGCATAGGTTCTAGGGAGGCAGGATGCCAGGTATAGGGCCTGGGCTCTGCACGGTGGGGGTAGAAGAATGTTAGTTAAGGGGTCTGAGGTCTGGGCTCTGGCAGTAGGGAGGCAGGATGCCAGCTATAGTGCTTGGGTTCTGGTCTTGGGGAGGAAGAATGCCTGTTATGGGGCCTGGGTTCTAGTGATAGGGAGACAGGATGCCAGGTATAGGACCTGGGCTCTGGTGGAACGGTGGCAGGATGCCAGGAATAGGGCCTGGGTTCAGGGTGGTGGGGGGAGGATGCCAGGTTTGGGGCCCACGTCAATTTGGGAAAGCATACTAATAGCACTTCTATAGGCAGCCCCCCTGTTTTTGCCTGTGGCCCCTTCTGTGCCCCCCCCTAAATTTGATTCCTGGAGACGCCACTGGACAGCAGCCATGGGAAACATGTTCGAAAATGGCCACAGTAATCCAAAAAGGGACCTAGTCCCTTTTCTATTTTGATGGTGGCGGTCAGACAAGAGCAGATTGGGGGACCTGAGCGCAAGGCTGTGGTTCCGCAGGTAAATTGGAATGGGGGAAGGAAAATAGGGTTTTTCTAATGTGGAGAGGCAACAGGGAGAACCCACCTTTCATTAGAAAAAAAAAGGAAAAAAAAGTGCCACGTGTGGAAGGTCCTCGGGTGGCTGGAAGACCAGGCGGGATTGTGTATTTGCGCCTGCTGTTCCAGCCACCTGATTGGCCAAGCACCCTTCCCTGGTGCGAATAGCTCCTCAGGACATGTCTCCACCGAATTCTGCAATCTATTCTAATGGAGGATCTGCTTGATCCTAAACAGGTGAGGGGCATTTTTGTGCAAGGAGAATGAACGCAGAGACTAACTAATGATTCAAATGATGATCTGATGCTACACTGAGTATTTGCAAGAATTAAGACTGGTACTAAATCTTGACATTGATAAGAAAGAATGTGCTTGATTGGCTAGCCTGGTAGGATGATCTGCCCCAAGCTCATGCCTTCAGCACTCTAATCGACTGCTGTGTTGCGGAGCAGTGGGGCTGGGGGTAGACATTGGGGTAGAGAGGGTGGGTAGAGAGGGTGAGGGTAGAGAGGGTGGGGTAAAGAGGTTATTGTAGTGAGGGTGGGTGGGTAGAGAGGGTGGGGCAGAAAAGGTGAGGGTAAGGTGGGTGGGTGGGGGCAGAGATTTTGAGGGTAGGGTGGGTGGGGTAGAGAGGGTGGGGGTAGAGATGGTTGAGTAGAGAGGGCAGAGGTAGGGTGGATGATTGGGGATAGGGTTGGTGGGTGGTGGTAGAGAAAGTGGGAGTAGGTTGGAGGGTGGGGTAGAGAGAATCGGGCTAGGGTTGGTTGGTGGGGAAACAGAGGCTGGGAGTAGAGAGAGTGGGGATAGGGTGGGAATATTGGTCATCCAGTGAGTGGGGGTAAGGAGGGTGGGGGTGGTAGAGACAATGGCGGTAGGGTGGATGGGAGCAGAAGGACTGGAGGTAGGGTAGGTTGGTGGGGGTAAGGTGGTTGGGGTAGAGAGGGTGGGGGTAGAGGGGTGGAGAGAGTTGAGGTAGGGTGGGTGGGGGTAGATACAGTGTGGATAGGGTGGGTGGGTGGAGGTAGATCGAGTTGGGTAATGTAGGTGGGTGGGGTAGAGAGTGTGGGGATAGGGTGGGTGGAGGGCCAGAGAGTAGGGGTATGGAGGGTGCAGGTGGTAGGGAGTGTGTTGGGGTAGGGTGGGTGTCTGTAGAAAGAGTGGGGGTAGTTTGTGGGGGTAAGATGGGTGGGTGTAGAGGGGCTGGGGTAGAGAGGGTGGGTGTAGTGTGGTTGCGGTCAAAGAGGGTTTGGGTAGAGAGACAAGGGGTAGGGTAGGTTGGTGGGTATAGAGAGTGGGGGTAGGGTAGGTGGGAGTAGAAAGAATGGGGGTAGGGTAGATTTGTGGGAGTAAGATGCGTGGGGTAGAGAGGGTGGGGGTAGAGGGTCTTGGTGTAGAGAGGGTGGGTGTAGTTTGGGTGGGGGTATAAAGGGTGTAGGTAGAGAGACGGGCTAGGGCATGTTGGTGGGTGTAGAGAGTGGGGGTAGGATAGGTGGGTGGGGGTAAAGAGTGTGGGGGTATGCTAGACAGTTTGGGGTAGAGAGAGTGGGGATATGGTGGGTTGGTGGTTTAGAGATAGTTGGGGTAGGGTGAGTTGGGTTTGAGAGATTGTAGATAGGGTGGCTGGGTTCAGGTAGAGAGTGTGTGGGTAGAGAGAGTGGGGGTAGGGTGGGTGAGTATCAGTACAGAGAGCGGGGTAGAGTGGGTAGGCAGGGGTAGGAGAGAGTAGATGTTTTGTAGTAGAGATAGTGTGGGTAGGATGGGTGGGTGGGGTAGAGAGAGCAGATGGTCATTTGGTGGGGGTAGAGAGCCTGGGGTCGAGCGAGTGGCGGTAGGGTGGTGGGTGAGGGTAGAGCGAGTGGGGGTAGGGTGGGTTGGTGGGACGATATAGCAGGGTTGGGTGGGGGGAGTTGTAGAGAAAGTGTGGGTAGCATAGGTGTGTGTGATAGAGAGAGTGGGGATAGGCTGGGTGGAAATAGAGAGGATTTGTGGATAGAGAGTGGGGGTAGGGTAGGTTGGAGTAGAAAGAGTTGGGGTAGGGTGGGTTTGTGGGGGTAATATGGGTGGGGGTATATAGGGTGGGCATAGAGGGGCTGGGGGTAGAGACAGTTGGGGGTAATTTGGGTGGTGGTAGAGAGACTGGGGGTAGGGTAAGTTGGTGGGTGTAGAGAGACTGGGGTAGGGTAGGTGGTTGGGGGTTGAACGAGTGGGGGTAGGGTAGACAGGTTGGGGTAGAGAGAGTGGGGATAGGGTGGGTTGGTGGGGTAGAGATAGTTGGGGTAGGATGAGTTGGATTTGAGAGAGTGCGGATAGAGTGGCTGGGTTCAGGTAGAGTGTGTGTGTGGGTAGAGAAATTGGGGGTAGGGTAGGTGGTCGGGGGTAGAGAGAGTGGTGGTGGGGTTGGTGGGTGGGGGTAGGATGGGTGGGTATCAGTATAGACAGCAGAGGTAGCATGGTTGGGCGGGAGTAGGAGAGAGCTGGTGTTTGGTAGTAGAGATAGTGTGGGTAGGATGCGTGGGTGGGGTAGAGAGAGCAGATGGTCGGTTGGTGGTGATAGAGAGCCTGGGTTGAGAGAGTGGGGGTAGGGTGGTGGGTGGGGAAAGAGCAAGCAAGGGTAGGGTGGGTTGGTGGGGCAATATAGCAGGGTTGGGTGGTTGGGTGGGGGAGTTGTAGAGAAAGTGTGGGTAGCATGGGTATGTGGGGTAGAGAGAATGGGGATAGGCTGGGTGGGGGTAGGCTGAGTTGGTGGTGGCTGAGGGATTGGTTGTAGAGAGTGGGGGTTGGGTGAGTGGGTGGGAAAAAAGAGAGAGACGGTAGGGTGGGTGGCGGTAGAGAGAGCAGGGGTATCATGGGTGGGTGGGTTAGAGAGACCAGGGGTAGGGTTGGTGGTGGGGTAGAGACAGCAAGGGTAGGGTGGATAGGGGTAGACAGAGCAGGAGTAGTGTGGGTTGGTGGAGGTAGAGAGATTGTGTGTAGGTGGGGGTAGAGAGAGTGGGGGTAGGGTCGGTGTGGTTGGGTAGAGAGAGCAGGTTTAGGGTTGGCAGGTGGGGCTAGAGAGAATGGGGTAGGGTGGGTGCAGTTGGGTAGAGAGATCAGGTGTCAGGTGGGCAGGTAGGGCTTGAGAGAATGGGGTAGGGTGGGTGGTTGGGGTAGAGAGAGTGGGGCTAGGGTGGGTGGGGGTTCAGAGAATGGGGACAGTGTGGGATAGGGTGAATGGGGTAGAGAGAGCAGGGTTAGGGGGGGAGGAGGTAGAGAGAGTGGGGGTATGCTGGGGTAGAGAGAGTCGAGGTAGAGTAGTGTGAAGAGAGTAGGGGTGTGCTGGGTGGAGGTAGAGGGATTGGGGGTAGGGTTGGCGGTGGGGTATAGACAGCAAGGGTAGGGTTGGTGTGGGTAGACAGAGCATGGGTAGTGTGGGTTGGTGGAGGTAGAGAGAAGGGGTGTTTGTGGGGTAGAGAGAGTGGGGGTAGGGTGGGTGAGGTTCAGTAGAGAGAGCAGGTGTCAGGTGGGCAGGCATGGCTTGAGAGAATGGGGTAGGGTGGGTTGGTGGGGGTAGAAAGAGTGGGGATAAAGTAGTTGGGGATAGAGAGACCAGGGCTTCGTAGAGAGAGCAGGGATTGATAGAGAGATAAGGTGTAGGGTGGGTGGGTGCAGATAGACAGAGCAGGGTTATAAGAGAGAGCAGGGATAGGGTGAGTGGTGTAGAGCAGGGTAAGGTGGGTTGAAGTAGAGAGAGTGGGGGTAGGCTGAGGGTAGGGAGAGTGGAGGTAGAGTAGTGTGGAGAGAGTGGGGTGGGTGGTTGGGGTAGAGAGAGTGGGTAGAGGTTGAGAGAGTGGGTAGGGGTTGAGAGAATGGGGTTAGGGTGGGTGGGGGTAGCGTGAGTGTGGGTTGGGTGGGTGGAGGTAGAGAGAGTGAGGTCGGTTGGGTGGGTTGGGGTAGAAACAGTGGGGGTAAACAGGACGGGTTATAGAGGGTGGGTGTTGTTAGAGACACTGTGGGTAGAGTGGGTCTAGAGACAGTGCGGTTGGGTGGGTCTCCGGGCGCAGTGCCTGCTCCCCTCTCATGATAGCTCTGAGACCAGTGAGCCAGTGAGCCAGGACTTCGGTTGTATAAAGGAAGCATTCGATAACACTGGCCCTATATCAGATGTATACAGATTGTATAGGGTCGGAGCAAAAATGCATCATTGTCTGAGTCCATTGGACGTCTTAATTGGCATAGAAAGAAGGCCTTTGTTATTTAATCTAATTTGAATCGTTGAACCTTCGTGCAAGTGAATCAAAATATCCAGAATGTCAAGAGGGAGTGCCAGTAGAGACAACTTCTTCCAAAGTATAACTCGGTTCACCAAGTCGAAGGCAAGGGACAGATCCATGCTGGCAAAATAAACCAGACTCACCCCTTTTTGCCAGCCCATTTCTTGTAGGAGGGCGATCACAGCCCTCCAGCCAATGTGCCGATGCCTTTCTGAAACCAAATTGAGATGGCGAATAAATCTTTTCTGCAGTTGCCCACTGTTCAATCTGTTGAAGAAGAAGACTTTTAGTCTGAATCTAAGAGGGCTATTGGCCGGTAATTTGAAGGCAAGATCTGTCCCCCTTTTTGTAAATAGGGATGATATAGCTCATGTTCCAAGAACAAGGAATAATCTTTGTCCGATTTCTATCCTCAAAGAGAAGAAATAGCGCCTTTGACCACTTATCCGGATTCTCCTTAAAAAGGGCATTCAATAGGCCGTTGGGTCCTGCGGCTCTAGAGGGGCTGGCCGTAACTATCCTCTCTCTGATGTTATCAATCGAGAAGTTGCCGTACCACTGCAAGGTTACCCAATTGTGTGATGATTGTTCTATTGGCTCTCTGCTTGCGCACATAATCATATAATATCCCATCCATACTTGTTCATCAATAGGGTTGAGGTTCTGTTCTATATCAAATTTTGAGGTTTTATTTATGAGTTGCCAAAAATGGGTTGCCGAGTTATTTTTTAAAGAACACAGCATTTCCTCATTATCTGCTTGCAACATCATGGATCTGTAGCTTCTAATCCAGTTTTTATATGACTGTTTCACATATTTAACCCCCTCTCTTCTGGAATTGTCAGAGATTTTTAGCAGTTGGACTTGCCTTAGAGAGCGTTGCAAGAGGATCTTGCTTGCTCGCACTAGAGGGTCGTATTCATGTGTGTGCCTTTTGATAACATGTTGTTTTCCTATTTTCTTTACAGAGTTTTCAATAAGCGTTTTTACATAAGGGCCAAAATAATCGTGTGTGAACCTGATTTTCTTTTCTTCGTATGTGGAGTCATCATGATCTTTACAAAATAAATTATTACATGATTGTACGTTACCAGGATGCCAAATAATCCTGTTATTCCCCAAGTTTAAGGCCAGATCGCAGGGCATCTGTTTAAGCGCTACCATTACTATAGGGATGCACAAATTCAATTCAAGCATCCTTTGATCACTCATCATAGTAGGGCGAAGTGTAAAGCCTTCTACAAGATTGAAAATATGCTCAGATACATAAATATAATCAAGCAGAAGACCTGTCTCCTAATGACCAAGTTATATAAGGGTCCTCTGGTCTCAACATTTCATGTACTGATTTCAAACCCCAAGTTTTAAACAGCATAGTCTAACACATTAGATCACACTTTTTATATGTCGAACCCTTAAACTGGAGGTCAGTTGTTCCAGAATGTTCACCCATGACGTTCAAAGGCAATACACACGATGCTCCTACACTCTCCATTGACAGAATCAGATTTGTATTCAGATCCCCTATCAGGAGAATTTGGAGCCCTGAATGTTTACAAAGACATTTCTCCATGATCTCCTCTATTTTGGTAATCACCTCATATAGGTTAGATCCTGGAGACCAATATATATTCCAAATTAACACATAGGCAGTGTTCTCCACCTTTACAAGTGCCCCCAGTACATTGTAGGAGATAGTAAAAATGTCCATCAGGCTAATACCAATACCAAGCTTTATTGCCGTTTTGACCGGCCTATCCGACCCTTGGAAGCCAAAAGATGGTGACACTCAAATCCATCCAGCTGAGTGGGGGAAGTCATCAATGCTTCCTGTATGCATAAAATGCTTTTAGTTCTCATTATACGGCATAGTTCAGAAGAGGCAAATAGGTGAGAATTCCCTCGTGAGTTCCAGGAGAGGATAGCAAGTATATTATCCAAATCTATATGTGTTGTTTTATGTTCTAAAGCTGGGAGATAAGAGTCTCGAAGGCTCAGGGCAAGCCATCTCCAGCTTGAATCCTGTTCCTGGAGGTTCTCTGACTCTTTTCTTTGTTGCTGTCCCCCCAAGTATCCCAATCTAGCGAAATCATTTAGATTAAATCCTTCTAGCTGTTGCATACCATCCCCAAAAATGAGTATATCGAATCCCCTTTTGTTGAACTGATCTAATTCCAGTAGAACATTTTGGAATACCAACTTAGAATGGAAAACTATTCTTACATGATCAAAACACTGGGGATGGATAAAGTCTACCCTCTTAATATCAGCCGAGGTCAAATTTGCTAGGGCAGGAATATCATTGAAAAGTTGCAAAGACCTATTCCTATTCAAGGCTGGTTGCAAACCACAGTCAAATAAAGGATAGATTAAGATGCTAGGCAAGTTTGGAAAGCACGATTTTCTCCAAGGAATATCTTTAAATTCCGTATCCATGTAATTTTTAGGAGGCCTTGTCTCTGCTTCCCCCCACCCCAAGACTCTAGAAGAGGGGACTGTAAGATTGGTAGATGGCAGCGTATTGAGTGGATTAATTTTATCCAGGGCTTCTGAGGCAAAGGGAATAGGATTTGAGAGCCTAGGGTCTGTTACGAGTCCGACGTCTCCTGTTGTTCTTTGGTAGCAGCAGGATTGACGACCCTGGTAGACGGGTAAGGGACTTGAATCTCTATTGAGAGTCTATCCTTCAATGCCTCTTCCACTGCTGTACTAATCAGCAGCACTACCTCGTTTTTACTCAATGTTGTCTTATCTATGGCCACAGACGCTGGATCACTCTCCATTGACTGTCCCACTCCAGGGTCAGCTTTCTTTAAAAAACCACCCCCCGAATGTTGGATTAGATTCAGTTCAGAGGGCATTGATGGATTAACATTTGATTGGAACTCATTTGCAGAGGGATTCAGTGTGATAGGAGCTGACCCTTGATTAGATATATTTGGTTTCAAGAAAAGGCCATAACTTTCTCTCTGATCCACCAGCGGGGCAGATTTGCCCTTTTCTAGTAGTTTTTTTATTTTTATCCAGGTTTGTTTTGGACTGAGACGTTTTATGAGTCATTTCATCAGATAAAGAATTAGTAGGGAGATTATAAGCCCCCCCTCGAGGTTACTAATCGTAACCGATGGCTCAATTATTTCTACAATCACACTCAGGAACACACAGTTTCTTTAATGGGGTGGGTTAGGAAGAGCACAAATCTTTGTCTGAGCTTACAAGTGCATGTGGGTGCACTCCAGCGTGCTAAAAACACATGTTAAGCCACTCCGGGCTGTCTATGTGTCTGCCAGTATTCGGATGAAATTCTTGAGACTTTAATAGGTTTTCTCCATCAGGCAGGTGCAAATATGTTTCTTAAAAAACTGGAGGGTGAACATTATATTCTCCAGTGGGTTTCTCTTTTGCAAATTTAAGTTTATACAAGTTGAAGAATCTCTGTTGGACCCTTAATGTTTATTCTACAGGGTCCTAGGCAGTGCCAAAGAAAAAAGTACAGGCAGAGTCTTTCGTACTAGGCCCCGAGAGTAAACATATTCAATACTGTTTCGTCGTCTCAACATTACTATGGCAGCTGACTATGTTTCATAACCAAATCCCCCTGAGACCACCACAGATTACCAAGCAGGAACTCAACTGACAGAGGATCAACTCAAATTAGATCCATTACATAGCAGCACAGGAACTGATGCAGTTCAAATACGTCCCGCGTACCCTCTGCTGCCAAATTGTATCATAAAGTATCAAATGCGGGTTCTCCACACACTGCTTACTGAAATTCCATATAAGCCGAAAGCAGGGGTAGCTCACATAGATGATTTACTTTCAGATGCAAAGTGTGTGTTCTCTTCAGAAGTCACAAGACTGCATTTATAAATACCATGCAGCAGCCAGAAAGCCTCACGCCCTTCCAGCCTATCAGACCGGCTCACAGTCTTTTGCCCGCCCTGTAGCCAGGGGTGAAACAAAAATTTGACATTACAGAGAGCTGTGTATATGGGGCTCCCAGAAAGCGAACAAGTCAAGCTAGAGCACATTCAGGAGCGAATCTACACATATAGGCTCCAAAACATAACAAAATTATGAGCTTCTTTTGATCATACCTTATTCTGTCAAGTATTAACCACCTCAATAGTAGTAAATAATAATAACTTTAATGTGATATAGATTTGAAAATGAATTCAAAACTTTACACATAATATGAATTACATACATTAACAAAAATAAAGAGCAAGTCATAAAATAAGAAATCAAATCATAAAATATACCATATAACATATGGAATATCAGCCTAACAACAAATATATGTAAATCTATATATATTAAAACATCAGACATAGTTTCTTTAAAATGAGAAAAAAATATTAAGACTTCATTATAACAGATCTTTAACCATTATGTTTCCCAAGTCAGTGCCGTAAATACGGACATTACATCTCTCACCCACAGCTATCCTAACCAACAGATGCCATAGATATAGGGTTCCATCAATTAAGGGTGCTTTCAAAATAGCATGCTTAACCAGCACATACAGCATCGGCAATCTTTTAGCCCACCATGATCAGACGTTTCAGATCAGAGTAAAGGACCCAGATGTTTTTCGATCTGTTGCCACACATTGTACAATGCAATAAGCAGGTGCATATTGCTGGTATTTGTGCAATAGCGCCAGAAGGAGGTTCTACGTATGTTAAGTGGGTCGTGTACGAATTCCCTAAGATATTTAAGTATTGACTGTTCCAGCATTAAGCACTCCGTTAACAGATGCTTAGCTGTTTCCACACATCCAGGAGATTTGCATATACGGCAGACTCTGTCACAAGCTGCGATTTTTTCTCTGACTCCTATGTTATAAAAGGTAGGTAGTTGCTCCATTCGGAACAAAACAATGAAGCGTCTAAGCCTTTTGGTGGGGCAGAGATATAAATATGCTTGTGGTTGCATTAAGGTATATAATCTATATTTAATGAAGTGGTAGGAGTTTAGGCTACTTAAATGTGAGAAATTCTCTAGCCAATCCCACATATCCACCTTTTTACCAAGTGCTATTAGCACCTCCTTAGAGACTGTTTCCTCTCTATGCATCCAGCCTATGTTCGCAAGAAATTTGGTCATTTCTTTCAGGAGGGGGGAGGAGGAATGTTTTTTACTCACTTCTTGATGGATCACCACCAATAATTGGTTAGAAGTGCCACCCTTCATTTTCAAATAGAATCCTGCTCTCCTCTTAAGTACTAATGCTTTAAGAGAGGGCAGGCCGAGTTCGAGCCTAATCAAGGCCATAGGGACACTAGGGGGTAAGCGGAGTATCCGGCGCCAAAATTTGCCCTCTATTACTTGCAGCCAGGCAAGGTCAGTAGAGAAAAGAGTCTCCAGGCCATAGATGACCATGGGCGCAAACACTTGAATATATAGCTGTCTTGTCCCCCATAAGGTAAAGCCACCCTGCTTATTTGTAAAAGAAGATATTAATGCTATTACTTGCATAGCCCTGGTTATGCGCCCTTGCCTGCACAGGGCATAATCACCCAGTGGCTCAATATCTACACCAAGATATCTATAGGATGGAGCATAGAGTATATTATTGTTGTATACCCATAGGTTCACTCTAGAGACTCTTCTCCTGGTGAATCTAAGTACCTTTGTTTTGTCTAGGTTTATAGACAAGCCGTTAGTCTTAGCATAATCCCACAGAGTAACCGCTGAACGCCTCAGTCCGGCTATGGTGTTATCAAATATGACCAGGTCATCAGCATATGCTAAGACACTACAGGGAGCCTCACCAATTTTTGGGGGGCAATTGTTTGTCTCCACCAATGCTGCAGGGATGTCGTATACATATACATTATAAATAACGGGAGCAGTTACGCATCCCTGCTTTACCCCCCTATTCTGGATCACCTGTTTAGTCATACTGCCTTCCTGATTTAGCCTGAGGCAGGCAGAAGTATTATGATGTAATTGTCTAAGGTAATATAATAGGCCCGGCGGACAACCCATTTTTTCCAACTTCATCCATAACCTTGCTCTAGGTATAGTGTCGAACGCAGCCCTAAAATCTATATATAACGCATATAGCGGGGGCTGTCCCTTACTGAGTGCACGTGTGCATAGCATATCCATCACACAAAGGTTATGGGAGGTGGAATAGTCACGCCGGAAACCGCATTGGAACCTACTGAGGATGTTAGTATGTTCCACCCATTTCTGTAGCTCATTGAGCAGTAATGCCGCAAAAAGTTTGCCAGTGATGTCCAACATAGAAAGGAGCCTATAGTTATTAGGGTCTGTGCGGCTACCTTTTTTAAACACAGGTATCAGAATAGCCGTTTGCCAAGAGCTGGGAATAGTCCCCTGGACTAGGATGTTCTTGAAGAGAATAGAGAAGAGGTAAGCCCAGAATGCAGGGTAGTTCTTTATAACTACATTTGCCAACCCGTTAGGGCCAGGGGCTCTGGAGGCCTTAAGAGCAACCATTTTCTTATAGATGGCCTCAGTAGAGACATCAAAAGGCGGGGGAAAGGGAACCTTCTCTAGTGTTATCTTAGTGCTCTCATCCTCTTCCAAATATCGCCCTAAATGGAATGTTATCCATGTTTCTTCGACTATTGGATTAGCTAATGGTCCCTTAACCTCCTCTCTGTTCTCGTTTAGGAGTGACCATATATTACGAGAGTTTCTGGTACAGATAGTTTGTATGAGCCTTTGATGTCTGTTGTTCCTTTCTGTCATTTTTATGCTCTTAACACAGGCTCTATATCTGGATTTCGCTTTTCTAACTTTCTCATAATAGTCCTCTCCCACCATGTTCATACTCCTAAGCCCCCTTATCTCCGCTCTGTATGCTCTCTTAGCATCCCGAATACCCTTATTATGGTAGGGAGTTCTGCCCTTGGACTTTAACATGCACCTAGTTTTTGTTGTAGCATGTAGGCCAGTAAAACCCCGAATCCAATCCTCTATGTCGTTCGATGTCATATGCTCGTAGTCAGGAAGGACCCGTGCATCAGCTGATTTAAGAGCTTCAGAGGCCTTCGTTATATTCTTCTCTGACCAAATTATTCTGGTACCAGAGCAGTTGGTTTGTATGTTTCCGATATTAGAATGAGAGATAGAGGAAGTGGGGAGACGAAGAGAGCAAAGGAGCAGCGCATGGTCGCTCCATATGTGTCATGATCTCTGCTTCCAAAAGGTCAGGGTTTTCCCAACTCCCTTGGAAGCAGATCCATAACCCAGGTTCCGAGTGCCAACCAGTCCCAATTGGGACCTTTTGGACCCAGTGCTGGCGCCAGTGGCACCAGGCTCATAAATATGCCCAGTCCCAGCGCTGGAAGCGCCGGGCTCATAATGCTTGGGTGGACTTACCTGCAGCAGACCATGCTGCTTACTTGCCTGCCAGTTGAGCCTCTGATCCTCTTCTGTTTGGAACTACTTTTCCTGTTGGGTGGGGCAGGAGCCACTCCCTAGATTCAGAACACTGGAACTCTTCTGGAAAGCAGGAATTCTTTTCTTACCTAGGCGTGGTTGTGGAAGGAGACACCTAAGCACTACAGGAGGCTATTTAAACCACACCCGGTGGATGAATCTTGCTTTGCGTTATTCTGCATCCTCTGCAGCAGAACGCTCATCGTGTCTTCTGCATCGGATCCTGGGCCTAAGGAAAAAAGGCTTACCATCCTGAATCCAGTATTCAGCAACACCTATAAAGACAAGAAAGAACAGGTTAGCATTCCGGCATCTGAAAGACAAAGGCTTACCTAATCTTCGTGCGCTCCGGAGGTCTTCACACTGCATTCCGGCATCTGAAAGACAAAAGCTTACCAACTCTTCGCACGCTCCGGAGGCCTTCGGCGCTGCATCCCGCATCTGAAAGACAAAACAAGGTGCGTTTAAAGACATTGGGGAACTTTAATACTCACGTGCCATTACTCCTTTCCACATCTAACCCAGTGGGTATTCCGGCACCCTGCAGCCGCTCCGAACTCGTACCTGCAAAATAAAAAGACAGTTAGAGCGCATCGTGAAGCAGGCAACAAGCGCTTACTTACGTGCTTCCAGGCGCTTCTATTCATCACACGGACTCCATCTTCAACTCACTTCAGCCCGTCATCCGCCATCGCCGGAACCCTGCAAAACAAGAGACATCATTACTAAAGACTTTAAAGACAATAGAATTACTCGAAACTTACCGTTCGTGCAGTAAACGACGGACAGCAGTCCTCTGAAGTCAAGAGGCCTGCGCTACCTACCCAGTGAAGAAACTGGTTACAGCACCCTGCCCCGAGGCAGATGGAGAGCTCGGCATTCACTTACCTAAGGTGAGAGCGTTAACCTTTGGGGGTCTACAGGAGAGCAAAAAAGGGGAGAGATAGGGACACCCCAATAACCCCAGTTCATTAATCCCATATTTTCTATCTGCAGACATCTCACTCTGTTTGGAACTACTTTTCCTGTTGGGTGGGGCAGGAGCCACTCCCTAGATTCAGAACACTGGAACTCTTCTGGAAAGCAGGAATTCTTTTCTTACCTAGGCGTGGCTGTGGAAGGAGACACCTAAGCACTACAGGAGGCTATTTAAACCACACCCGGTGGATGAATCTTGCTTTGCGTTATTCTGCATCCTCTGCAGCAGAACGCTCATCGTGTCTTCTGCATCGGATCCTGGGCCTAAGGAAAAAAGGCTTACCATCCTGAATCCAGTCTTCAGCAACACCTATAAAGACAAGAAAGAACAGGTTAGCATTCCGGCATCTGAAAGACAAAGGCTTACCTAATCTTCGTGCGCTCCGGAGGTCTTCACACTGCATTCCGGCATCTGAAAGACAAAAGCTTACCAACTCTTCGCACGCTCCGGAGGCCTTCGGCGCTGCATCCCGCATCTGAAAGACAAAACAAGGTGCGTTTAAAGACATTGGGGAACTTTAATACTCACGTGCCATTACTCCTTTCCACATCTAACCCAGTGGGTATTCCGGCACCCTGCAGCCGCTCCGAACTCGTACCTGCAAAATAAAAAGACAGTTAGAGCGCATCGTGAAGCAGGCAACAAGCGCTTAATTACGTGCTTCCAGGCGCTTCTATTCATCACACGGACTCCATCTTCAACTCACTTCAGCCCGTCATCCGCCATCACCGGAACCCTGCAAAACAAGAGACATCATTACTACAGACTTTAAAGACAATAGAATTACTCGAAACTTACCGTTCGTGCAGTAAACGACGGACAGCAGTCCTCTGAAGTCAAGAGGCCTGCGCTACCTACCCAGTGAAGAAACTGGTTACAGCACCCTGCCCCGAGGCAGATGGAGAGCTCGGCATTCACTTACCTAAGGTGAGAGCGTTAACCTTTGGGGGTCTACAGGAGAGCAAAAAAGGGGAGAGATAGGGACACCCCAATAACCCCAGTTCATTAATCCCATATTTTCTATCTGCAGACATCTCACTCTTGAAGTCAGGCATACAGTGCACCGAGGTCCAGCCCAAAGAGCCAACCGGGTGCTACACATCCCCTTTGAAGATACGGTAGTTGCCCAGTCATGACCGGCGCCTCTGCGAGAATCAGGTGAGCGTTACAATATGTTATGAGTTACCGTCATGTCCATTACTCTAGACTGCAACTCGGGACACATAAAGATGTAGTCCAGTGTACTGCACGATTTGCCATTAGTCCAAGTATGTTTCCCGGGCCGGTCTCCCAGTGTGCGACCATTGATCATACTAAGGTCCCAGGAGTCGAACAGTTGTAACCAGCCTAAACCTTCCCCCTCCCTTCTACCATGCATCATCACACATCTTTCACTAAGATCAGGATTAGGGGATATTAGGAGGTCGCCTGTCATATGGCAATTAAAATCCCCCAACACCACTACTGCAGTATTTCCGGGCCTGAGTGCCCAATAAGACAGTACATCCTGAATTGCTTCTTGTAAGGATTCACTTATCACGGCACCTGGTGGATTATAGAGATTTAACAGTAGGAATCTACACAAATCACCTTCATTTACATAATCGATCTCTACCGCTAATAGGTAGTCCTCAGCTTTGCACGTTATCTTTCGTGATATCACTGTATTCACAACCCCTGTAAGTAATCCCCCAAATGGGCGGCCCTTGTCACCCCTCTTTGCAAATGACTGATATGTGACAAAACCGTCGAGGAATAGAGGATCAGAGGACCAAGTTTCCTGAAGGCAGATGCAGCTGTGTTTAGACAGTAAAGCAACTGAACCCTGGAGCCTCAGAAGATGCGTAAAACCTCGACAGTTCCAAGAAATTAAAGAAAAGCATCAGTGGTTCTGAAGTACTCGGGGGAGGGATGCCAGGAGTTGTTGGAGTGCTAGCTGTATTTCGGCCAAGGCAGAATGTTCAACTGCTACGGACTTGGCTTCGATGGCGACTGATGCCGGTATAGCCGTGTCCTCAGAATCGTCATGAGGGTCCCTCTCCTGCGGATCCACATCTATGTCAATGTCTACAGCCCTCAATTCTTCCTTAAAGTTTCTGATTAAATGCGCAGAGGCCGGAAAGGTACAGTGTATGGCCGAGACATGTGAATTAGGCACCTGTAAAGGTTCAATAAACAAGAAGTCGTCAGATTTCAAGACTCTGAGTTGAGGTATATAATGGAGTCTAGTTAGGAACTCTGAGCGTGACAGCCAGGGGTTTTTGCCACTAGGATACAGATTCTTGATGATGCAGATGCGGTTCTTGTTGCTCTCCTCCAATGTATTATTTGGGGCATTCCGTATAGGCTCAGATGGTTCTACTACTGCTCCTATTTCTGACAATTCTTCTGGACCTACGTGGAAGCTGGAGTCAGGATACAACTCAGGGTCCCCCAGAAAGGTATCTTCAGGTTCGTCCACTATAGATTTTTCTCCCGGCACTACCCATCCTGAGAGCGGACCCTTAGTTTCCGCCGCTCGGGCTACTGCCCGTGCTTGTCTTTTCCTGGCTTTTTTGGAGCGAGTTTCCGGGGCCTTCAATGGCTCAACAGTGGAAGTAATGTCACTCTTAATTGCTTTCTTGTTTTTAAGTGCCTTCTTGGCCAATCTGCGTTGTTTCCGAGTAAGAAATGAGATATCCCCGGGACTTAGTGTGGGCTCCGGATTCTTAGCGGATACTGAGGGTGTTTCCCCCTCCGGGGAGTTCCCGTAAGGCGTAGCGGCTTCCCCCACTACCTCAAGCGGGACTTCAAGCTCTTCAGATTCTTCTACAAAGTGTACAGCGTCAGATAGATTTTTCTCTGCATCTTCATGGAGTGGATCCTTGTGTTCTAACGCCCAGGTGATTGTGTTAGTGTTTGTCAGGATACGTCCTGACATTTGCAGAAGTATTTTAAGTGCGAATTGGAGGGAAGCCACCGAGGATTGCAACTCGGCTATCGCAGTTGTACTTGGATGTAGATTTTTATCATCTTCAACCTCGTTTTCAGGTTCGTCCTCCATAGAAAAACATAGTAGTAAAACAGCCCGATAGCGGGCTTACTTCAAAGCCTCCCACCGAGGGCCGCTTAGAGCGAGCCTCGCGCACCCGCCGCACACCCGAACAGCCAAACAGCTCCACTTGGCGTCCACTTCGGGTGCGCGCACGGGTGCACAAGCACGCTGCAATTGTAGCGCGTCAGACCGGGGGCGGAGCCAAAAAATGCTGTGAACTACAAAAAACAAAAGAAGCAGGTTGAGCGTAAGTCTGATCAAGACGCTCACATAAGCTCGAGCAGAGTAAAGTCCAGCAAAGAGTTCAGAAAGTATAATAAATCAATTGAATTACTTCAGTATGGTTCTTTGCAGTTTCGCCTCTTTCCACCTTTCGCCTTCCTCTTGCTGACTACGAATGTAGGCACGGAGGAACCGCAGGGAATACGCCGAACGAAGGAGATGAGGTGCATAGGGGACAGCCAAACAGCTCCACTTGGCGTCCACTTTGGGTGAGTGCGCGCAAGCACGCTGCAATTGTAGCATGTCGGACTGGGGGGCAGAGCCAAAAAATGCTGCAAATTCAGTATGTTTCTTT
This sequence comes from Ambystoma mexicanum, assembly GCF_040938575.1. Classification (NCBI taxonomy): domain Eukaryota; kingdom Metazoa; phylum Chordata; class Amphibia; order Caudata; family Ambystomatidae; genus Ambystoma; species Ambystoma mexicanum. Next base: position 95,913,401 of record NC_090937.1, on the reverse strand, counting down.
GCAGTTTCGCCTCTTTCCACCTTTCACCTTCCTCTTGCCGACTACGAATGTAGCCATGGAGGAACCGCAGGGAATACGCTGAACGAAGGAGATGAGGTGCATAGGGGACAGCCAAACAGCTCCACTTGGCATCCACTTCGGGTGATGAAGCAGTAAAAACATTTTGGGTGGCAATATTTAAACAGGATGAAGATTAAATTGTTTTACATCATGCTGGAGCCAGTGATCAGCACTCAAAATGACCCTTTGCAGTATGCATGCTCCCATGAGATGTAATAATCCTGCTTTCAACCCAACTTCACAGCTATGCAAACAACAACAACAAAGGCTGCTCGCCTGCCTTGTAAATCAGAGGCTTTCCTGGCTGCCTCAGTCTCATCTGCCAACAGATCACTCCGGTCAGACTTTAAACATAGTCCGACAGGAGTTCATCTGACAAAAAGCATTGGTGCATACAAATGAAAATCTAATGTGCATCTAGTTAAGTGCAGTAATTTTGCTCCTACTTCGGTAGCACGCGGAGCTCCCTGGCTTATGAACATAGGCATGGGATTAGCATGTTGTGTCTTCAGAAACCTGACCCCATAGCAACACTTTTTTACATCCAACTCTTAACATGAGCGGTGTTGCTGTTCTGATTCACAAATCAGATGATAAACTAAACTATCAAAGGATAGAAATACTGAACGTGTATGCTCCAATACTAATGTAACAGATTTGTTTTTTAACTAGAAGGCACAGCTCTTGACCTGCAATTTGAATGTGGCGACTTTTTGGGTGTGTAATTTCAATGATGTTTGGGCCATGACTTTGGATTGCTCAAAGGGTATGCATACTACAAATGTCATCTGTACTATTAAAAACAAAGGAACACACTGTGATCGGGTTCATGCATGGTGTCTTAAACACCTATATGCTAGAGGATACTCACATAAATTGGGAGTTCATTATTGTTTAGCGAGTAGAGAAAATGTTTTGTTTACAAAAGAATGCATGCCCTGGATAGAAGAATGTGATCAGTTACAGAGAACAATGTCAGGTATAAAAGGCAGAGCACGAGAGCACACTTCGAGCAAGGCCGAACGCACAAGGAAACAGCTACAGCAAACCAGCAGTTCAAGCGGAGGAGAAAGGCAGCGAGACCTGGATGGATGACGAATGGGAAACCCACCTTGCCCTTTTCAACTCAGACCTTCAAAGCTTCCGAATAGGAAATCCTAAAACTAGGAGTTACAGTGGACGCGTGGAGGAACAGATGTTAAAGGTGCACAAGGGCCTCCCGCATTGATAAGACAGGCAGGGCGGCATGCTGGCTACCGTGGTAACATCCTTGACTCCAGAAGTAAGATCAGCTAGTGCACTTGGCGCAATCGGTGAGTCGGAGGAAGCTGATAGCAAACCGAAATGTATTGAGCCCAAGGTTGCAAGTGGCCATATTAGATGAACAAAAGGGCCAGCTGCAGAGTGGTCAGGCGCCGCAGGAGTACTAATTCGAAAGACTCTCACTGGCCCCTTTTGTATTGTAACTGCAAGTACCAGAAGGCCCTAAGAAAGGACGGTGTGAGGTGTCACAGTGGTCCTGCAAGGGTCACACCAAATCCCTTGTACACTCGAAAGTCTCTCAACCACTGCCAAAGGGAAAGCTAATGAGAGTGAATCCTGCATTGTGATAAAGTAAAGTGAACATTGCCTCGACAAGAGTGAACCCGGTTGAGGGTTGTCCACAGTGAGAAGTTGTTTAAAAAGACATTAAGGCTCTTGAATATTGCAAGCTGCATTTGAAAGGCCGTAGTGAACCCGATGGAGGGAGGCCCAAGTTGCAAGAAGGATCCGAGCCCGGCAGAGGGAGATCTGAGGGGCGAAGAAGCAATCTCCCAAGGTGCAAAATTACTGAAGGAACTTTTGTTTGTTTGTTGTAGAATGAACGCGAACCTGGATTTATAAAGTAGCCCAACCGGACATAAAACAGAAGGTCCATCCATATCACATAAATCTCTTAAAGGAATGGAGAGAGAACCCGTCAGCCACCCATGCCAAAGTATTATCTTGTCTGGTTGCAGAAGATATTGACAACTTTGAACTAATTTCTCCCGAGTTGTCTACTCAAAAACAAGAAAATCTAAAAGATGTAATTACATCCTTCCCCGATGTATTTTCAGGCAAACCAGGAAGAATCAAAGGCACTTACCACTACATCAGAACACCCAAGCGAAAAGTGGTCCATTTAAAACCATACAGACTCCCGGAGGCCTGAAAACAGATAGTGGTCAAGGAAGTAAACAAAATGTTCCAAGCTAATATTATTTAGCCCTCTTCGAGTCTATGGTCCTCCCTTATCGTGTTGGTCAATAAACCTGACCGTTCCTGGAGGTTCTGTATAGCTTCCATCAAGTCAATACGATATCCGATTTCAATGACTATCCCATGCCATGCATCGATGACCTAATTGATAAACTCAGAGAAGCCACCTTTCTATCCACCCTAGACTTAACAAAAGGGTACTGGCAGGTACCAGTATATGTGCCAGATAAAGAAAAGACAGCCTTTTCAACACCCTTAGGACTGTTTCAATTCAAAGTCCCCCCCTTTGGCTTTCACGGCGCACCAGCCACTTTCCAACGCCTAATGGATCAAATCTTACGTCCCTATTCCGATTTCTGTGGAGCTTATATTGTCAATATTGTCATCTATAGTAAAACCTGGGAAGACCAACTTTTCCGCCTTCATACTACTATGAGAGTCCTCAGACAAGCCGGCCTAACTGATAATCCATCTAAATGCAGATTGGCACAGTCAGCAGTAAAATATCTTGGGTTTTCAGTTGGGAATGGCAAGGTACAGCCCCAACATGAGAAAGCGAGAGCCATCCTAGATACACCTACACCAAAGACTAAAAGGGATATTAGAGCCTTACTAAGGTTAATACGATATTACCATCGGTTTATCCCTAATTTTTCTGACAAAACAGCTAGGCTGACAGATAAACTCAAGATCGCCGAACCACAGAAACTTCATTGGTCTGAAGAGGATGATCTATGTTATAACAAATTAAGGCAAATTCTGTGCCAGAACACAGTCCTGAAGGTATTAGACTTCTCCAAAGACTTTATATTGCAGACGGATGCCTCCTTTACCAGGTTAGGAGCAGTCCTATCTAAAGTTTGCGACGGATTAGAACATCCCATTTTGTTTACAAATTGCAAGCTCTTCCCACATGAACAAAATGACTCTGTGCTGGAATTAAAGGCCCTAGCCATCAAGTGGGACATTATCCACCTTAGATACTACCTCTTAGGCAGAAGGTTTACATTAGTCACCGACCATTCTCCCCTAGTTTGGATTAGCCAACGCAAATACTCAAAACCACGTGTCATGCAATGGTTTCTAGACCTACAGCCCTACTGCTTCACAGTGGAACACCAAAAAGGTAAAGACCAGGGGAATGTAGATGTCTTGTACCGGTTCCCCCTGTGAAGCAGATGCAGCTACATCGCATGGAGGAAGGGTATGTAAGAAACCTGAAGGTGTCTCACCCGCTAATCCCCGGAGATCTGTCATCCAGGTGGTCAGGACACGATCATAGCTATTGGATCCAGTTCCTGGGGGTGGACCAGTGGGGGAGGATCACCTGGACAGGGGGTCATCGGGGAGTGGAAGTGGGACAATGAAGGTTGATGCGCGGTACCCCCTTTCTTGTAACACCTTTTCCCCATCCTATCCTGTAGGATATTTAGATGCTCTACCCCCTCCCCCTTTTTTGACACAAACACTTTCTGACATCGTAACAGACAACGGACTAACACCAGAGCTGTTTACCTGACATGTCCCGGCACACGGGTCAGGCAGAGTCACGCAATTGACAACCACACACACCTGACGGCCCTTTACCTTCCCCACAGGGATAAAAGGCAGAGCACGAAAGCACACTTCGAGCAAGGCCGAATGCACGAGGAAACAGCTTCACCGAACCGGCAGTTCAAGCGGAGGAGAAAGGCGGCGAGATCTGGAGGGACGACAAAGGGGAAACCACCCTTGCCCTTTTCAACTCAGACCCGCAAAGCCTCTGAAAAGGAAATCGTAAGACTGGGAGTTACATCTGGCGTGTAGAGGAACAGATGTCACTGGTGCACGGGGGCCTCCCACATTAATAACACAGGTGGAGAGGCATGTTGACTACCGTGGTACCGTCCTTGACTCCAGAAGCAAGTACAGCTAACGGACTCAGCACAATCGGTGAGTCGGGGGAAGCTGATAGCAAACCGAAATGTATTGAGCCCAAGGTTGTAAGTGACAACATTAGAAGAACACAAAAACTTGAGGACAAAGAACTTGTGAGTGTTTGAGCTTTTGGGAAAGCCCCGAGGAGGGCCAACTGCAGAGTGGTCAGGCGCCACAGGAATGCTCATTCAAAGGACTCTCGGTGGCCCCTTTTGTGTTGTAACTGCAAGTAGCAAAAGGCCCTAGGAAAGGGCGGCATGAGTTGTCAGAGTGGTCCTACAAGGGTCATGCCAAATCCCTTGTACACTCAAAAGCAAAAGTCTCTGACGCATTGCCAAAGGGAAAGGTAATGAGAGAATGCTGCATTGTGATAAGGTAGAGTGAACATTGTGTCGACAAGAGTGAACCCGGTTGATGGTTGTCCACAGTGAGAAGTTGTTTAAAAAGATATTAAGGCTCTTGGATATTGCAAGTTGCATTTGAAAGGCCATAGTGAACCCGACAACTGACCTTACACCGGACCTTACACTGCAGAGCAGGCAGCATACGGGCAGGAGGCTTAGAACACAGGCCATATCTGACCTGTCATTGACAGACACTAGAAGAGAAGCTGCAAAAGAATACTTTGCACTCAACTCTGCTACATTGTCAGCAGAAGGTACGCTATGGGAAGCATACATAAGAGAGTTATGTATATCAGAAGAATGGGGAATCCATAATGGTGTACCGAACCATCACTGTAATATTGAGTGTGAGCTGAAGTCTCAGCAGTTACAGTACAACATCACACATATACAAAAATTCCAACAAAATCTATATACAACCTGTGGCAAAGTTACAGGAAGTGGCTAATTCTAAAGGTACATATTTACATCTTCGAATTGTAGCTAGAAAATTTGGCCTACAGGATAGACCAAGCTGTATCCTAGCTTGGATGATTAAGAAGGAATGGGGCAGTATCAGTACCCCTGCAATCAAAACAAAATGGGGAGAATATCTAACGTGACATGAACTCATAAACAAGGCTTTTTGAACAGATTATCTGCTCCTGTACACATCTAGCAATAACTGTTCTGTAGAACGTATAAGGGCCTTTTTGATTGAATAAGAGTCAACTGCTGGTGTGTAAGCTTCAGGAAGCAGAAGCACCAGAATCCTCACTATCTGAGACAGAAATATGTGCAGCAATTATGCCAATGCCTAATACTAAGACTTTAGGATTGGATGGATTCCCATTCAATTTTTACAAAACCTACTTAGGAACCTTTAACCCATGCCGATTTGCCCTACACCTGGAAGCATTTGATCTAGGATATCTACCACATTACTGCAAGCAAATATAATTGTACTTACAAAACCTAACGAGAGAGCAGACAGATGAGGCTTATATCGACCACTGTCGATGTAAAATACCTATCACAAATATTTAGCAAAAATATTATCAAGTCGATTCTGAAATGAATAAATCCGATGAAGTTGGGTTCATGGCAGTCAGGTCCCCTCAATTAAATCTGTGCAGGCTATACTCCACTACTGCAACCTGCCAGTGTCTCCAAGAAGGAAGCTGACACAAAGGTGGCATGGTTTTGGTTATGAACCTTTATTTATCGTATAGAAAAAGTCCTCACTATCCATAGCTTCTAAAAGGGGATTCCCTGCCTCAAAACTAATACTAAAGGGTCTGCCCAGAATGTCCATCAAATTAATCTCCACCATCATGTGTCCCAAGCTACTTCTATCCCTCACACTACAACTGAAAGATAAACTAAGATAAAGTGCCTTCTTCGGGAGAATGGCTCCCTTCTCCTGCTTCTTGAACAGGGTCCAAAGAATGTTCAAGTGCCAGAGGGAATGACTCAATTGCCCTTGCTTATGGGTTTCACCCAGTCTCTATGCAACCTCACATCCAGGAAAATGCCCGCCTTCTTCAAGTGTAGAATTACAGTTTCCAATAAAACCAGGGGGAATTACTCTCTTCCCCTGGTGTCTCCAGTACAATTTGTGGGCTAGAACCAAGAGAGTAGATCTCTTCTCTTGGTATTAATTGAGGTTTATAGTCAAAATACCGAAAACAAAATCTCGAACTACCAAAATCTCGAAAAAAAAATATCGAAATTTAAAATATCGAAAATGTATACATGTCATTAAAAGGGTCAATATCTCGAATACTTAAATGTCGAAAAAAAAAAACCGAACATGCATAAATAGAAATAAACAAAGTGACGAAATTAGCGTTTTATGATAGGGGGGGGGAAGCCCCCACCCAAACCCCCCCCCCTGTCGACCACCCCCTTACCCGGCAGCCCGCTACCCCCACTCCCCCCCACCCACAGTGTTGTCAACAAACATATTAGAATCACGAGTGTAGCATTGGTTAAAATGATAGGTGAAAAACAAGAGTAAAGAACCTTGTTCAGGAACCAGGATTGGAATAACGGTAATGCCAAACCGTCATTACCTGACAGGACGACATTTGATGCTGTACTGCGGGAAAACACTTGCGTTTACTTCGGAAAACAACAGGTAATATTTATAAAACATTGAAGTGGAATATCAGTAAAAAAAAAACATTTTACGAAGACATATATGACAGGAAACATTTCTTCTTTTTTTTTTAAGAGTACGAAATGGAATTTGTAACAAGCCAAAAGGGAGGAAAACAGCTAACACTAAATGGATACGTTTATCATAAGGAATATGAGAAGAATGAGCGTATATACTGGAAATGTGCCGAATATAAAAGAAATACATGCCCGGCTCGCGCAATAACTGAGGGAACAAATGTGCGCAGTAAAAACGAACATAATCATCTACCGGACCAGTCTAATATAATTATAAAAAAAACCCTCTGGGAGCTGAAAAGAAGGGCAGAAGAAAATCTCGGGGAAACAAGTGGTTCGGTTGTGTCAAAAGTATGTGACCATTTACCAGTCCATATCGCTGGACAATTACCAGGTGAAAAGTTAATGCAACGGACAATAAACAGAGCGAGAAAACAAAAAGAAAATATGCCGCCTATACCAAGGCTTTTTGAGGACATTACAATCCCTGATGTATTTAAAACAAATAAAAATGGAGACATATTGCACCAAGCAACAATTGATTTACACCAAGAAAAAATATTAATATTCGCAACTGCAAGTAATTTCCACCATCTGTCGAACAGTGAAAAGTGGCAGAGTGACGCAACTTTTAAAATATGCCCGCAACCATTCTACCAGTTTTATACTATTCATGGAACAATAAACGGCAAGACAATTCCACTTGTATATACATTGATGCCGAAAAAGACTGAAGAGGCGTACAAAATCGTTTTTGACAAAATAAAACAAACGATCCCTGAGGCAAACCCAAATACTATAATCATGGATTACGAGACTGCGCAAATCAACGGATTTAAATCAATTTTCGAAAATACACGGATTCAGGGATGTTTTTTCCACTTCACACAAAGTATATGGCGAAAAATGCAGAAATTAGGCCTGAACACAAAATACACTGAGGACAGTTGCTACCAGATTAATATTAAAAAACTTTTTGCATTAGCTTTCGTACCAATAGATTATGTGACTGGATTTTATGAACATTTAATTGACAGTACATTTTACAAGAATCATGAAGAAGAATTTAGTGATCTATTAGACTATTTTGAAAAATCATGGATTGGACAATTGACAAGAAGTGGCACAAGAAGACGACCTAAATACCCATTAAATTATTGGAATTGTTATCAGGCAACCCTAGAAAAAACACCTAGAACTAATAACGCCCTGGAGGGATGGCACAGCAGGTTAAACAAGCATTTTAACATCAACAACCCCACTTTGTGGCAATTTCTACGCGACTTGCAAGAAGAAGAACAACACCAACAGTTTAAATTGGCACAAACCATATCCTTAACTAACCAGACACAAACGAGAAAAATATACAGAGACTATGAAGGAAAACTAATACAATTAATAGAAGCTTTTGACCCCCAAAACCAAGAAACCTTCTTAGAATCTATAGCGTTCAACTTAAAATGTTAAAAAATGTAACTCACGTTTCGGATGAAGTTGCAGTCCACTGTGCCATGAAACCCAAAAAAAATCCAAATAAAGCAAAATAGCCAGCCAGGAAAAAATAACCAGGAAAATCCATGGAAAAAACCAAGAAAGTCCTCATGAAAACAAAAAAACCAATGCAAATCCAGTAACAAAAAAAGACGTTGTAGCCATAATCCAGAATCCAGCGACTGCAAGTGAATCCACTGTAAACCCATATTTCACCAAATCCGGCCAATCCTGTAGAAATCCACAGTCCATGTAATACGAATAAATCCAGTGAAAAAAAAGCCATCCATGGAAAAATAAAATCGAAATCCACGAAAAACCAGGAACAGCATCCAGGAACAGCCTGCCGGAGAAGCGAAAACCAGGAACAGCATCCAGGAACAGCATGCCGGAGATGCGAAGTCCAACGAAACCAGGAAATGTAACCCGAAAAAATCCAGTGGAAAAAAACCCATTCGAATTTAAAAAAGAAAAAAATCCACGAAAATCCAGGAGCAGCTTGCAGGAGACGCGACCGCAGCAGAAACCAGTTGAATATGAACTTTAAAAATGGCGCTTACGTTTTACGTAGAAACACGTAACGTGAATTTAAATAAGTAAACAAAGACAAACTTACAATATATACAACTGTTATTATTGATACAATAGCACCATCAAGAGGAAAAGGGATGTATTACATGTTAACATTTTTAATCAGTTTAACATAGACTATATGTACGTTTATAATAATACATATAAAAATATATTAAATACTGTTAAATTAGAATGCTTTTCGTCTAATATATAAACAAAATTACAGTTAAAGTTGTTACTAAAATAAAAAGAAAACAAAGTGTAATTTTGACTTACCTTTGTCAAAAATATGATGTTTACTCATGTTAATAAATTCGAGATTACTTGAAAAAATTCGAGATTTTGTCTTTCGAGATTTTTTATTTTCGGTATAATAAATTCGAGATTTTATTTTTCGATATTTTAGAATTCGAGATTTTGACTGACCACCATTAATTGATACATACAGTTCACCAAAAGGCCAGGGGGAATGCCTCCCTTCTCCTGGCATCTCTTATACAGCTCCTGGACCTATACCAGGAGAAATACTCCCTTCTACTGGTGTTGCTTGGTTCAGTTCTTAACGAGGCCAGGGGGATTGACTCTGCGTCTTTATCACAACTTTTAGTTTAGGACCAGGAGAATGTCTCCTTCTCCTGGTATTGCTTGGCACAGTTCTTTCTCTCTGTTGGGGCCCCAGACCCTTCTCTGGTGGCCAGTAGTTTCCTCATTACCACTGTTACGAGGAAGATTTCCTCGGATGCACTTTCTCTCTGCTGGGGTCCCAGACCTTTCTATGGTGGCCAGTGTTTTCCTTGTTACCACTGCGTCAAGGAAGATTTCCTCTGGTGCTCTCTTTCTCAATGTTGGGGTGTAAGATTTACCAGTGAAAGACAAGAATTATGGCCCACTTACCGCCACTCTTCTGTACTATGATGGCATTGGTAGCAGAATGGATCTAGCGTATCAGCACTTGTTATGGGATCCGAATATTAAACAGAATGCCAGAAACAAGAACCCCAACAGTCGAACCAGGAGGGAAAAGGCTAAGCCAGAAAAACCCTTATTTGACTCGGTGTTCCGGTAATGATGATAATACCCAGTCGAGTAGAATAAGGAAGATGTCAGCTTATCAGGAACTGGAGAAGGAACCACAGTATCAGGAACTCAAATAAGAACTGTAGAAAGCACAATTAAATACGGGAAGGATGAACTGGACAGGAGAAAGAGGACAACAGAAACGGGGAGGAGGCAAATTCCAGAGAGGCATAAAAGGAAGGAAAATGTCAGTGAGGACTTCAAGAGCAGGAGACAAAAACACAGCGTCGCTACTCACAAAGTTGAGATGCATCAGTTCAGCGGCTTAGTCTCAGATAAAAGCCTTGAAGCACTACACGGGATGCGCCATCTTGGACTGAAAAACTAGACTGCCAAGGTTGGAACATGGAGAAACAGTACACAGCCTTCTTACATGGGGTCCCAGACCCTTCTCTGGTGGCCAGTGAATTCCTTATTACGACTGCGCTGAGGAAGATTCCCTTTGGTGCTCTCTTTCTCACTGTTGGGGGTCCCAAACCCATCTTTGATGGGCAGTGGTTTCCTAGTTACCACTGAGCAAGGAGATTCCCTTTGATGCTCAGGTTAATCTCGTCAGGGTGCCAGATCCTTTTCTCCTAATGCCCATTAACGTGTTCACTATTATTGGGCTGATGAAAATTCACCTTAGCCTCGGTGTTAATCCCTGGGTCCCTCCGGTTTTCACATACCTACCCTTACCTCTTCCGTGGCTCTGGTATGTTCCTGGGACTGTGACACACCTCTCCGTCTCCGTGGACTTCTTTCCTCTGCACTCTGGCTTCAGGATTCAGCCTGCCTCCACTCGGCGGCCAGGGAACTTCTTTGGTGTTGTCTCGGTGCTCTCTGCTTCTCCCCAGTTGCTGGTCCGTTTTTGAATCTCCCGTCCTGGAGAATTCAGACGCTGGCTGCTTTCCCAAACAGGACTGAATAACGCTGTGTCTGCCACTGCTGTGCTTCTTCTTCCGTCTGCATTCGGTTACGCGGCCTGGCTTGACCTACCTGATAGTCCTTTCTTCCTTTTTAAACAAACTTTCCCATCCGGTCCTGGTTGAACACAAAAGACCTTGTCTTTGCTAATGGTACAATCTTCACGCCTCCTCCGGGCCAACTTGTACCAGTGCTTAAAGAGTATGAAATCTTTGTGTGTCTGCTGATCTTCTTCATCCTGGTATCTTCTCTATTTAACAGAGGAGTGGTTGGTGCAAGTCCTCTAATCTTCCTCTTCCTAGTCCTGTTGAAAGGATGGTTAGTATTTACTAGGTCTGCTTCAGTCCTGTTATTAGTAATTAAAACCTAAGAGGACGGGAGGTCACAATCGCATACAATGGCCTCTTTAGTATAACCCACCATAGATCTTACAGGTTTTGGGGTCTCGCGGATGAGAGGTCGAGGGAGTTCACTTAAGGGACGAAAGCCCTTAACCCCAGAGGGTTTTTATGTTATCATTACCCTGTTGGGTTGGAGTTTAGTGGGGCCTTCCTCGAGATCAAATTCCCTAGGCCTTAGGGAAATGGGTTTCACTCTGGGGAGAAGTGACAAGAGTAGGTGAAGCATCACAAACACTAGATGAGTCACAAATTTGGCAACTACTTTCTGTAAGAGTGCACAAGTAAGGCTCAGAAACAAAGATGGTGGCTATAAACTTTTATTAATCAATAAAAGGGTTGGAAGAATGCCCTCTCTGTCTCTAAAGCTAAGAGGGGTTTCCCTGCTTCAAAGAAAACTATGGAAAATGTCAAATGTCAAATAGTCCATCACTGTCGTGCCCAAAAACCCTGCTTCTGACCCTAACACTGATTACCTAAATCTAATGCAAGGATGATGTTTCGAGAACTTGAAAGCTCTTGCCAACAGAAAAGTTCCCAATATCTCGGGCTGTCAAAAACAATAAAAGAAATCTTCCTTTTTCAAAATATGCAACTCCTGTGCTCTTTTCCCCTGGATTCCTTCTGGTTCTGTTTGATAGCTTGTCTCCTCCTTATGTGATTTCCTTTATCTTCTTGGGTCTCAGACCCTGTACATTCTTGCGTGATCTTTACTGTGGTCTCAGATTTTCATATGGGTGCAAGTCCCAGACTCGCAAAGTTATATTATACCAGCTTAATGTACTCTCCTGCCAAGTTTATATATTTCCTTCTGATCTGTCTCTTTTGCTTTCAGGGTCCAGGCCCTCTTATTCTCTGATTTTCATGTGGGTGCGGGTCCCAGACTCGCAGTGTATGTTTGCAATAGATTGGTTTACTCTCCAGCCAAGCATATGCATTCTTTTGGACTGTCTCTTTTTCTCTCATGATCCCAGACATTCTGATTCTTTGGCTTCTTTGATTCTCATATGGGTGCGGGTCCCAGATTCGCAAGGCGCTGTAAAAATAGATTGGTTTACACATTAGATTAACATTAGATTAACTACAGCCCTTATTATTGTTTTTATTGTTTTTTACCTCAGACCGGGTCGGCACTCACGGAGACCTTACAGCCTGACCCACTTGATTTATCCGCTGCCTCTTCTCAAGGAGTGAACACCCGGACTTCTATGTAAGTCCTTTTAATGTACTTAATAGTAGGTATCCCATTTAGTCCATGAATTAATAACCAAGTCCTTATTTAACAGATCTCACTGGGAAGTAGAAGCCCTAATAAAACCCCTTTCCAATCCTGAGGACTCTCCCATCCTGAAATCAGCTTGCTGACAACGCTCTTTAAAGAATATAAAAACACAAGGTCAGAATCTTGTTCTATATTTTCCTCCAGTTGAGTTATTTTCACACTTTAAAGTTCGTGTCATTAGTCACTTGACTATTACAGTTAGGAATATTATTATTTTTTTGTAAATATTGTATTTCGGATCTGCTTTCAGAAAACTTGTACAAAATTAATAGCAATGAGATTTCTATCACTAATATATCTAAATGGTCACGATGAATGTTCAAAGATGTGAATAGTGGTAACTAGAAATACCAAGATGATGCTAAGACACTTATGTGAAACTAATATATTCAACAGATATTGTCAAAATTGTTTACAATATTATGTCAAAACATTAATGTAAGCACAATTGTGATTTCTCTTTAGAAATAACTTATTGCCCCTGATGAAGAGTGTGATGCATTCGAAACGCGTTGGGCCCCTCCTGACTTCGACGTCATGAATAAAAAGGAGATGGTTTCTTGTGACCAAAATTGTTTGTTTGAGAAATTTTCTTTTAAGAATATTCTGTTTCCAATTTTATATAAATCGATTTAATGTCATGTTTGAATACTCTTAATTATTGGTCTGACTTACCAGACAAAAGATAGTGTGCATGGGACTGTAAGTTCCCGACTAGGGAACTTTGTTGTATTTTTTTTAACTTGGATGGTGATGTCATCAATGTTGAAGGATGTGTATGCCATGTCTAGTTTGTTTAGGAGCGTTTGAGAGCCAACCAAGAGCAGCTCAGTTTTCTCATCATTGAGACAGAGCATGTGTGTCGCCATTCAAGGCTTGGATAGTTTGGTACACCGATGTCAATGAGTCGGCATCGGTGGAGTAGTCACCTGTTATGGGAAGGAGGAGGTGAGTATCATCAGCATTGTTTGTCTAGGAGATTCCTTGCGAATCGAGTAGGTCGAAGAGAGGTTTGGTAAAAATGTTGTTTAATATGGGAGACACGCATGATCCTTGGTCGAAACCGCAAGTGAGAGGGGTAGGAGAGACAGAGGTGGATGTGGAAAAGACTCTCATAGGTACAGTAGTAAGAGGAGGGCTAATTTCCCAGTGTCTTTGGATTCGTCAAGTTGATTTTTTTAAATCTAGGAGGGCTGATTCGGTTCTGTGGCCTGGTCTGAAGCCAGATTGATATAGGCCAAGAAGGTTGTGGGATTCGAGGGGCTGTTGGATTTGGAGATATGTTGCTCTGTCCAGTAGTTTTAGCAGGAAAGGTACAGCTTTGATAGGACGGTAATTGGTAGGGATGTCAGGATCTAGAGTTGTAGTACAGAGGCATCTTTTAGGTAAGTTGGCACAATACCTGATGAAAAGGAGGCATTGATAAGGGAGGATATGAATGGTGCTAGGGCTTCGGCACAGTCTCTGATGATTGGGGCAGGGCAGATGTCCCCTTGACATCTTGATGGCTTGAGACCCTTTATGACTGATGACATTGCTGTTGGAGACAGGCTTAAACTCAAAGAGAGGGATGTTGAGCCCCTTGATTTGGGGTTTGGGGTTGGTGATGTCATTGTAGCTGGGGAGTTTATTTTTCTTTTGTAGGATCTTTCCTTGGAGCATGGATATTTTGTTCACTTTTGCATGTTGTATCTTAATGCACCAAGTGATATCTTTGGTGCAGTTGGAATTGAGAGGGGCCGGGGATTCTAGTTCCCATAATATGGACAAGAGCTCATGTGGGCTGGAGTTAGCTTTGGTAATTCTATTGTTGTATGTGGTACTTTTCGCTTGGAAGATAGCCTGTTTGTATGCCTTTGTTGTGGCAAGGAATTGGATCTTGTTCAGATGAGCGGGATCGTTTCTCCATGATCTTTCTGCTGTGTGTTTTGAGGTGCAGAGTATTTTCAGATCTGGGGTAAACCAGATGTTGATGTGTGCGATGGGTTTGGCTTTGCGATTAGGCAGTGGGGCTACTCTGTCCATGGCTAATGCCAGGGTTGGTTGTAGTTGTTTGAACATATGGGCCTTAATTTAGGTAGTAAGTCATGCAGGTGGTTCAGAATAGAATAACTCTGTACTCCAATAATCAGACCAACTCAGGAAGAAGGCAAAGTCTTTTAACTGTTTTAATATCAATTATCTAAAACAGGGAGTTACAACGGACATCAGCGGACGTCGCACAGCATTCTCTCAAAGCATTTAATAAAAATCACTTCTTTAACAGCAAAAACTTGTCATACGCGACATCAAACTACGTGCCAAATAAGAAAAACCTACGGGGATTGTGGTTGGCTCAAGGGGAACATCTAAGTATACTTTCTAAAGGGACTGGGATTGTGATTGGGTCTCTACAGTCAGGTGGACAACTCATGCCCACCCCTAGTGCAAGTCATCTTCATCAGTTATTAGAAACACAGCACTCTATTGGCTCTCAAACTAGAAGGCCCTTTGTTGTATGGCCCTCTACAATTGGTTGGCACGCTCTTCCCCTTCCAGAACATTAGGTTCACATAGCAGCATTTGAGCTCAGATCCAGATGCAGGGGTAAATTGGACTGTACCTCCCCACCCAATTAACCCACCATCTCTTATCACCCATGCCTTCTGCCATGCAGACGGTCTTTGAACTTGGCCTTGCAATGTATTCTCGTGTCTGGGAATGTAAGGGAGTATGGGCACACGCTTATCAAAGTTCGGGACTCCGTGCCCAACTTTATTCTCATCCTCAGCTCACGTGACAGGAGACCACAATTCAGACCATTTTATACCATTTCATTGTCTTGAATAAATAAATGTGGCACTCATTGTGTTCTTTCCTTGCACCTTAATGAGGGATAATTCAGCTTCTCACGTTCACTGTTCTTTGAGATAGATAACCATTTTTTGGCTGCCTTCAGTCTTGACAACAGGCCAGACAGCCTTTCTCGGTTCTTCCATGCTCCCAGCTAATTCTTTGCTGTGACACAGACTTCAGCCCTTCTCTTCATGGTCTGAACTTACTAAAATTGTGACACCGATGTCCAGCTTCTAAATAATGTCGGCTTTGCCTGTAGTATATTCACTGCGTATAGCCAGCTTCTATGATCACTTAGTCTGCTTGCGTTTCTTCAGTTCTTTCACACATGCAATCTTTGTTTCACAACATGAAAGTTGTATCAATTCTTTACTTCGTCATCAGTTTCTAAGGTCCATACATTCTCTTTGTCAGCCAGCCTTCTCAGTGTGTCATGCTTGTTTCTTGTGATGTCACCAACTCCTCTTTCTCTCTTTTTCATATTCCTTCAGGGATCTCCTCCAAGTGATTGTCATCTCTTCTGGAATACATCTGATAGAGTTTTCTTAATGAATACCTTTTCTCGAAGACTTGACGCGGAATAGTCACAACTGCTGGTGTCAAACATGGCACTATTTCGGGCTTCCAGTATACAGGTAGTAGGGGGGGAGACGTCCTGCAGGCACAGTTGGCTGCTACTCTACATGTTGACCAAGGTGTTAGGGTCACCAGTTGGATTAGTTTGCTCAATGAGAGGTTTAAGAAGGGGCAGGATATTTGCCTGGGTTATTCTTCTGGCACTTCTTGTTGGTGCAGCGGCCAGCAAGGGAGGTTTGGTGTGCTGTGCCTGTGGTCTAGGTAGCTGGAAGGTGACAATGTTGTAGTCTGACATGGGGCAGGGCATTTTGGATAAGATTGAGATGCCACAGTTAAGGTCGGCAAGCCAGTCTAGGATCTGGCCTTTGTTATGGGTGGGGGTTGTAATGCGTTGTGTGAAGCCTGAGATAACAAGTGCGTTGGCTAAGGCACAGGCGTTGGCGTCGCAGTGATCGCTGAACCCTAGATTTAGGTCACCAAGGATTATGATTTTTGAAGTGGGCTTAGAATTAGCAGAGAGAATAGGTGCAATGTCGTCCTCAAAGGAGCGAAGGGGCCATGGGGGCCAGTAGATGAGGTGGATAGTTGCTGTTGCTGTATGCAATAGAGTAAGTTTGATTGATAATATTTCTCCTGAGTGGATGGTATGGGTGTTAGTTTCTCAAATGATAAGGGAGTCTTTGGCTGTGATGGCAACTCCACCCCCACTTCCATCAGATCTATCTTTGTGGAGGATAGAGTAGTGTTGGGGCAATGCTAGCGAAAGGGTTGGGCCAGAGGCTGCGTGAAGTCATGTTTTGCATATTGCTAGGAGATCTAGGTTGTTGGCAGTGACCAGAACTGCAATGTCATGAGTATGGGCTGTGTAGGTCGGGGATTTGGTGTTCAACTTGAGGATTGGTATTGGCGGTCTGCGTTTGGGTGGAGGTATGCTGAGCCTTATAGGGTGGGCCTGGCCTATTAGTAGGTATGAGGCGGTTGTGTGGGAGGTGGGTTTCTTGGTGGGTAAGTGGGATAGAGTTTGTTCTGTGGCCGGTAGCAGGTGTAGTGTGAGTGTAGCGTTGTTGTGAAACTGTGCTGGCATGGTGCCAATGGTGGCGGGTAAGTGGGTGGGCCGGGAATAATTAGTTGGTTCAAATGAGCTTTGCAATGTTGGAATCTACCATTGTAATTGAGCAGGTAGGTTTGGGCAGAGGTGAGCTTCTGCCAGGAGTGCGGCTATGCTTGGGCATGCTGTGGCCATGGCACCGTGTAATAGTATGAATGTGTTTCTGAGTGATTTTTTTGTTGTTGCAGTCGTTTAAAATGCAAGAGATCGGGGGTGTAAGCAGGCAGCTGTGCTTGTGATAATATGTGTCTTCCGGGTGGAGTTACTATGGTAGTTGGGTCGGTACACGAGGAGGGCAGGTTGTTGTGTTTGGGCCGGGATGGAGTCCAGTAAGTCCGTGTAGATAGGTGAAGCCGCCTATTGATGCCAATACATGGGGCAGTCAACATGTTAGGGGTGTGTGCCTGCTTAAGGCTTGCAGGCATCGTAGCTTGCGGTTTGGGATAGGGGGTGGCCAGTAGGTTGGAGCTTTGATCTATCGAGCAAAGATGTTTACCTCTAAGGTGTTTGGTAACCCCTTGGGTCTGAGTGGGCAGATGGGGTCTCAGGGCGTGGCAGGCGGAGTGTGCCTTGATGTTAGTGTTTGGAGACAGAGGTGCGGGGTGATGGCTGTTTGTAGGTGTGGGTTTGGTCCCTTGACTGGGTGGGTCGTGAACCTCATGGTGTTCATGTATTGTTGACCTGTTTCGGGTGTACAGCTCTCAACCTTGAGTTGGCATGAGGGCGGCGCTTTTTTGCTATGGCGGGTCGTGAAATCACTAGCTGTGTGGCGGTTTGAATCGGAGGGTCAGTGGCTTCCACATATCGTTTTTCTTCTTGAGCGATGTGTATGAGATTTAATAACAATCGCTTTGTCGGACCTGAAGGTGCATGGCCGTGTTTGTGATGCAAACGTTACTCCTGCGGGTAAGAAGGGGGTTGGGCTAGGCGTTTCCAGGAATGAAGGGCAGAACAGTGTAACATACTGTGGTTGTTTGGGTAAAAGCATGCCGGCTGTATAAAATTATACATTTGGCTTACCTTTTTGGCTTACTTATCTTTACATGTGCCAGAGAACCACTTGCTCAGCTATTGAGACAGAAGCATGCACAATGAGAATACGTGTTTCAATGGACTGGTCACTAATCTCACTATAGAAGGATGATACGCTTATTCATGTTAAGGACCCAGAGGGTAACCTTCCTCCAATCATGGCAGACACTAGTAACTTTAAACAACTTGCAGGCTTATTGATGAACTGTAATACATCAGAATTCTATCGGTTGACCTTAATAGCTCTGCTTATGCCTGTAAAATGTGAACTTGGAAAGAAGGAGGAGTCAAATATTTGGGCGTATGTGTAGTGATTAACTCACAGTTGCCATACTGATTAAATTGTTGATTAAAATGCCATCATCTCAAACTTAAGAGTACAAGAAAGTTTAATATGGCTGATGTAATTTATGGTTTGTTTATTTTGTTAATCTATGATTTAATTACTCTTTGTTGGAAAAGAGATACTAGTTTGGTCCTCAAGTGGAGGTTCTTGTATATTTTTATATTTGAGCAAAATAATAAAAGGATGTCATATAAAATGGCATCTTTAATACCCTTTTGTTTAAAATACAAAATAAAATTTTGTCAGGATAGTGAAGCAATTCAAAAGGAAAATATGATTTTGCCTACACGTGTCAGGATGTGATGTGAAAGAAAGAGGCCACTCATTCCAAACAAATAGGGTCCTCCCCTTTAGCTTCACAGGAGTCCACCAAAACGATAGTCAAGCTTATGAAGTTCCAGCAAAAATAGTTCAAATCATCTAAACAAAATGGAGGGTGCAATACAAAGTGCTCCAAAATTCCTTTTGGTCTTAACCAAAGTTCGAAGTTCGAATCAAAAGGTTTGATTTTAGCTGAGGATATTTTTACCACCAGGATCAGATCTGTCAGGGCCTTCCCATCTTTCAACCCCTACTTTGGAGTGAAGGCTTCTCCAGCCATGGATCCATGGTTCTCAGGAAGGTAATTGATTTTGGGGGTCTGCTGCCCACTCTCTCTGAGGTGGATTTCTTGGTACACTCGGTTTGCAATTTGACAAACACTTCTGCTTAGGCTGATTTTCATGTTCAAACTTATGTGAGGGTTTAGAGCACCCCAGTGGGGTAGAACGGAGAAGCATGTCCTTACGGCTCCCTTGTTCTCCCTACTCTTCTTGGGGTAACCTTGGGCACTACTCCTGCTCTGACTAATCCTATGCTTTTCTTCCTGTCCCCCGGAGATGTTGCGCCTTCTCATTCCTCCAGTCTTTGTACTTACCCCTGTCTCCATGTGGTTCTCTGGGACCGCTCTGTCTTCTCTACCGTCTCTCTGAGGCGCTGCATTGATCCCCTTCTTTATAACTGCAATACCTTCTCTTTGAGGTTCTGTGTCAACCCCCCACCTCCCAGGCGTTATGCCCTACCTTCTCTCGCTAGATAATATTGGCTGTCTTTCAATCCTCTGCTTGCTTCTGATCACCTGTCATCTGCTTCCTTAACCTCGCAACAATGCTCACCTCTTTCAATATATCCATTTCCTTCTCCCACTGAATATCATTGCATTGATCTTTTTTGTACTCTCCTGTCTCTTTCACTTCTGGTATCTGACTCCAGTGGATCAACCTCAATATCTCTCTTTAAACTGTGATGTACTGTAACCTTCCTCGCCACAATAATTGGTTCCATCACTTTTCTGATATTTACTTATTTCATTACGTCTGTCTTCCCTTCTTCCCAGATGATGCCCCTCATCTCACCGTCGCCAGGAATCAAATTTAGAAGGGGCACAGAGCGTGCCAAAGAGAAAAGTAGGGGGGGGCACAGACAAAAGTAAGGGGAGAACATGATCACTGCTCGTCTTAGGTAGGGGAGTAAGGGGGGGGCACAGGGTTTCACAGGCGGGCGGCCCCCCTGACTCCCCTAGCGACACCACTCACTGTCGCAGGCAGTCTTCCCCTGTCTCTCTTCTAATACAATCTCAATTTCTATCTTTGGCTTGAACTCTTGGGCTACAGTTCAGACCTTATTTACACTTATATCTGTTTCTTTCTTTATAAACCTTTCCCCCTCCTCAAACTTCAGTACATCATTCTGGACAATTTCCTGTTCCATGATTTCTTTCCAACCACAATTTCTCTCTAAATAGCTTTTTAATTTTCTACCCTAAACTGCACTTTTCATTCCACAGCTTCTGTACTAGTTAACTCTGTTCTATTCTCTTATCTGCTTCCTCCTCCTCAAAGGGTAAATAACTTCATACAATAACAAATCTGTATCTAACTTCCCCCACAATTGTTCCACTTTACCACACGCACCAGTGCCTGTACTATTGGTTACTATCTCAGGTTCTACATCAAAAGCCTTCCTGCATTTTATCTGGCAGAATTCCAGTCTTCCTGATGCCAGTTCTCCTGAGGGCTCACAAAATCTGTCTGTGCTGCCATTGTTTTAAAAGGTAGTTTGTGCTCCCCTTAGAAGTGGTCCTGCGGGACAGGGTTTGGTCTTCTTACTGGTCGGTCCAAGTGACCAGGGCCATACATCTTGTCAGGGGGCATAACAGGGCTATTGTCCATCTTGAGTTCTCCTTTTGTTCATATGTGTGCACAGGCTGATCTTTGCCTGCCTGCCTGCCTGTCTGGTATCCTGTTCCTGACTAGGTAACTACTTTGGAGAAGTTCACTTTCATTATGTTTAAATGGGATTTTAAGCTTTCTGATACTTTTTCCACATGTTTGCAGACTTGTGGACTTTTGGCCCGTGTCAGAGGATATGAAAAAGTCAATGATCCTGAACTCCAGATGCATACAGAAACACCCCAAAACTGGCAGCAACAAATGCTGGGGGAGTGGGAGTTGCAATATGCTATGCTATATCCTTCTAAACTGTGAGTCATCCACGATAAAAAAGACTAATTTCTTTTCAGATATGGCGGAAGTGGTTACTGTTGTGGAATCCTTGCCGAAATCTTGAGGGGGAGGAGTTTGGGGGATGCCCAGCACCTGGGTGTGATATGGCTCCCATGTTAGTTGATTATTGTAGCGAGTGGAACCAGTTCCTGGGGGTGCGGGGCATTAGCTCTATTAGCATTTATTGAGCTCCATTGTTGTGTTGTGATGGTAATGTAACGTAGCGGGTCAGTTACTGATAATCCTATTTTGTAATTGGCCTCCATCTCCAGAGGGTTGAGCTTATTGGTTGGGCCAACCTAATTGCTGAGTCCAAGGGGTGAAGTAGGGATGTCACTACAGGTTGGGTAGTGGGGGGTTAGGGTGTGGGTAAGTTGAGTGGGAGGATGCGGGGGGTGTTTTCAAAAGGGTTCTCACGACTCTGCGCTCTGTTGGACTTGTTGGATGTGGGTCACATGTCATGATATACAGATAACTGATTTCTGGGTGCAGCAAGGATGGCAACTGAGAAGCTGAGACAGGAGACATGCACTGCACCCTCCTCAGCTGGAATGTGCACAGTCTTAATAACCATTCTAAAATGTGTAAGGTGTTAGCGTATGGGGAATGACATGGTGCTAAGATCTTGATGTTCCAGTTTACACATCTGGTGGGGGGGAAGAACAAGGCGTTTGCTAAATCACGGGGAGATGCTTGCTTTTACGCCTCGTGTTCCTCTTATTCCCATGGGGTCCTAACAATCATTCATAAGTCATTGATGTTTTATCCTCTGAGTTTGGAATGTGGCCCTGAGAGGCGATATGTGATTGTTTCCGAGACCCTGGCATGGCAAATGGTCACTTGGTTAATGTGCATGGTCCAAACGTTGATGATCCTGGGTTTTATGACTCCCTCTGGCTCAAGTGCTTGGTGTATTCGCATACGCAGTTGATAGTGAAGGGAGATTTTAATAAAAAAAATTTATTCAGACTTGGTCAGATTAACGTCTGGGGCATGCGCGCTGGGCTGGCATCCAGGGCTATACATGGGGGGCTAGAGGATCTGGGCTTACTAGATCTGTGGACGATGTTGCACCCTGGTGAAAGTGACTTTTCATTCTAATCCTTGGTCCACGATATGATATTTTGCCTTGACTGGTGCGAGGAGAAAGGGGTCAAACTGATATACCAGTATTGGGGCGATGAATCGAATGTTGATTTGAGGGCCATTCTAGAGGAATTTAGATGGTTCTATGAGACTGTGTATGCAGGAGCAGGCAGATTCGGAGCGTGTGCAGTCTTTTGTTGAGGATGCCCAGATGGCTGGTATAGAGATCAGCGCTCAGGTGTGAGGGGCCTCCATCTCTGTAGATGAGATTTTGAGGGCAATAAAAGAATTGTCGACCTCCAAAGCCCCGGTTTCAGATGGAATTGTGTCAGAATTTTATCAAATGTTTGGTCCGAGTATGGCACAGTATCATATTCAGGTGTGGCCAGAGGCGTTACGGGAGGGGGGGGCCATGTGGGATGGCATTGTTACCTTGATCTTAAAACCTGGCAAAAGATCTGCTAGAATATGCCTCTTACAGGCCAATTTCTCTGATTAACTTAGATACGAAGATATTTTCCAAAATACTTGCCGACCGGCTGCTGCCGCAACTTTTCTATGTGGTGCACCTAGATCGGTCGGGTTTTGTTCCCAGTGGTTGTGCAGGCATTACATTTGCAAAGATTATTTGCAGTGTTGGAGCAGGTTGATCCGGAGGTGCAGGCAGTGCGGCCCTTTTGGATCTGGAGAAGGCCTTCGACTCAGTTGCGTGGGACTACTTTTTTATGGTATTAAGGAGGATTGGGATTCTGCACTATTATATAGACTGTGTCAAGTTTTTGTACTCAGGGGTGACAGCACGGATTGGGCTCTTTGGGATGCTCTCACCGTCATTTGAACTTGGATGGGGAATGCGGCAGGGGTGACTGTTGTCCTGTTGTAATTTGCGACTGATAAGGAGCCACTCACAAACCGGCTGCGTTCACTGCATAGACACAGAGGCTTGGCATTGGGTGGGGTCAGTGGACTCATTTTGTTGTACGCTGATGATGTGATCTTGTACGTGAAGGACACAGAGATGAACATAGGACGCTTGTCGGCGGAGGTCAAAGCTTTAGATAACATTTTGGGGTTGTGGGTCAATTGGTCCAAATCGATATTTTTTCAGTTGAATGAGGAAACTAGGCGCCCGCTTGGATTGGGGGTTCGGTGGGAACAGATGCATGTTAAATATTTGGGCGCGGAGGGGAGTAAGTCCCCATCACAACTTTTAAAGGACAACGCCAGGGCTTATTTGTAGATACTGCAGAAGAAGATTGAGTGATGGGCTGCGCTGCTTATTTCTCTTATGGGCAAGGTGGCTATTATTAAAATGGTGGTCCTTCCCAAATTATTGTACTTGTTTCTCAACATCCCAGTTTGTCCTGGGTTGTTAAGGAATTGCGAATGCTGCTGATTAAGTTAGTGCTGGCCCTAAATCTCCCAGGATTCGGTGGAAGGTGCTTACCATCACATGGGAGAAAGGGGGACTAAATGTACCCGACATGGAGCTGTGTTATCTGGCATCCCAAGTCTCGTTTGTGTCGTACTGGATGCCAGGTTCGCAGTGGTTCCCCCATGTGGGGGTTGAGAGGCAGCCGGTCAGGCCTTACTCTCTACAAGGCACCCTAGTGTCTGTGAAGGTGTCTGGCAAATTTTGACCCAGTCTCGTGTACTGTTCACACGTGGTGCAGAATGTGCTCGAGGCTGCAAGAGTGGTGTCCGTACACCCCAGAGATCACAGTATGGGATATTGAGTGTATTGCTCTGACATGTGACAGGGTTATCAAGAGAGAGTGTTCAGGCCTAGGGATTAACAATTTGTTTGATTTTTATGTGGATGGGACTTTTGTGGTCTGTGAACTGGTGGAGGGCAAGTTGTGAGGGAGGTTTGGCCTGCGTTCCAATATTTTAGGATGCGAGAAGCCTTTAGGGCATGGTCTCCGGCATTCCTGGCCAAACCACAGTCGAGTGCTGTGTTAAAATATTTAGTCAACTCAGCAAATGCTGCCAGGTTGGTCTCTACTATATACCACGTGGTGCAGAGCTTGACTCCCAGAGGGGCGTTAACATGCAGATAAAAATGGGCCGAGGACATGGGGTCTGACCTGGAGGATGCTCGATGGCACACTATGTGGACATATAACAAGATAGTGGCTATAAGTACTAGATTTAAATTGATTCAGTTTAAAAATGTTCATCAAGCTTAACTGACTCTGATAGTACAGAAGACATTAAATAATGCTGTGGATGGCAGGTGTCCTCGATGTCAGAAGGATAGTGCAGGATTTATTCACATCTTATGGGAGTGCCCATCGCTGGCGCCTTTTTGGCAGCAAGTAGCGGAGCTGACGGTGCGCATGGTGTATTATGAAGTGCCTGTGGACCTTGCTTGCTGCGTATTTGGCTGGCTCCCAGGACTTCCCACGGGTGGGAGGAAAGCGGGGCCATCTGCATGATTCTGGCCAAAAGAGGCATTCTGAGACTATGGTCCAGCCCGGTGGCACTGACAGTGGAAAAATGGCTCTGTGACTTGGCACGGTGTTGTGATGTGGAGCATGACTATTGTCATCTGATCCTGGGGGAACTCTCGGTCCAGAGATATATGGGGTCCTGTGCATGCTTTTGTGTTAACTAGTGAAGCTGGCAAGGGAAGAGGAGAGGGAGGGGGAAAGAGGGAACCGGGGCAGCCCAGGTTGAGTGAATAAGGGGGAGGCGGAAGACCCATGCTGATCTCGCTATACGGCAGAGGCGTAGCCAGGATTGTCTAGCAAATGGGGCCTGAAACTAATGTAGTTGGGCCCACTGCACTGACAAAAATATCTGTAAATACCCACACAGCGCTGCTGACTGGGCATTTACAGATTTTGGGTGGGCCTTGCCCCTCAGGACCTACCCTGTCTACGCCTCTGCTATACGGTTGGAATAATGTACTTTCATTGTTCAGAGAAGAGTGCGGTTGTGTACCGTCTAGATTTGCTAACATGATCTCATGGGGGTTGGGGTGAGCTTTCAGTGGACTACTGGGGGGGTATGTGCAGATGAGGGGGGGAATATAATTGCTTATGTCACCCAGGACAATGGACTGCTATTAGATGTGGGATTTTGACTCGTGAATGTCTTGTTTGCTTGTGTATCTTATGCTCGGGTGTCATAGTCGTTGTGAACCTGTTAATAACGTTTTTAAAAAACATGGCAAGGATGAGAGAATCGCAGGAGCAGGCGAATGCCAGGGAGACAACCCGAAGGTGACTTGCAGATCGTCTGGTGAAAGTTGGTGACCGGGTCCTTACCAGAGCAGAAAACCCTACCCACAAGCTATGCTTGCCTCACGATGCTGCACCGTGGACAGTATCTGGCACAAAAGGATCCATGGTTATGGCGGTGAGAGGGCAGGAGTCTATCACCGGAAATTGCAGTTGGGTCAGGTCTCTCAGAGTTGCAAGCAGAGGAGAAGGTCCGTGTCCCGAGGTGACCAGTGCTCCCGAGAGGGAGGGATACACGCAAGACCACCCAGAAGATGGTAACCATCATCAGGGGGGCCCAGAGCATGAGCAAGTGACAAACGGTGACCCGGCACAGGAGGTACCCCGACTGCCCAAGACACTGGTCCAGAAGGCCACTGGGAAGCTCAAGGACTATCTGATGGAGTAAATGGAAGTGTTATAATAATACAGTGAGGATCAATGTTTGTGTTGATGGTTTCGGTGTGCTGTTAATTTTGTTGAGTGGGTTGGATGGGATGTTATGATGTAGAATGTCACTATGTCAGTTTCACTAATAAAAGTGCACCCAGCCCAGGCACGGGCAGAGAGTCCGATATTCCACACCCTCTTGTCTGTGTGTCATTGTATCGCGACCGCAGGCTCTGGCCTAGCAGGTCCCAACACTAACCTATTAATTTATCGATTTATGTACACAGATATTAATTAAATTACTAAATGCGAGCCACTCAGTACTTTGGAATGTTTACATGATGTTTTGTTCACGCTACTGGGCTCTCATGTCATGTAACTGCATATGGAATTTGTTGAGAGAAACATATCTTTAGTGCCCAGGTCCAGACACCTCCAGAATAGAAACCACATGGCAGGAACTCCTGCTACTACCCATTTCGGCTCTGGGTTATGTTTGAAGAGCTAGAGTTCACCTCCCTCCCTTGCCCTGCTGTCTGGCACAAATGAAATGACTAGTTAAGCAATGCATGTGGAGTCCGTGAGAGACATTTGTCCAGCCCTGGCGGATAGGGAGTGGTACCTTTTTCATAGCTTGCGTCAGCATTGAGGACAAACTTGTTTCGCCCCTGCCCTTAACCCAGATTAATTAGGGCTGACTCTCATCCACCTACTTTCATGGGAGCAAGTATACAATGCATGTGTGTCAGGAGTGCTCCCACTTTTCCTTTACATATCCATGAAAGGGCTGACTGGGGGGTCAATTTCTCATGCAGTTGTTGGGCAGTCAGATTGCACGTGGCATGTTTGCCCTCGTATTCTGAGCCTCCATCATTTTATGAATCGGCCCTTATTTGTTCCTGTAAAGTCAACAGTCTACCGCTATTCATATGCAAACAGGATAAGTGTTAATCTGCTCATCCATTTCCCACATTTGCAGAATGCATCCCACTACCGCCTCTTACTGGAATACCCTCCCCAATTTCAGTCTACATAGCGAAACCCACCTTCATTTTTGGAAATCCTATTTCTTCTCTGTCCCAGACTCTTAGTCAAACAGTCCAGGTCTGTTATAAATTAAATTAAGGGACATCTCCAGTAACCCCCTGTAAGGCGTTGTCTAACATGACTAGATAACAACACATCCTATTCTTGTATTGAAGCTCCATGCATCTTGTTCTACTCCACACTACACACGCTATCCAACTTCTTTCAAAAGTAAAACCACCTTTCATTGCCATGGGAACATCCCTTTGTATGACTCTATGCCGCATTCTTCTCTTTGTGCTTCTCTTTTTCTAGGTTCAACCCTAGGCGAATTTGAACAAGCCACACATTTTGAAACTGATCGGGCAGTCGATTTGCACCAATGAAAATGCTGTTCTGGATTTACCAAAGCATCTACAAGGAAAAGTGTGAACACATCAACATGTACTATGTGATCAAAGGCTTAGTAACGTTACGTTACCTGAGCAACCGAGGCTTCAGGGTTCCTCAACAGGTTTTTCAATGCACGCTTCGAGACCCAGGTCAGCTGGTGAAAGAACGGCGTGCTGTACGTTATCTGTCTGGTAAATATATTAGTCTTCACTTTTTTTCCAGTTGACATCTTTTCCAATTTGGCTTTGGTTTCTTGGAAGAAGGTAGTGCCATTGTATTGCTCTGATAAATGCTCAACAACCGCCGTCTTTCCAGCTTCGTGAACTTCAGTGGCATCTTTGGGAGATAGACACAAACATACAAAGTCAGAGTTTGTGCAGGTTAGTGAGAGAGCAGTGATAGACAAAAACGTACAAAGTCAGAGTTTGTGCAAGTTAGTGAGGGTGCCTTGGCCCAGGCCTAGCCAGCATCGCAAACCTGCGAAATCCTCGAATGGAAATGATGTGCCACGATGATTGTAAACGCTCAAAACTATCTGACACATTGTTAGCAAAAATATACCAAGCATTGACAGTGCACATGGGTTTGGCTTTTGTATTGTACGAACTCATGGTGGCAACAGTAAAGACAGACACAAGTGATCACAGTTCAAGGGTGTTTATTAAACTGTATAATGGGTGAGAAAAACATCTATTCTAAACCTAAATCTAAGATGGGAGCAAGCTAAGACCATCAAATAATAATAAGGCGTCTTGTCAAATAAAAATGGCCTATACTAAAAAAAAAAATAATGTCAATCCTTACCGCTAAGGTACCAAAATAGTGTGGGATAATGCTCACCAGAAAAGAAAGAAGTGTTCACAAAATGATAAGTCAGGATGGTAGAGCTGTGTCTCCATTCTCCACGTTTTAAGCACGGAATAAGGCGAGACTCCTGAGCACAGCGCACTCCTGGGCCTCTACGGCACGAGGTTCACAATTCCATTCCATGATACCGGAACCTTCAGGGGCCAAGTCTCTTTTCTACAAAGTCTCTTGCCTTAGAAGGACTGCTGGATCAAAACAATAAACAAACAAAAGTTCCTTCTGTGATCTTGCACATTGGGCGATTGTTTTTCACCCCTTGCATCACCCTCTGCCGGGCTCGCATCCTTCTTGCAATATGGGCCTTCCGCTGCCGGGTTCACTACGGCCTTTCACTCTGAATAGCACTACTATCACGATGCAGGATTAACTTCTCTTAGCTTTTCCCTTGGCATCCCTCCGTCGGGTTCACATTGCCATATTTAACACAGTTCATGAATTGCTAACACAGTTCCTGATTTTCTTAGTTTCATTAGAAAGCGTGATTTCCCTTCTCCTAGCTTTCTCATGGCAATGGGTCAGAGACTTTTGATTGTACAAGGGATTTGACCTGACCCTTGTAGGACCACACTGACCACTCACACCGCCCTTTCCTAGGGCCTTCTGGTACTTGCAGTTTCAAGACAAAACAAAAGGGGCCAGCGAGAGTCCTTCGAATGAGCACTCCTGCTGCACCTCACAACTCTGCGGCTGGCCCTTCTCTGTGCTTTCCCAAAAGTTCAAACACACACAAGTTCTTTGTTCACAAGTTCTTTGTACTCATATAATGGTGCTGATTGCAACCTTGGGTTCAACACAGTTCGGTTGGCCGTCAGCTTTCTCAGACTCACCGGCTGTGTGGAACCCATTGGCTTGTCTTGCTTCATGAGTCAAGGACGGTACCACAGAAGCGAGCAAGCTGCTCGGGCTATGCTATGCTTTGAGGGTCTTGGTTGAAAAGGGCAAAGGAACTTCCCTCCTTGTCGTTCTTTCAGCTTTCGCCACCTTCATCCTCCGTTTGAACTGCCGCCCTGGAATAGCTGTTTCCTAGTGCGGTTGGCTTTTCTTGTAGTGTGTGCTCGTGCTCTGCCTTTTATCCCCATTGGGAAAGTAAAGGGCCATCAGTGTGTGTGGTTAGTGTCAATTGCCTGACTCATGTGTTGGGACATGTTAGGTAAACGGCTCTGGTGTTAGTCTGTTGTCTGTCAAGGTGTAAGAAAGTGTTTGTGTCAGAAAAGGAGGTGGGGAGGAGCTTCTAAATATCCTACAGGGTAGGATGGGGAAAAGGTGTTACAAATAAGGGGGTACCGCATCTCAACCCTCGTGTCCCACCTCCACTCTCAGAAGACCCATCATCCAGGTGATCGTCCCCCATTGGTCCACCCCTAGGAACTGGATCCAATAGCGATGGACATGTCCTGACCACCTGGATGACAGTTCTCCGGGGACTAGCGGGTGAGACACCTTCAGGTTTCTCACAGTATGGACATTGCCTAGGCATTTGCCAGGTATTTCCATCATACGAATAATTACTACCATCATCTGCTAGCTAAAACTATGATAAGCTATGGTACTCGCATCATTTAGCTGGTATTGCTAAAGTATCATACAGAAGGTATTGCAGTCACATGCGAAGTTACTTGCCGGTCTATGAGGCTTTGCCATCAAATGCCAGAAACATATTTAGTCATATGTTGTCATCGAAATACTAGGTGGCTCATGTTTGTCAAATTAGAAATTTGAAAGCTGGCACCAATTACGTTTAAGCTGTAACGTAAGCCGCTTCCTGCCACCAAATTTCCATGATTTGCACTATGGGGTGCAAATGTAAAGGGCAAAAGGCTGCGTACAAGGGTGCACGCCACCTTGTGTCCTTCACATTTGCACTCAGCAGTGCAAAGGAAGTAAATACTGCCTGGCATGCAGACACGTGATCATCCTCATAATTTTCAACATTTGCTGAGGGGTCAGGTATTTCAAACCCACCCTCCAGACTTTGTTTCTCTAACAACCTTTCAATCAATTCAGACTTTTTGCCTTTAACAGAGAGATTCCTTTTTCTACACAGATTTTTCAGATAATCCACAAAGTAACTAAGGAGGGTCTCCTGACTGTAGCTTTCCATATCAGACATGATTAATATTGCTTTTTAGTCATGTTTAGCCTTGGGGTTAGTTGATCCAAGGTAATAGCAGCACTCTAAGTGTAATTACTATACTTGATCCTCACCGCTGTACACCAGTGTTAGGCAGAATAATATGCAATACCCTTTGGGAACACCACACACAATTAAGACTACAAGTGACAGTACAAATTCACCTTTGGTACAAGCCTGTACTACACAGTAAAGTGGTAGTGATGGCTGAGCAGCCAGACCTATCTCAAGAGCAAGTGAGCAGTATCAATAGTTACACAAAGGACAGCAATTACTATGATTCAAACAAACACTGACTCAAGGTTTCGGAGTAAAAGAATATACATTTATTTACACATCAGTTGTAAAACATTTCTCTAAAGTAAAGCAGTTGAGAAATCAGACTCTTAATACACCACAACACTCCCAATAGATTCTGGACAAATTAAACTCAAAATGAAGTGTAAGCAAAATGGCACTCCAATAATTTAAAAGGGAGGGAAAGACAAAGTTAGACAAAAATTAAGCAGCACCAACAGGTAAGTAAGCAGAGCAATCTAGAAAAAGAAACTACAGTGAGGGAATCAAACAAAAAGGCCTAGGGCCAAAGTCAATAGGACAAAAGTCTTTTGCTCAAGATCACACAGTTCAGGGTAGTTCACGGTTA
Organism: Ambystoma mexicanum; assembly: GCF_040938575.1. Lineage (NCBI taxonomy): Eukaryota > Metazoa > Chordata > Amphibia > Caudata > Ambystomatidae > Ambystoma > Ambystoma mexicanum. The sequence goes on along the minus strand of NC_090937.1, from coordinate 95,882,692 downwards.
AGACTGTGCCAAGAATTCCGGACGGGGTTGGTTGGCAGAAAAGTTAGGTCAAAGAGTAGAGAAGCACAAGCCCTCGGATTGGCAAAAGGTTTCACACACCTATACCGCAGCTGGACGAAATGAACAACCGATTCGAACAGTACCTTAAAATGGAGAAGCAGCTGTAGCTGAGGCGGACATGCCTGGCAGGTCCTGCAGGCTCACGTTTCCTGAAGTGACTGTCAGACTGACACGAAGTAGGAAGACTGGAGGGTCCTGCACTGCCCAGGGAAGAAACCAGCAGCAGAGCAAAGCAACGAATAAAAGGTTGCTCCTTAAAACCCAAGCAGGGTGCGACCTTCCTGGCTATCCGGTTCACTGTAGCTCTGCACAGCAAATTCGACCAGAGGAGGGTGGCTTGGCTTGGTTTTTGGGTGAACTAGTTGGTCCCACCAGCTCAGAGGAAGAAGATTCCTGGTAGATCTTCTGTCGTTGGAGTCTGAAGATTTAGACCTGCAGCAGCACTTCACCGGGCGGTTCAGTCGTGTAGGGGGTCCTCTTCTGTCAGCTTATCTGGGTTCTCTCGTTCCAGTGGCGACTCTGCCTTTCTAGCCCCAGAGACCTGCTTTTTATGCATTTTTCCCCCATTCACCCTGCTTGGCTGTCAATCACACGGCAGGGTGGCTGTCCTGGCGGGACAGTCACCTAGCCAATCAAACAGGAATGCGACTTGGGTTACCAAGGGAATCCATTGCAGGGGTCCTAAAACCCCTCCCTCACATCCTGCCTACCCAGACTTTTAGGCACCTAGAGAGCTTCTTTGCAGAAGCCCGTGAAAGGACAGTGAACAAAGGAACCAAACCTGGTTTGGTGCGCAGAGTAAAATACGAGAAAGACATTTTAAAAAAGAAATGGGGAATAAACCCAGCCGGAACCGTATAAAAACGTATATGGTCTAGCGGGTTTAAGTTCGAGGCTACCAAGATAGTCTAAAGCAATACCAAAGTTATTTAAGATAACCGGGGTAGGAAAAATAGGGTAGTTACCACTGCCACGAGCCAAGTCTTAATGAAAAGGGAGTGAAACAATGCTCCAAGCGAAACAGACAAAAAGGGATAAGTATTAACCCTTTCCAGTACTCTATGTAAGCTAGTTTGTGCTGGGTCTGTGGATTTAAAGAGACTAATAAAGTCAATGGCAACTTTACATGTTCTGGGAGACAGTAGTCAGAAAATGGAGTCTGAGTTGGGAAGTCTAAAAGACAACCCTGTGTCACTGCACTGAAGGTGCTGTGTAACATACAGTAAAAAGATGATGCCTGTGGAGTAGGTGAGGCTCCACAGTCTATGAATACAAGAAAAATGTTAAACACACACACAGCAAAACACATGTAAGAGTGGGGAAAAAAAGGCTCTCACTCTTACCAGGTGAAAAAAATAAATCCTAGAAATCCAGCAAAGCTGCTGAGGGACTCAGTAGGTAAGGGAAATTAGCCATTCTGGAGAATTCTCCCTAACACTGGTACAACCACTTTTATCAGGTATTGCTATACTTACCAAGATACTTGCATACCGAGCTTTGAAACAATTGAGCAGATTTTCTGAACCTGTCCCTACTACTATGGAGGTCGACCTCGAAGTAGGCTTATTTGGTTCTATGACATACCAACAGATTTATTTTACTCGTGAATAGAAACACAGAAGGTTGGGCGCCATTTTTTTGCCAGACCCAGTGCTTGCTATCACACTTGTGTACAAGCAGCGGCTGCTGAGGACAGGGTGCAGGATACAGCATTTGGCTGCTACTCTGACTGTGCTTGTCCAGATGCTTCTGCCCGCTGCTTGATAGTAACAGCTGTGGGCCGCTCCGTTCATGTCTCTGATGCAAGACCTGCTTTGTGCCAGATAACATTGTTCAGGTCATGTGAGGACCAATAGATCGAAATTCATGCTACATACTATAACAGCTGCTATTTATGTAGGACTGAGTCATGTCAGAGGCCTCCTCAGGATGCATTTCATGCTGGCACTAGGTTGGTCGTGGCACCATGTGCCAATCAATGCAGTTTATTGAGACCTTCAATATGTAATTGTGCCCGCTCTGTCAGGATCAGTGCGCCTTATACCTTCTTTTTAAATATATATATATTTGTTTTATTTTGTGAGATAATATCTAGCAAAACTGTACGCACTATAACATACATATAGCACATTACATTCATAACAAATCGCTACGAGACAAAAAAAACAGAAATAAAATTGCTATGATCATACATTAATTCATGAAATCTCTATTGTACAAAAATATATTAAATGTACTCAATTACAATGCATTCCTGCTTCAGGAAGACACCACATGATTGATTGTCAAAAGTGCATGAGTGCAATAGACAGAGGGGTAGAACAACCTGCGGAACAGTGGGCCCAAATCTGATTCGAGGTCAGCCACTCTAGATTAGGTGCAAATTCACCTACAAATCTCCCACGTAGGGTATTTAAGGAAAGCCAAATCAGATGCACATGCTTTGCAGAGCCCGAGGAGTGTCCCATGGCCTGCATAGCCTGTTATCTCTAGATATAGTCATCCTAGCACCAAGTATCAAAAACAATGGTAACAAGTGAAACCTTAGTAGCATAAGGACTCTGCAGAGTTTTTGGTATGGAAACAGTCGTAGGTATCTCTGAGGCTTCAGCAAGGGGAAGAACTGTTTAGCAAATTCGGCATAAAGTGTTGTATTTGCCAGGTGGGGCAAATTCTGAAACCAGTCCCATATGCATATATTGGTTTTGAGTTGCTTCTCCAACAGAACACAGCCGTTAGGCAATTCCGGGTACCAATTCATCTTATCAAATACTGAATTACACAGCCCCGCAAACTCTCTCAGTATGTAACAGCTATGTGACTGAAGCCCCGGGCCAAGCCTAGCAATCAGCTATTCATTATCTTCAGTATACATTTTCAGGCATAATAACCATCTGCGCACATCCAGAAGGTCCATTAAAGATGGCAAACCAAGTTCCAGTCTCATGCACTGGATGGACGTGCATTGTGGAGCACCCAGGAGAGGGCACCAGGATTTCCCCTTCTAGATTATACAGCGAATCAGAGGGGTTCATTAAGAAGAACACTTCAAGCCCAAAAAGGGCGGCAGGGACAATTTGCTATCTGTATATTTTCATGGGCCCTTCCAGACAATAACCTAGGTACTGGCCCATAAACGGTCTGTTACCAGCTTGTCATAAGAGGAGCTTATTAATATGAACATACTGGGTGCATTTATCCATATTCATATTACTCAGCGTAACTCCCAGGTAAACAAATTGGTTAACTTCAGTGATTTTATTACTGCAAATTATCCAATCGTTTCCCTTTTGCTTCCCACTAGAGAACTGCATGATTTTAGTTTTAGGGAAATTCATGCTTAGGTGAATTAGGCTGGGTGTATTCAGAGATGTGTTCTAATCACCATCTGAGCCCAAGAGGGGTTTGATCAATGACAGCAATTTCGTTGATATAACCCAACCATGAGGTCAGGACACCCGCAACCCTAGGTGGATAGTTGTTAACCCCATCCAGCGATTCAGCCAAGTATAAATACAAAAGGGCACAAGCGAACACACATCCCTGCCCAAGTCCAATGCTTTCCTTAATAGGGCTGGATGGCCTGCCACATATCCAGCCATTTACGGACTGAGGTGTACTTTCTATCCGACTACTATCGTCCGATCTCCTTTCACTCCTTTCCTGAGCAAGCTCTTGGAAAAGCTGGCCACCTCCCAGCTTCATCTACATACTGAATCTTTTGGTTGCCTCCATGACCACCAATCTGGCTTCAGAGCTGCCAAAAGCATGGAAACTGCTCTCCTGAACACCTGTGAAGACTTGCTCTTAATCTTGACTCTAATCTACACAGAATATTTACACACAGCGTGCTGTAGACGACATTTTTAAAACGGTGGATGTTCCAAACTAACATCCTGCAGTCTCTAACTAGGTTTTTAGATGCAGGTTAAAACTTTAAGCTGCAGGGTGCCTTTGATCTATATATTTATCTTCCCTTTTCTTTTACAGAGCTGATGAGCATCACCCAACGGAGCTCCTTATTACATGTCACCTTTAGGTTTTCATAATGATTTACAGGTAAAGCATCGATCACAGGAGAATTTCAAGCATATTCCATCACATTAACGGCAACTGATTTAAATGCATTCGAGTAAGACAGTATTAAAGAGGCCACTTGACTGGAAGAACACTGGACAGAGGCGGTTTTTGTCCAAATTCCATTCAGAAACTCTATATACTATCTCTGGAAACTATTATGCAGAGCAAAGGGGCCATGTGGATTAGTTCCAATATCATAGAGCAATTCCGAGGGCAAATTCCAGCCGACACAATCAATTCATTGATAATAAAAGATGTTCTCAAGGCTAGAAACATGTTTTTTGCAGATCTTGGCCAAACATTCCCGAGCCATGACATTGGGTAAGTCCCAATGTCATATTGTGTGGCACTCGGCATTGGGGGACTTGAATCCTTCTGGTTAGGGATACACACCTGAATTCATTCACATGACTGGTCATTAATTGGGAAGATAACTTGTCCCCAGAATTATAGTCTGGTAGATCCTCAGACTCATTTAGCTGTTCCATCGACAGCTTTGGATCTTTAGATTTTCCAAGCCAAGTGTCCGAAAAAGTTTCCTTCGACTCATTTTTCCTTTTTGATTTCTTCTTTTTTTGTAATCTACATGTTGTTGTAGGGTTGTGAGAAAGATGAAATGTATCCTTTATTTCCACCAATTGATGTTTGCATTTAAAGTTCACTCGTTTTTTTTGTCTAGCTAGCCTTTTTCTCTGTCTCTTGCTCAATTTTTTTCTTGCAGACAAAGATCCATTCGAGGTTGTGGCAGCGTCAATGCCTACGAGGCAAAGGAGACCATAAGTGAACAAAAAAAGCAACGTTCGCTTTTAGAATTGATTGCTCCTTGTCTAAAACATGAGGGGCTGGTGGCTTCTATTGCGATCCCAACAGACAGTGGCGGTCTATCGGTTGCCCATCTGAATGTCTCATCATCTGTAGAGGTAGCCGAGGATTCCTTTGTACCACCTGAGGAGGGTATAATTGAGGAATCTTCAGTAACCATCGATGAGGTATAGGACTTAACAGCCTCAGTCACTGTAGACATTGACATAGCCACAAAGGTATTAATTGTTTATGTGTAGTGCTTGTTTATTTAAAAAAGAACAATATAAGAGATAAACAAAGAAAGCACTAACATCCTTATCTGCAGCATGCAGCACCTCTTCTCCACAGCTCATGCACGCTTGGCTAGTGCGCATATTTATGGACCAACCAAGGAGTAGGCAACCAGTGATATCCATTACATTTAAATAAATGTATTTATTATTCTGGTTACATTTGATAAAGGTATCTCTTACAAAAACATTGATTATCTTCATGAAACAAACACAAATGTACAATCGCTGGAAGAGCCCCATTTACTCTCTCTGAACAAATATGTCTGCAGAGCCACCCTTGGCTCTTTCAAGATGCAAGATCTGTGGATGCCATAGCACTGACTACTCCATATCAGCATGCTGGAGGTGAAGGCAGAATGCGTAGGAGTGTTGCTATTCTGCTGCTCTATATGTTTGAACCACTGCTGGAGTTTGATTTTGCTGCCAGAGCCGTGCGGAGTCTGTCTGGAGGAAGCGGAGCCTACAATGACCAACGACTCAAAAAGACTGCACCCAATGTGGAGCGTCGCAGAGTGCATAGGAGTGTTGCTCGGGGTGGGCAGGGGGTGAAGTATGTCATCAAGAACCTTAGCAAAGAAAACTGGTTCTGCACCCAATGCGAGCCCTTGTGTGAATAGAAGCCGCCCGGCCTCCGTCATTGATGAACTGAACGGGACTCACCCCCTGATCCTCCTGGCTGCAGCGACGCTGTCTGACTGCACGATCGGAGGAAGCGACGGCAACGGAGCTGCACCTTACAGTAAGTGGTGTGCGCCGATCAAGATTTGCCAGCACGAACGTTGTAGTTTCCACAGCGTCGGGAGCTGACAATGTTTTTTCTGACTGCGTTTCAAACATTGGAGCAGAGGGAAATCCTCGTAAACATTTGAAGGAGAACACTGGTGAAAGCACTGATTTAAATCTGCAGGCTACCCTGAACTTAAAGGACGGTAGCTGAAATCCCTTGTCGGCGGACACTTTCTAGCCTACTGATGTACTCACCCCCTGAATTCCGTCTCTGCGTGCCCTTGCCTGGTGCGTTATAGAATTAACTGTCACCAAGAACACAACACAAAAAATGTGCGAGAAAGTGGTGAGAAGTGAAGCATATGAGTACAATTGCTGTGGAAATCATGGTAACATTTCTACGGTTTTAGATGCTCATAGGAGCTCTGACACAACCGCATTAGGAATGACAGCAAACAATGAAGCCAGGGTGGGGAAAGATGACCCAATATCTACAACCCAGGGTAAACTATGTCCAGGGATGGAGAAAGGGAGTGCGGATGCACAACAGCAACGAGACGCGATTCTATCGCAGTTACTGACAAAGTTTTGCAGGACTTGATCCTGTTGAACTCTAAAGTAAGCAAGCACCACGTGCAGGGAATCGAAAACGAATGTGGTGAAAACGAGAAACCAACATATGATCTTGATCATGAGCTACAACTACACACTACTGTAGCGATTGATACACGAACTCTTGAGATCTACTCTAATCCACCACTAAAAAGCAGGAGAGTGGAATCCAGTAGTGAGCACTACGTAAGTCACTCACAAAAAAGGCAACTCCTGAAACCATGTACAAGTAGCAACATAACTCATCAGAGGAGTGAAACCTCCACTCCAGTGCCATCCATTAGTTCAACCTCGGATTTGTCAGATGTTGAGCAAGTAAGTTCTAAAACAAGGCAACATATGGTGTACTATGAAGAGAATAGGAAACCAGAAGGCCCTAATGAACATTTTTCCAGGAATCACGTGGAAAAAATGACTGTGGACCTAAACCCCCTAATAATGGCTGCGTTAGTCATATCTGTGGCTCCATTCACAAAGCTATACGAGCAGCTGAATGAAAATTTAAAAGACCAAAACACCCTAATTGCTTTACAAAACACAAAAATGATGTTCATAGAACCTGAAATTGCTATTGGTAAACAATAACATTCTATTGAAAGTACAAGAACAGAGGCAAGTTCAAAGCTCATAATGGAACAAATCAAAAACAGCGCGGAAAATAAACACCTTTTGGAGGAAGTAACTCAAGAAGCACTAACACTCTTGAAACAGCAAAAGAATGATAGTGGGCTAATGAATGCCAGTAATACAACAAATATTGTTGGCAAGCAGCTGGAAAGGCGTCCCCGGTCCGATGAGTGACAGAAACTTTCAGTAGACGAAGTGAACTCTCCATTTGGAGGACCCATAAATTAATCTAAAAAGTTCCCACAATGCTGTGGTGAAAATACAAAGGATGAAATCTACATAGAAAATGATAAGCATCTAACCTTTGAGAGGAAACAAACCCAGCAAGAAAGTGGTGCGAAGAAAATATCGAAAGAAAAAAACATATCCGCTGTATTATCTTTAAACTCAACGTCAGCGAATGCAGAAGGCCTAGTTGGCAATCCTGAGATAACAGTGATAAGAGACCTAATGTGCTCTGTAACTAGTGAAACGCAACCTAGGATGTCTAATAATACCCTGTCGGTCTCAGAACCAAAAGGTCCAGATGTGAACCCTGACATAGTGGAAAGTGTCTCTTATTCAATTTTCAATACAAACACAATGGAGAAAAATAAAAGGAAGGTCATCAAGCCACCCCTTGTCAAAAAGACAAACAATCAAAAAAGAGAATGTATGGCACATATGAATAACTCACAATCGTTTTTACGAAACATCAAAGCATTTAGCAGTATGATACAGCCTAAAGAAGCACAAGAAAAAACAGTAAACACCAATGGAAATCCAGAGTCAGAAACGTGTGCCGAAATAGAAGATAAACAGGTTGAGAGAGACAGAAGAACATCGGAAGAATCCATATCGACAGATTTAATAAACATGTCAACCTATGAAATAAAAGATGACGATCTCGGTGAAGGAAACCTGCCTTGTGCATCTGAGATGGTGTGTCCAGACAAAGAGGTAAAAAATCCAATGAGCACTGAATTAGTGGTAAACATAAATCAACCTAGCATAGTCGGGAGAAGATGTACCATCGTAAGATCTAAAGATTCTTCTGACAGATGCACAAGGAAGGATAGCCCGATGAGTGTAACAAACTGGGTCTTCCTCACCTTAGACAAGAGGAGTACTCAAATCGAAACACAAAATGCAATCAGAATCAAGACTGTGGAAAAACCTTCAGACACAGACCAATTCAAAAGAGAGGGTATGATCCGACGGACAGAAGATAAAACACACCTCCTGAGAGATGACAAAGTACAATTCGATTTAACAAAATATAGCAGAAATGAAAACAAAATAGCTCCGAGTCAACTAGCCCTTCTTAAGCCACGAGAAGTACAACAGGAAAGAAAATCTACAACAGTGGTAAACTCTCTATTACGATTGGAAAGGCTTGTTAGTGAGAAGAACTGGCTTATACTTAATAGGAGAAACGTTTTAGGAATACTACATCATATTCCACATCTGAGGACTCTGACATCAGAACAGTGGAATTTCCCAATGAAACTAAGCACAACTGTGTGATTTTGCATATTGCATCCAGTATCAATAGAGATATGATAATGGATGTGATTTCTCTCATTAACTCTTTGGGCTTTGATAAAACAAACATCATTGAAGAGGAAGCGATTCCCAAATTTCAAGAACACACTGAAACCACCATGAAGACAATCCATGAAGGACGAAACGGCATTGCAAAGCCTGGAAGCTTAAGTTGCCAGAAGTTCTTTGTCGAAGAGAAATCTACTGCACCGAAAGTACAAGCTACATCCAGCAATAATGAACCAAGTCCATCAAAAAAGGACACAATAAAAATTACATTCACTGAGAGGAAACAGGTTGACAATAGAAACCTACAGCCAAAGAAGAACGCAGCAGACGACGCTGAAGACAAAAATGGAATTGGGCTGCTCGAACTATAAATGGAAAGAAACACAAGTTAACTACAAAGGAGGAGGGATTTCACATTGGCTGTGGAACACCAGAGGCAACATACACTTGTTTAATGAAGTACTGGCTGAATTGAGAAACACAGACATTTTGTATTTTCAAGAAACGTGGCTCCAACAAGCCCCTATTACTGCGGGGGACGAGATAGCATTCAATCCTGCTGTAAAAGGTTTGAAAGCACATCCGATGTCAGGTTTATTGACAATGGTAAAAACAGAAAGTGGGGTTCGGATACTTCACACCGACAATTATTCTGCATATGTCCATATTATTACTGATCCACCTACCGATTTAGCTGAAGAATATAGGCAATAACCTCAACTTAATTAACGTCTATTGGCAACACAATGCCATAGGGCACAAAAACTTCAATGAACAAATTTCAAGCATTTTAGATGGAATCCAGGGAAAAGATCCAGCTGCAAACATCTGCAAACATCTTGATTTGTGGAGATCTCAACATAGACTGTTTGTCTAGGACAGCAAGCAACGACAAAGAAAAAAATATCTAAAACTAACTATCAATCCACAAAGTTGTGGATCAAAGAAATGGAACTCTGGAATCTAACCAGGTTAAATGGTAAAACTGAAGGAGATGTTCCACCGCAACCAACTTGGCAGAGAAAACAACAAGAATCAACAATTGATTATATATTTGATTCTGAAAGAATCACAATGCAAGGTAAAACTCTACGAGTTATTCAAATGAAGTACAGCGATCACAACATGCTTAAAATTGATATTAACAAAGAACAAGAACACCCTAAAGATAAAGAGGACAGGTATTACCTTTCAGTTGAACCAGGACAGAACCAACTTCGATTAGATGCCGTGAAAATAACTGACCTGTTAAAGTTCTGAGGGACAAAACATGATGAAGAACGAATAGATTACTGTACACTTCTGGATCAGTACAGAGAGTACAAGCTCACAATAACAAAAAATAATAAAAAAAATTAAGATCGCATGTGTGGGACCCTGAAATAGCTCTAAAGAAAAAAGAGCTAAGTAAAGCAATCAGAAATTGCAAAAAGGAGCAACCATCCCAGTGTAGTAGTGGTATTAAGCGAGCAAAGCAGCGCTATAAAAACTGGTTAATCAGCCACAAATCCATCATACTACAACGTGATGCAGACCAAATGATGAAGACGCTTGCTAATAGAAACACAAGAGTGTTTTGGAGCCCCTTGAATGAAACAACATCATCACAAGGCGCTCTAACAAGTAATATGTTCTCAGAGAACACGTGGGTTTAACACTACGCTGCAACATTCGCAAACTCTGGAAAGATATTCGACATACAGTTACCATCAGTGAGCCAATGGACCAAAAAGATAGAAAAGCATATTGCAGCAAGCATCATGAGGCTCAGTACGTCTAGTGCTTCTGGCCTTGATGGTCCCACAAATTGTATCCTTAAACAGTACTCGGAATATTGGACAGAATTCTGTAGTTTGCTAGTTGAGTCAATCTCAGAACTGCAAGATACCAACTTCATGGAGGAGCGCAATTGTGGTTCCAATATTTAAAAAAGGTCTGGGAACTGACCCTAAGAACTACCATCTAATTGCACACCTCGACGTAGTAGGAAACATTTTCGCCACTCAGCTCCAACCCCATCTGCTAACATGGATCCAAGAATCATCTAGATTTGATATACGTCAATCAGGATTCGTTAAAGGATTGGGTAGCAGCTTGAATTTAACAATAATAAATCTGTTGAGGATGGAGGCAATTCGCCAAAAAAGGAAAATCTATTTGTCATTCATTGACTTAGCAAACACGTTTGACAATGTCAGCCGCGAACTGCTGTGGTCGAAATCAATCAAATGGAAATGTCCAGACAGTCTGCTTTCTTCGATTAAAGAACTACACTCTGAGACGGAAATTAAGGTAAGACTTGATAATGCTGGAACCCTGAGTGCTTCGATTAAGACCAACAGAGGAGTAAAGCAGGGATGTATCCTTGCGGCAACCCTATTCTGCTTGTTCATTTCGGACATTGGCAAAACGCTAGGCTCTGTAAAATCTTTTCCTCCCAAAATCAATGGCCATGAAATTAGCTGGCTACTTTATGCGGATGACATAGTCCTGTTGGATCTGACTCCAATTGGGCTAAAAAAAGAAATTATCTGCATTGGAAAAGTTTGTTGCTGACAACCAATTCAGAGTTAATCCATCTAAGTCAGAAGTTCTCATCTTACAAGATCTTACTAGAGCGAGAAAAAACAAAAAAAGTAAAGAACCGATATGGCAGCTGAATAATGAACCTCTGACATGTGTGAATAGAGTCAAGTACCTTGGTATGTGGATAAACAGCAACCTTAATAATGCCCCATGGTCAGAAAATGTGAAACAAAAATGTAAACAGCTAGCTTGTCAAGGTGCAATCATTAACAGGAAATATGGGACATTTTCTCTGAAACCCGCGATTGCGTACTACAATCAAAAAGTGGTGCCCGCTTTGATATATGGTGCTGAATGCGCACTAGGGGCCCTTTATAGACTCTGGCTGCAACTGGAAAACCTGTACTGGAGGCGAATCTTAAATCTTCGGAAAGGTCTCCCAATAAAAATATGATATGATTTGGCATTTATAACGCGTCTATATGAACTAGGTTTGGTTTCAATCAACGCGAGAGCAATATGGAATACGCTATCTACGTACAGGAAGATCATTACTGATAACCGAGCACCACAGTTTGATGTCCTGGCTAATCTAGCGAAAGGAAGTAAAGACGCTATTCCGAGCAAGAGCAGATGTAAATATTGATCGTACAACTTTGAAGAATAACCCAAACTTAGTAAAAAAAATAAAAAAAAGCTTTGGGAATTAGAATGGTCCACAACAGTTGATAGACGAAACCAACACAAGTTGATGGAAGACTCCTCAAAAGAAAAAAAAGGACGTAATAACTTACCGCAACACTTGGAGAAATCGCCAGGTACAAATCACCAAAATACGTTGATGAAGTTCCAACTCAACTTATTTGACGCAAAGTTGAGCCTAAGACTGAGATACAGAAAACATGACTTGAACCAAAGTTGTCGATTTTGTAAAAGTTGTCAGGAAACTTTGAAACACCTAACTCTATATTGCCCAGGGCTTAGAACTTTGCGAACAATCCACTTGGGAGTGGTGATAGTGAAGAGTAAGTCGTTGAGTGGTGAAGACTGGTGGCAGATGTTCGCAAATGCCAAGGGCAAAGTAGCGTTTGCACTGACAAACTACTTAAACAAAATGAACTCTTTGTTGATAGTGAAAGACGAAACACACTGGTGTGGACTTAAAGGAACATCTAATATGAGACACAAAACATGAAAGATGATCAGAGGTATACCACGGTGTAATAGGATGAGGACATTAATCGTGATGACTTTGACTGTGATTTTGATTGTTACTTTTCATTTGTTTTGACCTTCTTTAAAAAGTTTGCTAAAAACTAAATAAAATAAGAAAAAAAATAAAAAAAAATAAAATAAGGCCATTATCCTGGCTGTGAAGGCTTCCCTCCCCTTATGAGGAATAGACATCTTTTTGACTCTTGTGGATAACACAACTCATAAGTAACAATGGGATATGGGCTATGTGAGTAAGCAAAGAGGGTGGGGTGGTCAGCCCAGTCAGATAACCCTTTTCACCCCCAGTGGATCTCTGGGGATCATCGAACTCCCAACTCATAGACGGCTTGTTTACACTATTGTCAGAAGTGCTCAACAGAAGAGATCATTGTAATATCAGTCACAAGAGAGGCCCCTGCACAACTTTTGTGCATTTTTGTGCAAGACCATTACTCTTCTTTTGAGTGGGGGGAACAAAGTGTCAGATGTTTGTCTCATTGATGGACCTCGACTCATTGCTTAGCAACGTCTTCCCTGGAAAAGCCTCTTTGTAGCATCTAACCCCCATTTGATTGTTAAATTCTTGCACAAGCTCAGACTGAGTCTAAGATGCTCCTTGATTCTGGTCGGACCAGTCTAGCCCAAACACTTCTGATGCTCTGACCTGATGAAACTGACCAAGGCATGGCAAATCCAGCTTCCAGGCAGGAAGGATTTATTTTTGCCATCCCTACCCTCAATTAATGTGCTTGCCCGGCTGGTTCCTAATGAGTTGGCGCTGGATTACTTTGTTTCTATAAGTCAAAACAAGATACCAATGAGGTGGCCAGCTAGGGTTCCATGAGATGCAATTAAATTAATTTGATATGTATATAGTGATTTGGCTCAAAGCACTACATAAATATAAAATGATTATTATTACAGAGGGAAGTGGATGCGTTTTTGACACTGGGTGCTGAAGACGATGAATCCAGGACAGTGCCCCCACGATCACCTTATTTCTTAGATTTCACATGTGGTCTCTTCTGGAGATCAGATGGAGTCTTACAATTTGTATTTGTCACGGATTGGGGCGACATTGTAGCTGCAGCACGAAAAAGGCAAACCCCCCAACATTTGCCATTTATCGTTCGTAAAGTAGCCAAAACTCAGCCATTGTCATGCACCAGTAATACCACCCATGACTGACTCGCATGCACCTAGTGTTCCTACTAGAATTGAGTAACGCAAAAGCTTATGAATAACAGTAGGACCAGGCATTGGTTTTGCTAATTTAAAATTTTGTTTACAACCCACTGCAGGATAAATTCAATATGTACTGTAAACATTATTTTCAAGAGCTGCTTCTCAGTGTGAGCCCAACATGAGACGACACGAGTAGTGTACGGCCACATACACAGTCACATGTTACATGCCATACATCTTTCTACACGATGGGAATTCGTTTTAGAATCACATACTATGCATAGTCAATGTGTACCTTTCCAGAATATGAACGGCACACAGTGCACATGCAGAATACTAAGGGATTATAACCTGCAGGTGTTCTGAGCACCTGCATGCATGCATAACTGGATACAGACATGCCTTTGCAATCTAGTATGCATAATATTAAATTAGTGTTCATCGTCTCTTTTGTGCAATCCTGCATATCAACATGTAAATACCGAGTACACACAATGCACTCATGACCCATCACATCCCTGTGTTTTTTTAGTTAATACTCCTCTTTGTACAAAACACTGTGTACATCTTGCATATTGAACCCCTTTTCTGTTTACCCACCTGTTTATTTCTGTCGAATGCAGGGGGCGCTGCTGGTTTGTGCTGGTCCTAACTTGGTGTGCGTGGACGGGTGTGAGCTCGTAGTGAGTTTCGTGTAGGTTTGCTGCCTATACTTTTGTTTGACATGCTAGCTACTTACAGTTGTAGAATTACCAGTTTGACAGCTTTATACGTGCACTGCACGTAGGGTTTGGCAGGAAGCATATTTGTGTTTTTTTTGGGTGAGACCTTGGGTAAACTACATCTCCCTTGACCCTTTGCTGCTGGGCAACTACATATTTACCCAACAGGAGCGTTCGCTCTGGCGCTGATACGCCAGCGCTGACGGGTACTGACGGTTTGTGCTGGTTTGTGCTGTTTGTTACGTTCCGCCCTGCGTCCCGCTGCGCGGTGACGCAGGGCGTTCTAATAAAAGCCCCGCCCCCGCGTTCGGGAGGCAGTTCCGGGGCAGACCCAGCACCAGCGTGGGTGTACATTATTTCAAGCTCCAGCTGGAGCTGCGCCGCAGGCCGCGCGGCCTATCTGCTCACTGCCAGCCCCTGCGCATAGACCGCGGGCCCGCGAACACAACAATGGCGACGAGGAGAGACGAACATCACGAAAGACTCGGTGCTCGGAGAGCACAATAACGCCACACAGCCATCGGCGAAATTTTTGGACACCCGGTGGGGGTGCCATCACACACGTGAACCCCCCCACCCAAAAAAAAAAAAAAAAAAAAAAAAAAATTTTTTTTTTTTTTCCTTTCGTCTTCCCTACCGAATCCAGCATGCTCTCTGCCACCAAGTCAATTTTTCTTCACTCCTGAAACAAGAAATCCAGGTGGCATCGAACATCCAACACAAGGGAGCAGCATCACGGCGTGCAGGGAAGGCCAGGCCCGGAGTCGTACCACGGCGCCTGGATACGGTGACACCTCAAAGGTAGGCCTTACGTCGCTGCATGGGTGGCCGTCAGTGACAACTACGACATCACGGATCAGGTCCACGCCAACATGGCGGCCGGCACATCCACGCCTGGGCCCTCCACGCCGTCCAGAATTGCAGCAAACCTGTCCATGACGCCACCTCCACCTCGAACGCAAGGCACTTCGTCGACACTGGTCCAGCCGTTTGACCCGTTCACGGACCCGTCGTCATGCGGACCCAGATGGCAGCTGTGGATCCAGAAGTTCGAGATGGCGATGGAGTGCAAAGAGATCACCGCGCCCAGGAAACTGAAGGCACACCTTCTACTCAGCGTGGGTGACGAAGTACTGCGCATTTTCAATTCCCTCAACGTTGCGGATGGCCAGGATGGGTACCGAAGCGCGAAAGACGCCCTCACCGATCACTTCCTCCCTCAACTAAACCCAGACTATGAGACGTTTCTCTTCTGCACCACCCTACAGGCAGCGGAGGAAACCCTTGATGCATACCACACCCGCCTGAGAAAGCTAGCCATGTCCTGTGAATTCACGAACGTGGAGAAGGAAATCAGGAGGCAGATCATCAACGGGATTCATTCGGAAAAATTGAGGCGCCTAATACTCAGTGAGAAGGGTATTCCCCTACAGCGGATCCTTGAACTAGGACGTCAGAGGGAACTGGCACACACCAGAGCGGCCAACATGGAGGCCACATTACACAGGTTGCAACCTGCTCTGAACACAGCCATGGTGGCCCGCGTCACCAACAAACAAACATCGAGAGATGACAACAGTGGTGGATACGGCCAAAACAGATGGCAACCGCGCGCTCCGGGACCCACTGAGTGTGGCTGGTGCGGTGGCCCACGACATGGCCGTCGCAACTGTCCTGCGCAAGGCACCACATGTGGAGCATGTGGCCGGAAGGACCATTACGCGAAGGTATGCCGATCGACGGACACCCCCATACAACCTCCGCAGAACCAGTCGGAGAAGTCGGCGACAAAGAAAAAGAAGCAAGCCAGTGCTAGAAGGGTCGCAGTGGCCAGCTCTTCCACGGAGGATGAAGGGGATGATATCTCGGCGATGCTGCAGGCCCCCTCCAAGGACACAGACAGGAAAGGAAGGAAGGTGTACATGGTGTCTGCACTATGCCAAGACCGAGGACCTCGCAGAAAAGCCGCCCGAAGGCGCAAATGCATGGTATCCATCCAAAACCAGTGCATTCTGATGACCATCGACACAGGTGCCTCGGTGAACGTCATGCCTGAAAACATTTTCCTGACCTTAAGTCCTACACCAGAGCTCAAAAGCACCGACACTCTGTTATATGCATACGGCTGTCGAAAGCCCCTGCCGGTCATTGGCAGGTTCCGCACCATGCTGGAACACGGAAAAAACAGACTATGGTCCAAAGTCTATGTGGTGAAGGCAGGTGTTGAGAGCCTCCTGAGCGGGGACGCAGCGGAGGACTTGGGGGTGGTCCAATTTATCTGCCATGTCAATGAGGACAAGGAAGTGGAGCACATGCTGAACCAGTACCCTGACCTGCAAGAAGGCATAGGCTGTCTGAAAGGCAAAACCATCAAACTTCACATTGATGAGACAGTGCAGCCGAAAGCCGTCCGGCACCGGAGAACGCCTTTCCACATGAGAGAACAAGTGGAGCAGGAACTCAAGGCCCTGGAAGAAGCAGGTATCATTGAGGAAGTCACAGGACCCACACCCTGGGTCTCTCCCATGGTGGTAACCCGGAAGCCCAAGCAGCCTGGGAAGGTACGGATCTGCATAGACATGCGCCTCCCCAACACCGCCATCAAAAGGGAACGCCACATAACCCCAACAATCGACGAGATTGTGGCTGACCTCACAGGGTCGAGCATATTTTCAAAAATTGATCTAAAGGCGGGGTATCACCAACTCAGACTCCACAGAGACTCTCGATACATAACAACGTTCTCTACACATTTGGGGCTACGGAGATACAAACGCCTGAGTTTTGGAATATCATCTGCCGCGGAGGTGTTCCAGCAAACCATCCAGGAGGTCATCAGGGGCATCCCCGGTGTCCTCAACGTGAGCGATGACATTCTGATTCACGCCCCCGACAAAGAAACACACGTCAAGAGGCTTCACGCCCTACTGGGCCGTCTACAAGAGGTTGGGCTCACAATACACAGGGAAAAGTGCGAGTTTCTTAAATCCGAGATCACTTTTTTCGGCTACAAGTTTGGCAGCACAGGCATCTCACCTGACCCGCAGAAGGTCGCAGACATCCAGGCGGCAAGCCCACCGATGACCCCCACGGAAGTGCGCAGTTTCTTAGGAATGGCCACCTACTGCGGGAGGTTCATCCGAAACCTGGCCACGCTATCTGAGCCGCTGCGGGAACTCACGAAGGCCAACGTCAAGTGGGAATGGGGGTCAACGTGCCAGGACGCGTTCGAGAGCATCAAGAACTCCCTCTCAGCTGACACCAAGATGGCCTACTACAACACTGAACTGCCCACAGAGCTGTTTGTAGATGCCAGCCCCGTAGGGCTCGGAGCCATCTTGATGCAAGTCACGAGAGAAGGGGAGAAGAGACCGATTGCATATGCGTCGAGAGCCCTCACAGAGACTGAACAAAGGTACTCACACATCGAAAAGGAGGCCATTGCCGTGCTGTGGGGGTGCCGACACTTTCACCTCTATCTTTATGGGCGCCATTTCACAACAATCACGGACCACAAGCCCCTGCTACCAATATTCATGGGAACATCTGCACACCCTCCGGCCCGAATAACCAAGTGGTTACTGCACCTCCAGCAGTATGACTTTGATCTCGTATATCAACCAGGCAGCGGAAACCCTGCGGACTATCTCTCCAGGCATCCGCGAGAGGCCACTCAACAAGAGATCCAAGTGGCGGCAGAGACAGAGGAACACATATGCCAAGTAGTGCGCGCAATGAGACCCAAGGCGGTGAGCATCGAGGAGATAGAGGCGGAAACACACCAGGACCCGTGTTGTGACTTAGTGAAAAATGCCATCCTTTCCGGTGATTGGAAGACTTTCATGAGACACACCCACAACAGAACAGCCGAAGCCAAAGGTTTTCTGTCTGGCATATTCACAGTGCGGCAAGACCTGTCAGTCACGGAAGGTGGATTGTTGCTACGGGGAAACCGCATCGTGATACCCCTCAAACTACAAGACAGGATAGTGGCCCTAGCACATGAAGGACACCAAGGACTGGTGAGGACGAAAGCCCGCATTCGGCACCGAGTATGGTTTCCCCAGATCGAAGAGCGGGTCGAGACACTCGTTGCCACGTGCCTACCCTGTCAAATCACGGGGGCCCCGCCAAACCCGGAACCTATCATATCAGCAGAACGGGGCCGCTCTCGATGGGAGGCCATCAGCATTGACTTCTGCAAGCTCCGAGAAGGTCTCCACCTGTTGGTGGCGGTTGATGATCACTCTCGATACCCGGAAGTCGAGGTAGTTGAGTCCACAGCAGCAGAAGTGGTAATTCCGGCACTTGAGAAAATGTTTGCGACTCACGGACTACCTGTCTCAATCAAGAGCGACAATGGGCCGCCGTTTACAGGGGAGGAGTTCAAAAAGTATCTACAGGAACTCAATGTCAAGTATCACCACATCACTCCAAGACACCCCCAGGCAAACGGGGATGTGGAGCGATTTATGAGGACTATAAATAAGGTGCTCAGAGTATCTAAGGCTAACGCCAGCCCTTGGAAGGTTGACCTTTTCCGATTCCTCCGAAATTACCGGGTCACGCCTCACAGCACAACCGGCATTCCGCCAGCGGACCTCATGTTCGGCACCGTAATCAGATCCTCAATCCCGCATCACCCAAGCAGAACCCCGGACACAGTGAACGAGGAACGCACAGAGAGAAGGAGAAGGGATGCCAACGAACACATGAGTGGCAAGCGGAGAGCGAGGCCGTCCCATTATCAAGTGGGTGACCAGGTCATCATGCTACGAAACCCCTCCAAGTCTAAACTGGACACCAGGTACGAAGAACTTCCATGGACCGTCAGCAACCGGCATGGAACCATGGTGACGGTGGCACGGGGAAACCGTCAAGTGACGAGGAATGCGTCATGGTTCAAGGCAGTACCACGTACACTGTGGACCGACAAGGAGGGCCCTTGTGAAGGCGAGGACACTCCTCCCAGTGAAGAAGAGCCGGAGGCCGTCCCTGAGAACGACGGAGCGAGGGATGGAGACTGGGAGCCGGTGAATGGACCCGGCCGCGAGGACCTGAACCGCGAAGATGGAACAGAGCCGGAAGCAAGGGGGAGTGACCCCCGCGAAGGACGATACGGACTGAGGACAACAACAAGGCCCCCAGCTAAGCTAAGTGACTATGTGTGGTAGCCGGTGCGTTGGCACCCTGAACCCTAATAGCAGGGCGGCTGAGTGTTGAAGACAGACAGTTGTTGTTGGACCTCGCAGTTGGTTTTGGCAGTTACAGCTATGTGTTTTGTTTTGTTTTATAATAAAGGAGGAATGTTACGTTCCGCCCTGCGTCCCGCTGCGCGGTGACGCAGGGCGTTCTAATAAAAGCCCCGCCCCCGCGTTCGGGAGGCAGTTCCGGGGCAGACCCAGCACCAGCGTGGGTGTACATTATTTCAAGCTCCAGCTGGAGCTGCGCCGCAGGCCGCGCGGCCTATCTGCTCACTGCCAGCCCCTGCGCATAGACCGCGGGCCCGCGAACACAACACTGTTTAGTGCCGGTTTGTGCCAGAGTGGGTGGTTTGCGGTTTCAGGTGCGCTGGTACGGTTTGCCTGCTACGCTTGTTTGAGTGGTGGATTAGCTGATTTCCGCTGTTTTATTTGGATAATGTGATTACAGTGCACAGTTGAAGTCGTAAATCTATTCTATTTAGGCATGGCGCTTTCTACCTTGGCTGCAACCCCTGTAGCAGCCCCGAATCCGTTTAAGACCAGTGAAATGAAATCTGGCTATGTCTACGCCACAGTCCTCAACCGATTGAGGTGCTGTCTATGGCTAACGCTCCTTGCTGAAGTGGATGGGTTTTACACTTATGATGTGTGCTATCGTATCGTCATCTCGCCCACTGGCGTGTCTGGCCTATTGGTAGATGTAGAGTCGGGTGCCATACTCACACAACAGTCGGGAAATCTGCCCAGTAAGAACATACACACTATTGCCGAGACCTATGAGGGTAAGTCTACTGAATTCTGAACATCCTTACCTACACATGAATACCACAATTAATATCAGTCTCATTGAGGCTTCTCGCCAAAGTCTGACCTGTGTCTATTTAAACATGCGCTCTCTGGTTAAACACACAGTGGAGGTGTCAGGCTATGTTGAACATAATGATATTGATATTGCGTTTTTAATGGAGACCGGACTCTGATGCCTTGGGACCTGATATTGCTGTAGTCGTACCCTCTGGTTATCAAATCATTAATAAGAACAGACCCAAGGATATTGGCGGTGAAGTAGCTGGCCTCTTCCGAGACACTTTGAATCTGCATCAAGTGAGTCATTATTAATACTTTGAAGGGATGTAACAGCAGATAGGAGAGGAGGGTGTGCCCAGAAAGTTACTGGGAACCCTAGGCCTAAACACGAAGATCCCAGTGCTGCAGGTGGGGAGGTCGCAGGCTGTGGCGGTGATTGTGTGGGTGTTCTGTGTGTGTTGTGTGCTGGTGTGAGACGCATGTGAGTATGTTAACAAATCTCTCCACCATGTAATAGTCACTGTGGCTGCATGGGGTAAATATGTAGGTCGAAGACGAAGGTATTGAACGTCAGACTTTGTGTGCCTGTGTCTAGTTGCTCATTGGTTTGGGGCAAGGCAGTACAGCTCCTTCATGGGTAACTCCTTTGGCTGGCAATGCTGTTACAAAAAGCATGATGCGTGGGACACCTGGTAACTGCTTTGGCCCAAAGCACTACATTGTTGGTATGAGTTAGGGTGAGTGAGAGTGTGCTTGTAACAGTTTGATGGTTTGAGGGTGTGTGTGTGAGGAAGTGTCTGTGTCAGTGATGTCTGTTCTCTTGGGTGTCCAAAAAAGGGGGGGGATGTGTGGCATGTTGTTTACCTCCTAGTTATCAGTGCTTGGTAAGTGTGATGTCACATGTAATGGTTGTATTTTATAAGGCCCCAGCTGGTGGCATTCCACCTGTGACAATTACTCAGTACCTGGGTATTGCAACAACCCATGGGTCCCTTACATATGTACTCCACTGACTGGGTACACGAAACCGTGGTTGCAAGAGTTAGTGACATTAATCAGGAACCAAACAGTGACATGTAGAATGTTCCAGCATTCCACATTTTGGCTTACTGCACAAAAACCCAGACTCATTTAAAAGTGGAAAAGGTCGCTTTAATGTGACAGGCCAAAGCTCACAATCAAACGCTTAACTGGCTCCATGGCCTAACAAACTAAAGAAATATTTTAACCACCAATTAAATAAATTAAACATTTTCATTTTCATTTTCCCCCAACAATTAAATAATTAAATAACCCAATTCCTCCCTAATGATCCCTTGGATCCTACCGTCTCCTTGCCCCTTTTCCAGGCGTCCCGCTTTCTCCCAGGGGCCATGCCCCTCCAGGCTCAATACCTGTTCCCCCGGGGTGACCTGCTTGTGCAAACAGCGCCACCCCATCCTTTCCCGTGTCATTCCCCCATTGTGCTTCCCTCCCCCCACATCAAAAGGGGCCATGCCCCCGGCGCCCCGACCCACTTCAACACCCTTCAAACTCCCCTCTACACCAAACTCGCCCTTCCTATGACCTGCAGCTAGCCTGACCTGCCACATCAGCAACATATATTACACACACTTTCACAATGCCCTGACCTGTCACACAAAACTACCAAACCCTACCCTCCTAACAGACCCCAAAACTCATAAACTCGCCCTGTCATCTAAAAAACCCCCCGCATAATCCCATGAACAATGGACCCCCCCTATATTACATAACCAGACACTACCCTAAACGAAATTGAAAGGGGTGGGAAGGCAGGACAATCATCAAGTCCTAACCGTCGCCTGCCTCCCGAACCTTCCCTTAGCCCTTAAATACCCCCCCAGGAGGCGCTCTGCCCCACGGCCACTCGCTGGCCATGTGCAGCGCCAAAAACTCCCCGGGGGGAAACGCTTAGCGTTCCCCCCAGGGCCCCCCTTTTGGCTTACTGCACAAAAACCCAGACTCATTTAAAAGTGGAAAAGGTCGCTTTAATGTGACAGGCCAAAGCTTACAATCAAACGCTTAACTGGCTCCATGGCCTAACAAACTAAAGAAATATTTTAACCACCAATTAAATAAATTAAACATTTTCATTTTCATTTTCCCCCAACAATTAAATAATTAAATAACCCAATTCCTCCCTAATGATCCCTTGGATCCTACCGTCCCCTTGCCCCTTTTCCAGGCGTCCCGCTTTCTCCCAGGGGCCATGCCCCTCCAGGCTCAATACCTGTTCCCCCGGGGTGACCTGCTTGTGCAAACAGCGCCACCCCATCCTTTCCCGTGTCATTCCCCCATTGTGCTTCCCTCCCCCCACATCAAAAGGGGCCATGCCCCCGGCACCAGAAAAACCCTCCCCAGAGGAGTTCTTTCTGCCCCCCCCCAAACTTTTCTACCTAAAACTTTTTACCCAGTCTCCCAGCCCAGAACCTAAGAAGAGCCACACCCGTATCCCTCACCAGATCATTTTCCCCAGCGAAACTAATCCCCCCCCATCTGTAGGCCCATAGCTTTCCCTCACCCCAGCCAACATAGGAAAGAAACTAATCCCAGCCCAGCCCCCCAAACACGGACATCTTACCACAACATCTTTATAGTTGCACCCCAGTTGCCTGCCAACAACCCTTTTCTCGACTTCTTTCCCCGCCCACTTAACCCTAGAATGTCCCAAAAACCAGATTTTGACATCTGACCGGACCTCCTAGCAGCATCTGAAAAAGAAATTACAAAATCACTTACAAATCAACAACATCCTAATAAATGCAACACTCTTGCTACCTACTGAAAAAATTCTATAAAGACATTCCGTTTGCCCCGTTCCCTGACATACCCTTTGTATCTCCCTTACTCCACGCGTCCCAACCTTTTCACCTACTCCTCTTAATAGCCCAGCCTGCTACTTTCAGATGCTGCACCCCTCCTGAATGACTGAGTTCCAACCTCCTAACCTTTCCCACACCACTAGTAACACCTCCTCAGTACCGTATCCTCTCTGGCCATCTCCTTAACCTTCTCCGGACACACCTCAGGTCTTCTCCTACCGTCCCCCAATATTTCGCCCCTTTCCCTAACCTTTATACAATACACCTAAACCCACTTAGACCCCCTCTTTCCTCTAAACTATTACCCCCCTGCTCCCCCTTTGCCCCCCCCACCTTCCATCACCTTATTAGTATTGGCCCTGTGTGGCCCCCCCTGCACCGGGGGCCCACGTGCACCCCCGTCCATGCAGGCCCTTTGCTTTATTGCTCCTCCCGCCACTGCACCAGGGGCCAAACCTGCACCCCCGTCCATGCAGTCCCTTCCTTATCACTCATTTTCAAGATCCTCGCGTCCATTACCACCTGTTTCCCCCTGCACCAGGGGCCCTAGTGCACCCCCGTCCATGCAGGCCCCTTTTCTTCCTTACTCCTCTCCACCGCTGCACCAGGGGCCAAACCTGTGCCCCCGTCCATGCGGTCCATTCCACATAAATTCCTCTTCCAGCACCTTGCTTCGTTGCTCCACTTCTTTCCCCCAGCTGCACCAGGGGCCCTAGTGCACCCCCGTCCATGCAGACCCAGCTCATCACTTCCCCTAGCTGCACCAGAGGTGCTCCCGCACCTCCGTCCATGCAGCCTGAAGCTTACTCACCTTGTCGTGCGGCAAGCGTGAGAGCTTCGCCACCGTCGTCCATGCCCTCTAAACGACGGCCACCGCCCCTTAACAATTTCCACAGTTACATCCCCCTGCGGCCCTCCCCTACCTACACTTCTTCCTCCTCGCCCTTCTCCTACCCCCTTTAAGTCACCCCCAAAAACCTTTCATCAAACCTTGTGCCCCCCCTCCTTTTACGTTAAACTGAGCCCGAACTACCAGCACACCCCAATTTACCTGGCATGCGGTCCTTCCCCCCACCTCCTTGCCCCGCTCCTCGCCCTGCCCCACTGTCCCCTGCCTGAAAACAATCTGTAACTGGATGCCGACCCGCACACTTGCTGCACTCGTGTTTAAATTTGCACATCCACCTCGTGCAGCCTTCTTTATTGAACGCCCAACATGCTGTCGAGGGCTGTCCTCCGCCTCCTCCCCCCACCCCCTCATGGGCGGGGCGACCAAGAAAGGGCCGGTAAGGCACAGGCAGCCCACTTGCTGTGTGCAATGTCGGGGCAGGCCTCGTTGGAGCCATCCATTGCAGCCACAGATCCATGTCTATCTCCCCCCAGACCGCCTGACTGTCCTCCGCCATTCTCGCTCTGAATTCCTCATCATAGCGTACCCAGGCAAAACCCCCAAAACTCGTGAAAGCCTTCCTAATTACGTCCATATATTTAAGCAGGGCCACGCAACGCTCCGGGAATTTTTCACAGTACACACTGACATAAATGCTAAACGCCGACGTCCAATTTTCAATAGTCACCGGGACCCTTGGGCGTGAAGCCAGTTCCCTCTCTTCCTCCTTAGACCCCTCCTTTGCTCTCACTTCCCTATGGAGCAATTTAAAGACCTCCACAAATTTCCCCGCCTGAATCTTCTCCCTGGTCGCTGCCATCAAGTGCGCCCCCAATGGTTTTGTTATCCCCATGTATGGCAATTTTTTCTCCTTTCTTTTCCCTTCACACTCCTTATCTTTTCCGGCTTGCACTTCGAGCACCAATGGCTCCACCACCTTGTCCGTTTGGACCTCCACTGAGCAAATGCTCTTCTCAACCCCCGCCTGCACCCCCACTTCCTTCCTTACACTTTGCAGTCCGGACCCTTCACCTGTCCCCCTTCTTGCGACCCCTCTCTGCCATGCAGATGACCATTCCCTTTCCCGCTCACCTCTTTCCACACCTGCCGCCTGTGGTCTGGCGTCCACACCGATGCTCCTCTTCTCCTTTCTTAGAGGGCTCCTACTGCGGGGACAAAACAT
This sequence comes from Ambystoma mexicanum, assembly GCF_040938575.1. Taxonomy (NCBI): domain Eukaryota; kingdom Metazoa; phylum Chordata; class Amphibia; order Caudata; family Ambystomatidae; genus Ambystoma; species Ambystoma mexicanum. The sequence goes on along the minus strand of NC_090937.1, from coordinate 95,857,383 downwards.
GTCAGCACACTCACCCAGCCAATCGTTTCCCTGACCCCTTCCTCCCCGTCCAGCCTGCACTTCCCCTTCCATATCCCACCTCAAGCTTCTTCTCTCCTCCCCCCTTTCCCTTTCCGCCCCATAATCTTCCACTTCCCATTGCCCCACATATTCCTCCCAACCAACTTCATCACCCCTTAAATACCATTGTGGATGCGAGCTCATGCCCGAGATGATTTGATGATCTTCTTGCGAGCCCGGGGCGTCCGCCCCGCCACTCCTTTGACGTCTTCTCGGCGGGGTTGTGGGAACCCCTGCCTGGTCCTCTTCTCTCGGGCGAGGCGTTCCGACCTCCACCCTGTAATCCTCATTGCTAGGGGCTGCGCCGTGCCCTCTAGGCTCTCCTTGCGTTGACCGAGGAGGGGCCGTACTTAAACCCTCAACCTCCACCTGAACAGCGGGGGCTGCGCAGCGCCCTCCGCCCGCACTCCTCCTACCCGGGGGGGCCGTTCCGCGCCCCACCCTACCCTCATCAATTGAAGGGGACCTCTCCCTCCTTCTCCCCCCTGCACTCTTCTGCAGGTATTTACCCCCTCTTCCTCTCTGCCCTGACACCCCCTTTTGTGCCCCATCCCTGCCCCCCCTGTCGTTCCCTTGAACCCCTCCCTCTTAAGCATTCCCCTCTTTCCTCGGGCTATTATTCCCTTCCTCCCTCCCTGGCTGCCCACCCGACATCCCTGCTCCCCCGTCCGCCCTTCTGTCTATCTCCCTCCTCATTTTCCTGCCCCTGGATTCCCAAACCTCCCCTCTCCCCGCCGTAGGGGTGCAAGCCAGCACTGCCGCAAGCGCCCCATCAGCTGCCGCTCAACGCTGCGGTCTACCGCCCCTTATCTCCCCCTCACCCGTGACCTCCCCCACCGCCCCTTCCAACTGGGCCTTCGATGCCCTGCTGATGATTTCCAGGGCCTCCCTAAGAGCCCTATCATCAACCAGCCCCTTCTTGCTAACCCCTTGGCCCACCATCGTGCACTACTCCTCAGAGAGCGCACTAACTTCACCCTGACGCTCACTAGCTCAATATGCCCCCGAGCTGTTACCTACCCGTGGAAAATTACTACTATCCGAGGGAAAAAACCAGCAGAAAATGCCCTATAACCCTAATAACACGAAGGGGTTAAATAACCCCAAAATAGAAATGTCTCTTTTTTTGTTTTTTTTTTAAAACAATTTTTTTTTTTTTTTATATTTGCCCCCCCACCTAAAAAATACCCCTCTCCCAAAGAAAAAAAAAACCCTCTCCTACCTCTCCTTCTTCCCCTGCTAAATGCACACCACCCAGGAGCCCCCTGCTACTGCTGCTGATAATCACCTAATCCCTTAAACTTATACCCTTTTTTTTTTTTTTTTAAACAAAAACCCTCCAAAGCAGGTAACAGCCCACTATAGCACCGCCCGCCCTGCCCCCTGGTGGCCCACCAGCTGCACCGCACTACTGGCAGCCCAGCAAAACAGCATGGCCCCTTTGAGGCGCCTGCCCTGCCCCCTCTGGCAGGAGGCTGTCACCGCGCCGTATATTCCCCACAAGACAGGGCCGCCTGGGCTCTGCTAAACCCGGCGCCGTGGGGAGAGAGAAATGGAGAGTGTCCGCGACTCCCCAGCAGAAACACCTGCTGTGCAGCCCCCGCCAAGCCTGCACTCCTCCCCCACCCGCGCGACGGCGGAAGAAGCCCTAAATGGGCCTGCCGAGGCGAAAATCCCCTCTCCCTCAACGCTACCCCGTTCCCCCGAAGACCGAAGGCTGCACCACTGGAAACAAACCCGCCCCCACGATCCCACCGCCCCACCGTGCACGGGCTCCCACGGTAGCTCAGGTAAGGAGGGGGGGGGTAGCTTATTTACGCTACTCCCCACTGGGCGAAATTCGCCAAAACCAAGTTTTTTTTTTTTTAAACTTCTAAATAACTCCTAACTGCCTGCGCCACCCCCAAAATAAACTAGCCCTCCTCACCTACACTATTCCGCACCAAAGGCCCAGCTAGCTTCAGGCAAGGCTCGGGAGCGGGCGACAGGACTGATACAATCATCAAGTCCTAACCGTCGCCTGCCTCCCGAACCTTCCCTTAGCCCTTAAATACCCCCCCAGCAGGCGCTCTGCCCCACGGCCACTCGCTGGCCATGTGCAGCGCCAAAAACTCCCCGGGGGGAAACGCTTCGCGTTCCCCCCAGGGCCCCCCATTTGCTATCCTCGGTTCCGAGAAATGGTGCAAAGGCTTCAAACGTTAAGTGAATGCAGCATATGGCACTAACTATGGGGTAGACAGGAATGTATTTCTGCTAATGCACTGTCTTGGTACAGGTGGCGAGATACAATTTGAGAGCCTCCCCGATCTTACACCAGAGGAAGCAACGGAACGTAATGCATATGAAATGTGGATGAACAATATGGACAAACATCATAAAGGGAGGTCGGTTCATTCTTGGAAAGAAATCATTTTGGCATGAGAAGGCAAGTCGAGGGACGAGACTGTAGAAAGGTACCTGAGGTCCCTTAGATGACTGTGTCCTGCAACTTTGGCATCAAAGGTCCCATTCATGTTGCACAGATGGGAAAGCAAGGTTAGGAAATAACTGTGGCAAAAGGATGATGCGTCACTTGACAAAGTGTAAGTGTGGCCAAATCAATAGAATATTCCATAAAATGCACCAGTGCCAAATAGAGCATGATTAAATATGCCTATGGCCACAATGTCCAGCCCCAAGCACAGATCAGGGTCGAAGAAGAATGCAGGGAAGAGGAATTACCCAAATAATGAGAAAACCAGACAGGATAAGGGGTGTTGCTATCACTGTGAAAGTCCCAAACACTTGGCCTTCAACAAAGACTATCCGGCAACCCAAGTCAAATGCCCAAAGTGTGGATCCCGGAGGCACATTTCAAAATGTTACAGAACAAAACTAAACTAACCAACATGCTGAAGGAATTCAGACTCGAAAATGAGGAAGTTGTCCTAGCAGTAAGTGATGATGACCGTGAAGAAGATGGCAGCCCCAAAGACCCCCTAAGGGGAACGAGAGGACAATGATTATGATGATCATCTTGTGTGCCAAGTACACCTTAATTCAGTAGCATATGTAATAGAAAATATAATATAGAATATATTTTCCAAGGATGGTGTTGCAACCTTAGGACAGCACATAAAGCTGAAGAGTTGTAGTTCAAATCAACATGTATACAGATAAGCTATGGTGTAAGCCTACACACATCAACACATAGTACTCCCATACCACCCCTAAACTGCCAGAATAACTGGTCCCGGAATTACCGGCACAAGCAATAGCATCACCGCCGGAACGGAAAGTTCACCAGGAGCCATCTTTAATACTCAAACCAGTCTGAATCTCCCATTTCCAATTGCCATACAATTTCAGAAGAGGTGCCAAAAGAATGTCCCACCAAAAGAAGTCCCGGGTCCCCGATCAACGGCTCCGCAAGCACAAATTCAGAGACGCAAAGCTGACTGCATTGGCCGATGCAGTGGTTGAACATTCTGATGCTCTGTTTGGCACCATGCACAGGAGAACAATTGTGCAGAGAAAGTCTACCATATGGGCATAGGTGATGACAAGGGTGATGGCTGTGGGGACTGACCCCGCACGAGAAATGATTGCCACAAACGGTGGGACGATCTCAAAGAAAGGGTGTGCAGCCTCATTGCAAACACAGGAGGGAGAGCCCCGATATAGGAGGAGGGACAGTGGAACCCCTCCACCTCATGGCCAGGGAGGAGATGGCCAGCTCCATACTCCACATGGAGGGCATCGAGGGAGTTGGACATGTAGAGGCTGGAGCAGGGACCCATGGCGATGGCGGTAAGTACAACAGACACAAATGTTTTGTCCAAATGCATGCATCCCTCAGCAGAGAAGCACCAAATGGGCAAGGGAATTGGTCCCACACATGTCAGTCACAGTAAATGGCCAGTAAACACACACGTGCCAGGGGATGAGGGTAGATGCAGCCATGCATAAGCACCGTAGCAGAAATGTGCAGCCTGACATTTGGATACACGGACGCAGCCATGTATGCCAAGTAAGTCCACATCTTGAATTGATGGCCCATTGCACACACAACAACTCACCTTGGCAGGCCAACAGGCATGTGAACTCCCACCACCTACATGTAGGAGCACATATTGGAGCCAACACACCAAGTAATCCACATGAAATGAGGAGCTGCAGGACACACACAATGTCACATGTGTGTAATACAAGCCCACTAACATGACTCAGTGATGACTAACCGCATGCCATTTAATTCCCTATAGGCACACAGTCAATGGACAGTGACAGGGCTGGACCATCAACATCTGGCACATCAGCTACATCCTAACCTGCTCAGGCCACACTCCTTGCCAGCAGGGTCAGACAACAGGGCAGGACTACCGGGCCACCTGCGCCACCATCACCACCTCCGCCACCATCACCAACATCACCACCTCCAGCAACATCACCACCTTCGCCACCTGCGTCCACAACTGCAACTAAAACACCAGCAGTACCTGTGGTTGTCGCTATCCCAAAGCATTGCTCGGTGCCCCCCCCACCAGCCAGCGGGAGATGTGCAAGTTGGCAAAGCCACCAATGGAAGGCCTAATCAAGCTCCTGTCAAGGGACACAGTGCATCCATCCCTCCCATGTCCGGTAGTGGCCAGGGCCCAGGCATGCCCACATCACCATCACGGCAGTGCAGCCACCAGGCCATTGTAGCAGGGCCCATGTGCCTGTGACTGATGAGGAGGGGGTGATGATGCCTCATTTCCATCGACCTGCTACAGCCTCGGGTCACTGAACAGCCCTTCACCTCTGCCTGTGCCCACTTTGTCGTCCATGGATGCACACCTGCATGCCATTGATGTGCACCAGTCTTCCATTGACTAATTTGCAGGCCAGCAGCTCCAGGAAATGTGTGCAATGTGCGAGTGCATGCAGGGGTGCAGCCGTAGGATGGCCCAGTTTCTTGGCCAAGCCACCGGAACCCCAAGGTGGCTCTCTCAGCACCTCCTAACTGGAAAGGAACCAGAGTAGAGCCTTGTGCCCAGGAGGCACAGGAAATAGCAGTTGGATACTGCCAGAGGGTGTACACTCTGTGTGTTTGTAAATCAGGTGTGTGCAAGGATCAGTACTTGCCTGACCTTGCCTGACCATGGTGTTGGGAAATGTCAGGTATACCGCTCTGGTTTTAGTCCGTTGTCGCTCATGGTGGGCTGTACGTGAGAAAGTGTTTGTGTCGGGAAAGGGGGGGGATTGAGGTCCTAGGTAGCTACCTGGTAGGATGGGGAAAAGGTGTATAGGGAAGGGGATACCGTGTCTCGCCCTCCGGTGTCCCACTTCCAATCCCCTAAAACCTCTCATCCAGGTGATCCATCCCCAGGAACTGGATCCAAAAGCGATGGGCATCCGGATGACAGATCCCCGGGAACTAGTGGGTGAGACACCAGCAGGTTTCTCACATACCCTTCCCCTAAGCGATGTAGCCACATCTGTTTCACAGGGGAACCGAGAAAGGAAATCCACGTTCCCTTGGTCTTTACCTTTTCGGTGCTCCACAGTGAAAGAGTAATGTTGCAGGTCTAAGAACCATCGCATGACTCGAGGGTTAGAGCCTTTTCGTTGGCTAATCCAAACTAGTGGAATATGGTCTGTGACGAGTGTGAAATTTCTTCATAAGAGGTAGTATCGGAGATGGATAATGGCTGTATTGATGTCAACGGCCTCTAATTCCAGCACAGACTAATTCTTTTCACATGGGAAATGTTTGCAACTGGTGAACAGGATTGGATGTTCCAATCCATCGGAAATTTGCGATAAGACTGCTCCTAGCCCTGTAAGGGAGGCGCCTGTCTGCAATACAAATTCTTTTGAGAAGTCTACTACCTTTAGGATAGGGTTCTGGCACAGGGTTTGTTTTAGGTTGGTTTAACATATATCATCCTCATCAGTCCAATGAATTTTCTGTGGTTCAACGTTCTTTAGTTTGTCTGTTAACCTACCAGTCCTGTCCGAGAAGTTTGGGATAAACCTATGGTAATAAACGATTAACCCTAAAAAGTCTATGAGATCTCTTTTAGTTTTAGGCATAGGGGTATCTAGTATGGCTTTCACTTTCTTGCGTTGGGATTGTACACTACCATTCTCTACAAAGAAGCCGAGGTATTTCACGGCTGAATGGGCCAGTCTGCATTTGGATGGATTGGCAGTTAGGCCAGCTTCTCTGAGAGCTCTCATATTGGTAAAGAGATGGAAAAGGTGGTCTTCCCAAGTTTTACTGTAAATGACGATATCGTTAATATAAGCTTCACGGAAATCAGAGTAGGGCTGTAATATTTTGGCCATAAGCCTTTCTGAAAGTGACCGAAGCCCCATGTAAGCCAAAAGGGAGGACTTCGAACTGAAACAGTCCTAGGGGTGTCGAGAAAGCTGTCTTTTCCTTATCAGGTCCATACAATGGGACCTGCCAGTACCCTTTTGTTAAGTCTAGGGTTGATAGAAAGGTGGCACTTCCAAGTTTATCAATTAGGTCATCGATGCGTAATATGGGATAAGCATAGAAGTCGGAAATGGCATCAACTTGGTGGAAATCTATGCAAAACCTCGAGGAATGGAGGTTTGGTGACCAATACATAGGGTAGGACCATGGGCTTGAAGAGGGTTAAATAATGTTCAACCTTAACATTTTATTCACTTCCTCAACCAATATCTGTTTGCAGGCTTCCAGAAGTCTATATGGTTTCTACATGGTTTCAGATGAACCACTTTTCCCTCAGGTGTTCTAATGTAGTGATAGGTGCCTTAAACTCTTCCTGGTTTCTCAGAGAATACATCAGGGAATGAGATAATTTAATCTTTTAAATCTTCTTGTTGTTGACTAGATAGCTCTAGGGGAATTAATTCAAAGTTGTCTTGTCTACTTCTTCTGGCACCAAGCAGGATAGTATCATAGCATTGGTGGCAGACTGGTTCTCCTTCCACTCTTTTACGAGATGTACATGATATAGATGTACCTTCTGTTTCCTGTCCAGTTGTGCCACCTTATAAGTGCCACTTAGAAACTAGCTTGTGTTCCGAGGTAGGTAAGAGGACCAATACTTTCTGTCCTACGGAAAAAGATCTTAAGCTCACCTTTCTGTCATAAGTGGATTTTTGCTGAATTTGGGCCTTTTCCATTGGACTATAGAATAGATTTCAAACAAGTCTCATATGTTTTCGCAGTTGGGTAGCTGTCAGCGAAAGGGGAATGGGAGCCTCTTCTCGTTCTTCCCAGGTCTCCCAGAGCATGTGCAGGACATCTCTCGGTTCTCTACCATAGAGATGCTCGAAAGGAGAGAATCCAGTAGATGCCAGAGGGGATTTTCTCACTTCAAACAGCGCCCATGGGATCATACAGTTCCAATCCTCCCCGTCCTTATCTACCAACTTTCTTAGGATCATTTTAAGCATTTTATTGAATCTGTCCACCAAACCATCTGTTTGGGGATGGTACACTGAGGTTCGTAAGGTTGTAATATGGAGTAATTCCTTGACTTCACCCATGATCGTGCGCATAAAGTTGGACCCTTGATCCATCAGGATTTCCTTAGAAAAGCCAACCATGGAATAATATGGTGGGAGGTGATTTAGAATTTGCTGAGTGGTGTTGTTCTGCATAGGGAATCCCTCAGGGTATCTGGTCGCGTAGTCGACCATCACAAGGACAGATTTCTTACCCAGCATAGGTGTTTATAAATGTCCAATGATGTCCATCCTGATTCTTGAAAAGGGACTTCTATGATTGGCAAAGGATTCAGAGGGGTAAGCAAGGGGATGTGAGTACTGGTTTTCTGACAGATTTCACACGCCTGAAGAAAGGTCTTTATATCAGCATGGATAGCTGGGCAGTAAAACTTCCCGCTAATGTGTGTCTATGTTTTAGATTTCCCTAAGTGTCCCCTGTCAGATGGGAATGCACAATCTCTTGGTGGGCTTTGGGGATTGCTAACTGGGTTTCACACAAGCCTTTTGTGGATGTTTCTTTTCTATATAGCAATCCTTGCTTTAAGAATAAGAAAGGGCTTCCCTTCTCTACACCCTCTCCTTTGGGAAATGCTTGTAAGAAAGCTTCAGCGAGAGCTGGGTCATTTAGCTGGGCGAAGGCTAGGTCGGGATGGATGGTAGGCTCTTCTCGCTTTTTCTCTTACGTGCTTGGTGGTTCATCCGCTTCCATAAAGCCTAAGGTACCTCTCTCAGTTTCTTCTGGTTCACTTTTTCTAAACTGAGGAATTTGAGCTTTTTCAAGAATCCCTTGGGCAATATTTTCCCCGCGATGTACTTCAAATAGAATCTCGCCATGGTTCTGTAAGAGAACCTTTATGTCTCCCAAAAAGTCGGGAACAATGATGCCTGCTAGAACATCTGTGCCGAACTTCCAAGCCAGGCCAGATTTTGGGGTCACTCTTATATAACACCTGTGAGGGGGTATTAGAACTAAGTCTGTGGGAATCATTCCTCTTTTCATAGGAGGGATAGTAGCCTCTCTACTGCTACAGATATCAAATCCTATTGATTCTTTTGTGGCAACAGAAGGGTTGGAGGCTCTATGACTAAGCTTCTGGAATTGTAGGGGTGCCCAATTTGTTTCAATTGAGTCATATCCCACTTCTGACACCACATGTAAGGATGCATGGTGCAATAGTAAGACAGACACAAGTGACCACAGTTCAAGGGTGTTTATTTAACTTTTATAAACATCTATCTGAACCTAGATCTAAAGATGGGAGCAAGCTACGACCAACTAATAATAAAGAAGGCAGTCCTCGTGGAGTTGTGGCAGCATAAAAAGGGCCCTTACTAAAAATCCTTACTACTAGTTACAAATAGTGTGGGGTGGAGCTCATGAAATAGAAAGAAGTGTTCACAAAATGATAAGTCAGTATACTTGGGCTGTTGGCCTCCCTTCACCACATTTTCAGCATGGGGCAAGGTGGTTCACTCAAGCCAAGCACAACCTCTTGCTTCTGTGGCATGAGGATACAGTTCCAGTTTCACAGTCCACAAAACTCAAGACCTTCTGTGTTCAAGTCTCTTTACTTCTCAGCAGACTCTTGACGCAAAGGGCCTGCTGTAACAGAAACGACATGCAAATGTTCTCTTTAGCGTTCACAGTATTCACTTAGGGTATTCACCCTGGATCCCACAGCCGGGCTCAGATCCTTTTCACAAACAAAAAGTTCAATGTGGGATTCACCTCCTCTGGGCTCAGATTCATTCAATGTTGGATCCCCTATCCAGCTCAGATCCCTTTACCAAAACAAGGTTCAATTAGTCTCCCTCAGCCGGGCTCAGACCAATTGGATTTACTTTATACTGTCAAAGACTTTTATATGTGTACAGAATTTAGCAAGACCCGTTGCATGACCACTTTGATCTTAATATTTCTTTCACACTCAGGATCAGTTAGATACTTAACAGAGACTTTCGAATGAGCACCTACGTGGTGCCGGACCACTCTGCGTATGGTATCCTTTCTTGATTTCGACAGAGTTCAATTCTGAAATTCAAGTAATTCTTTCTGGCTTTCAATCACATTCACGTTGCTCATTCCAAATGCTTCATACAATGTTCCCTTTATACAATAATGCTGCTTGCAACCCTGGTTCAAAACACAGGCTGGTTTGGTATCAGTCTCTCCAACTCACCGGCTGTGTTGCTTTTTCAGACGCTGCTTTGTTGTAGGAGCCAAGGACAGTATCACAGCGGCAATCGCTCTTCCCTGCCTTGGTTATCGACGGGGGGAGAGCCCTTGGTACCTCTGACATACTATGGAGGTTTGATCAGCCTTAGTTCCTGGTCTACAGTTTCTTACATTTCAAGGACGTGGAACTAATAGGTCAAAGGTGCTTCCCTTCTTGCAACTCTCTCCGGTCTCAACGTCTTCCTCCTTGTATTAAACTGCCATCTTGGTACTGCTGTTTCCTCGTGTGTTTTGCCTCGCTCAGAGTGTGCTTTCGTGCTCTGCCTTTTATCTGCGTGGGGAAATGTGTTGGAAGTCACGTGTGTGTAATGGTCCGTAATTGCCTGACCATGGTGTTGGGACATGTCAGGTATATGGCTCTGGTGTTAGTCATTTGTCACTCACGGTGGGCTGTCCGCGAGAAAGTGTTTGTGTCGGGAAGGGGGGAGGGTGTGGTTAAGTTCCTAGGTATCCTAGCTGGTAGGTTGAGCAAAAGGTGTTATAGGGAAGGGCATACAGCATCTCGCGCTCCGGTGTCCCACTTCCACTCCCCGAAGACCCCTCATCCAGGTAATCCTCCCGCAGTGGTCCACCCCTTGGAACTGAATCCAAAAAGCGATGGCCGTGTCCTGGCCACCTGGATGACAGATCCCCGGGGCCTAGCGGGTCAGACACCTTCACGTAGAAACTTGCACACAGCTCACAGCCAACACTCATTGCTTTTAGGGTCCATGACAGACAGTGCAGCATGCCACAGTGGGTGGTTTGAGCATGTGCATTACTCCCATGCATTGCCCCTGATGGGAGTCTGGGTCACATGCGCAAGTTGTCTGCGTGGCATCCATGATGGGGTGGCTTGCATGGGGAACGGAGTGCATGCCGTGTCAAATGCAAGGGACAAGTACCTCAGTTGCAGTTTTGCAGTATGCCATCCCATATATGGAGATTTTATTGGGAGCTTCATTTCAGGGGCACACAATGGCCTCCATTGGCGTTTGTGGGCCCTGCAACTAGTTGTTCCCACCCCCATCACCTCACGCCAAGGGTGTCTGGACCTGGGCAGGCCATTCAGGACAGCTGAGTGTGTTTGGGGCAACTGAGAGATTTGTATGCCATTGTACTATGTGGATCTTACTGTGCATGGATGACAACCTTGGTCATTGTTCCTGTACTATGTCACTATTGTGGGATGTGTGGTGTTGCCTTCTGGTACATGTAGTGCATTGTGTGTTGCTGGTGTGTTGGGGTTTCATGGGCTGGCTAGTGACTGCTGCATCTCCAGTCATGTACTCCGCTTGTGGGTTTCAGCATGTTATTTTTGGGGTGTGCTAGCAGGCCCTGCATGCATGTTCAGGGCCATTTCAGGTCATGCAATCACAACATTTGGCCCCACCCCATTTTGCATGCCACTCATACAGCAAGTTAAGTGAGATTGGACATCCAAGTCTGTTGCCCTCTGTGTCCCTCCATGTATGCTGGCAGCATGTTGATCCACTGGATCATTGCAGCAGTGAGTGATAGTGAGGTTGGCATCACAGCTGACCTGGACATTCAGTGAAAGGAATTGCTTCTGTTTCCTGCAGACCACCTCTGAGGCGTTGGGAGCCACTAGCTCCAGTTATGTACAATCCTGGGCTGCCACCACTTTGGACATGCCTGCAATTGCGTAGAACAATTTTTTGGTGGCATTCACCTGTGCCTGAGTGGTGGGGAGGGCAATGTGCTGGCCGTCATGGCGCAGGAGTGCCTCCAGCACCTGACCCAGCACTCTGGAAAAGGCAGGATGTGAAATGCCATGCAGGTGGCTCGCTGAGTGTTGTAATGCGCCTGTGCCAAGAAGTGCAGGGCGGACACAAGCTTGACCAACTGTATGGTTGTCCTGATGCCGATCCTGCTCCCTACGTCTTCCTGGATGTGGGTGAGGAGTTCTGTTATTGTCTCCCGGTTCAGGCGGTACAGGGTGAGGATTTGTGTGTCTATCATGTACCATGGTATGGTCCTTTTGTGGGGTATGGCCGCGTGGCAACTCCTTTCAACAAGCATTCTCCTCCTCATCCTTCTCCTCCTCTCCAATGCCTCCTGTTGCCTCTGGTGGTCGTCTAGCCCCTGCAGCTCTAGGTTGGCCTGGAGTAGCTCCATGTCCATGTACACTATGATGACTGGCAGCATAGTTGTGTAGGGAAGCGTTTTTGGGGAAGGTGTGGCCCTTTGTACTCCTCCTGTGTGGATTGGGTGCCGCTGTGGCCTCATTTCAATCACCTGTGCGCATTTACCGCCTGTTATGAGGTGTACTTATCTCTGTCTCAGTAATGCCAGTATTAAAGGCTAAAACACCTGTATTACCAGCGTTTCCCTTATCATAATCGTCCGGTAATACCGTTGTGCCAGTAATACCAGCGCTGGTGGCTAGGTCATCAGTAATTCTTTTTCCGGTATTACCGGCCCGTGTATTTCCAGAAGTTGGTGTAATGGCGCCAGTAATACCAACAATGGTGTTATCGCTGACTCAGTAAAAGTTCAAATAACCGGAATACCGGCACTTTTAGTAAATACCAGCAAACTCGTAACGAGCCCGCTTGTGTGGACTTCAGCATTAAACGAAGGCAACCGGTCTAGGTAGGCATGCTTTGCTCAGCATTGTAGTAATACTTGCAACAATAGGAGAAGGAAGTGTACACGCCAGCCTAGACCTAGCACCTGCAGTGAAAGCCTTCATCAGCCCAGTAGGCTTATTCTAGATTGACTGGATGCCCTTTGTTTCAATTTCCAGGGCATCAGTGTTCCAATGTGTGAAGTATCATCAGTGGAGAGGAGGGTATCATGTTTTTTCAGGACTATGGGGGTCATTACGAGTCGGGCGGTAAGGGATACCGGGCACGGGTAAGGAGACCGGTGCCGGTAATCCCTTACCGCCCGATTCCGAGGTCCCTTGGAGGGAACCGTAAGGAACATGTGGTCTGACACACGTCCCTTACGGGTCCCGCTAAGGGACCAGGGCGCTAATAACGGGCTTGCCATTCGTGAGTCCGTTATTAGGGCCCTCCCCATTCTCATTGAGCCCCATCAGGGCTCAAATGGGAATGGGGAATGGTTTGTTCAATGGGGATTTACCAGTCCCGCCAGGGTCGGACTACACCGGTAAGTCCCCACTGAACGAGACCGGACACGGGCACGGTATGGGAGGCAGCCATGGTGCTAACAGCACCATGGCTACCACCCATCTCGTAATGAGGCCCAATGTGTTAGTATAGGATAAGGACAAAGAACAGCATGACAAGCAATTGGCATGAGCCCTGTAATTCCTCAGTCGCAGTGGCTTATAACTAAGGAAGGGAGATGTCCAAGTTGCGCTGCAAAAAGTTCAATACCTGGAATGCTACCGGGTGGCTGGTAAAGGACCTCGTGAGGGTTCATTCAACCAGGGGCATTGCTACTTCGACAGCCCTCCAGGGAGGCACTAATGAAAACATGCCCGATTCCAGGAACACGGTGCATCTGATGTCCATCCTTGGCATCACAGAGTAGTGTGCTAAATTTGTGACACACTATGCAAACCACACAGCTAAAATGCAAGACTTGCTCGAAAAGTGAAGAACCTTTGCCGCGATCAGGCGTGCCAACAGGAATTCCAAAAGGTCAAGCAACGATTACAATGAGCTCCAGTGCTGAGAAATTAAGCACTAGTGAATAGAACAATTATCTGCAAAGACGTCAGCAGTATTGAATTAGGTGCAGTTCTGTTATAGGTGGAAGAAAAAGAATAAGAAGAGGTGACCGTTTGCTGCAAGTGTACTGAATGGGGCTGAGGGCATCTATCCCATTGTTGCGAAAGAACTGATAGTGGTAAAATGAGCAATATAAAGGTTTTGCATCTTCATCTGAGATAACAATTTCAAAGTTAGAACAAATCACACGCCCCTACGTAAACGTCTGACAACCAAAGTTTTAGATAACATATCCTCACACATTCAGGAGTGGGTCACTGCTCTACAGCAGCACACCTTTGATGTAAAATGCACACCAGCAGTCCAGAACAAGACAGCAGCCTCTCTATCAAGACTGACACATAGGATACACAAAATAAAAGGAAACAGTGAATAACAAGTCCTGGTGGTCAATGCAAATGTAGTATCCCAACAAGATTGGGATAATCCAATGAATGAGGGAAGGGATTGAACTATCCTAGGTCTCAGAAGCAGTCATGTGAGGAAATCTATCCAAGTACCGATTAAGGCCCAATGGGTGTGACAAATGGGGCTAGCTAAGGGACTTATTTCAAGTTTTTAGGAGTCTGTGTGCAGTGGTGATAGACTAATACCACCCAATGACATAAGAAAGGATCATAGACATAGCACTTGAGGGCGACCAGGGCATAGCCAAATATAAACAGAGAATAAGGTTGAATTATTGGTGGCCGGGATGTGATTGAGAAATGGAGTGCACAGTGAGGGAGTATGCAAGATATGAGGAAACGTCTATATTCAGCAAAGTTCCTGTCAAAATGATGCATGTTTCCCTACTAGCTTCGGAGACAGTATGGCTGGATATCTAACGTCTGATATGTATGGATGAATTATCAAATTCTATAGTACTTATGGATCCCCCGACTCGCACTGCAGAAGTGGAATTGACACACAAATTCTGCAGGAAGGGTACTTTACCAGACTATTGCCTGACAATGGGGTGCAGTTTAAATTGATGTAAAAGATAGAATGTCTATCCAGGAGTAGAATAGAGCAGAAATGTGGTACCAGTTCTCATCAATAGACTAATGGGATAGTTGAAAGATGTAAAAGATTGCTCAAAGAAAGCATCTGCAGGGTTTTATTAGTCAGTCAATGATGGAAGGAGACAGTAACAGACACTGTCATGACACACAGATTAATTCCCATGCCACCACTGGGGTAGGTTCATTTGAGGTACTTTGGGTTTGCAAACCTAACAGCAGGGTGTTCCCTCTGTGGTGAAATCAGCGAACTCCCCATATTAACATGTGGGTGGGCCTGCGGTTATGCTTGTCTGGTCTCCACCCGCTATATCTCTCAGGTAGAATAAGTAGGATTTTATAGGATCACCATCTTGATCAAGGCACAGTATTAAACCTCATAGGTGTTCCTGTTCCTAAAACACTGATATATATCTTCTGGGATTTCCAATCAAGCAGTGGTACAATGCATTCATACACACTTTCATTTGCATGATACTTCCCCAATATATAAAATACTGCATTGTTTTCTCCCCTTATTAAAGCATCTAGTGGCAAGGAAAGAATGTGGTTCAGTAACACTGGTACAGCATTTGGATATTCAAGCATGAAGTGCACGTGATGTGAACAGAGGAGTTCCTGAACTTACTGAAGGAAGGGTTCGGATAACCACAGTACTTTTTTTGGAAAGGGAAACCTGGAGACACTGCAGACCACCATGCTGAAGATGCAAGACAATAACCACACATGCACACAACAGATGGATTCTAAGTTGGCAGCAACTCTACACCCCACATTTAAAGATGTACAACAAACAGGTGAGAAAATCAAGTGATTAACCAATATCAGGAAATCCAAATTGAGGGATTTGATGATCTGTTAGAGGAAATGAGAAATAGAAACCAATCCAAATCCCTGAAATAAACCTGTAATGGCCAAAGCCAATCCCAAAGCCGAAACAGGTAGCAAAGGTCGGCACAAGGTATAGAAAAGGGACAATAAAGTGGAGGAGGTGGAATAAGCTTGGAAGAAACCTGGAAGGAAGCGACTGTGTTTGCAAACTGATCCTGGATCATGCTACTCCTTAGCCAGCATACAGCAGTTGTTCTTGAGTTGGCTAACCAGTTCTATGTTATAACATCGCATGAAAAATGTCCCATAGTAAAAATTGAGTTATACAAATGGAGAGGTAAAACAAACAATGTTTATATAGCAAGTAATGACAACAGTAAGATTAATATTGGAAACTTCTCTTAATCACGTCATTTGGACATTATTTTGTAGCATATGGTGTCCAAGGGAGGCACAAAGACGTGTTAGGGTAGGTTAAGAACTTTCTTTTTTGGACACTTGTCTTTGAAGGTGCTGTACATCTGAGGAAAGCCCCAATTTGGGACTGGCACATCACTGACCCGGTTTACTTTAGAACTATCCCTATTATTTATAGACATTTCCCTAGCACCCATAGGCGTTTGGTTCACGCCCTGACCAGAAAAGTACTGAAAAAGTCTATATCTGGGAAGCATACTTGCATGGCCTTGCCACAACTCAATAGGTTGGCGGGTCAGAGGAGAAGAAAGTAGACTTAGATGAGGGTCAAGATTAATACAGAAACCCCATTTGTGCAGTAAAGCATCATATGATGTGCAGAAGGCAGTCAAAGATATCACCCCAGGTGGGGGTTCATGCCTCTGGGTCATGCTCCCAGGGGCCATCACAGCTGGGTATAGCATGCTCTCAGGTGCCCTCAGATCCGAGTATAACAGGTGGTCTCAGCTCATCTGTCAATGTATCGATAAGAGAGGATGGCAGAGTGTGTAATTACAATAGAGTGAACAGGTGTTGAGGGATGTTCCAGAGGACTAATATGCCTGATCGTCCAATAGTAGCATCAGGCCTGAACAGTCTGATTGGTCAGAGAGGGAGGCAAGTTTAGCGATGGGGAAAGTTTAGGTCAGGGAAAAGGGTGACTGTGACACCCCAGTACCTAAATTAATATTTTCAATAAGTAGGTCTTGTTTAGTGCTAGCCTGAACTAGATTCTAAATCTACCAGTTGCAAGGCAAACAATTGTTCTTCTCAATAGGTTTCCTCCACCCCCACCTTCCATTTGCCTTGGTTTATGGGTAGAAATGATGAGACAGAGATGTGCGTCATCTCTACTATGTGGAATGTAGAACCACAGCGAACGACCTTTCCCACACTCTAGAACCCTCTTGTATGGCCGTTGGTGGAGTTGGGGAAGGAGCCTGAGGTGGGGTCGCTGTGAGGGATACATGAATTAAGTATTAATTGTATGATGTCAGGTGTTTGGTTCCTTTGTTTCCAAAATAGCTCATCCATTACTTCCCTAAATCAATTAGGTATTTAGTCTATTAAGGTTATATCAGTATAGATGATATCTGGGTAAACCTGGAATACGTGGAACTTTGCAATTAAACCATAATGGGACATATAGCCTTACTCTGGACATTTTCCACCTCAATTTTGCCAACTACAATTTTTCATACTTTAGAGTGTCCGGCTACGTTTCCATACAGAAGGACAGACTCCATTCCATCCCCCTTTACTTTCCTTATATCTTTGTCCACATTAACCTATCACATTTACCCTTGACATGGCCTCTCTTGGCCTCTCTGCTTTGCAATCACAAAATTACTTTTCTGGCCTTTGGTTGGAAAAAGTAAACATTTTTGACCAAAAAAAGGCTCAAAGCGTTAAGGAGTTCTCTTGAGCACATCCCATGTCCATCCCTCATACAGCCACACACTACAATTAGTAATACATAATTATCTTTCTAGAATTGCCTTCAAGTAAATACACCCCGAGACCGCACACTGCACCCCGGCTGCGCCGGTTTTCTTTTATTCAAAATGCACTGCAACGTGCCCGACGGCCGCCACATCTACCGCACAGCGATATTAGCACAGATCGGCTGCTAATACCAGCACAGAGCACTTCATTTACTGTGCTCCCCCACCATGCTGCACAGATCACCCCGCTTAAAGATAGAAGACTGGAGTTGCTAGGCTCCATTCACTGCCTCCTCCCCACCCAGCTCCACCAGCTACTGCCATTGGCCCTCACCGCCCTCATATTGGCCAATAGCACGCCGGGAGGCGTGAGCCGGCCATCTCTGCAAAGGCCATCGATCTAAGGCCAATTTCTGTCTCAGCCTGTCTATGCCTGACCCTGCCTTCTGCCAGGAACTCTGCACAGCAAAACCTCTATCACCCTTTCACAACTTCAGCATAAGGTATTGTCACCTGAACTCTGACTATTTCCACTCTGCAGTTTCTGCCACTAACGTTAACATTAAGGCACCTCATATCAGCAGCTTACTACAGCCAACATGCTTCCCCTGTAGCTGCCGCTACACTGCCAAGAACCCGTCCCAAATGGTCACCCGCACATGCTTTAAAAATACTCCTTGCCTACTGTGAAATACTGCCCTCAACTGAAACTTTATTTACTTGTGACCTGCCCACAAGCACGTGTACTGGTAACACCCACCCATGCTACAACTTCCAAAACCCAGTCTGCATTAATCTATTGCTGGAACTGCTATTATTGATCTTAGCCCACCACCTACCCACAGCATGAACGCTGCTCCCAGCCTTAACTACCACAACAACTGAACACTGTGCCTAGCCATAGCCCGCCTTGCTCTTACAATGCTACATCAGCGCCTTGCTACCCTAGCACATGATTGTCGCATCTAGCACATGCCTTGCCTGCTACTTTGTTGCAAGACTACCCCTGATTTGCCCTACCAATTGAATGTCTCATCTAGCATGCTTGACTGGCTGATGCTGGAGTACACCTAACTCACCCTACTGCCCGAACATCGCATCTAGCATATACACCCACTACAAGCCACCAGTGGCATCTCTAGGTATCTACCCTCCACCCTCAGCCCACCCCAAACTGTACAATGTGCCGTAGCAAAAATCAGACGGCCACCCTACTATACCTTCTCATACCCTTAGTTTACTTCACCACTCGCACTGCTGCATTAACCATGTACCCAGCAGAAAATGCACCCTGTCCGACCCCAGAAAGAAACTAGACTTCGAGCCAGGCTACCCCGTCTCTATGAAACCTCTCAAATACTGTTACTAGGCGACCTAAATCTTGGTTTGAACGATCCTGATGACAAACCAGCACAAGCTATAGCAAACATGCTTGCTGAACACGGCCTAATCCAAAAAGTGCTTACCCCTACCCATAACAAAGGTAGGACCTTGGACTGGATCGCCACCCTGAACTGCGATACCACCATCACCAAAACTATCCCTCAACACTGGACAGACCACTACCTCATTGACTTCACATTATCACTCCACAAAGAAGTCAATGCAAAACAAAATCATGGCACCACCATTGCCCACCAGAGCAAAAAAAAAATATAACCCCTGACAAACTCCTACCACTATTGCTGCCAACCCTTAATGCTCTCCCTGACAACCTACCTCCAGAGCACCTAGTAGAAAGTTACAACAATGCTAATAAGAAAGGACTAGACACCATTGCCCCCCTAAAACTGTAAAAAAGCAAACAAGCTCACCTGAACGCCTGGTTCACCCCCCACCTGAAAGAACTAAGAATGCAAAAAAGGAAACTAGAAACTCAATGGCGCAATACCCCCACAGAAGAGAACAAACTACAACTTAAACTCTTCGCAAATAAATACAAAAAGGAAATCCTACTCACAAAAAAGAACCTATTCAATGAAAGAATTGATAAATCCAGCTCCAATACTAGGGAACTATTTGCTATTCTAAGGGAACTGGAATCCCCCATAACCCCACCAGATAACATAACAAAAGATAAACAATGGTGCACCAGCATCCAAAACGCCCTAACTAACAAAATCAAAATGCTACAAACTAAAATCACTCTAAAAAAAGACTCTCTAACCACCGACGTTCCATCTCCGAGCAACCAGGCCAAAATAGCAAACCCGCCTTGCCCGAATCTCTTCAGATTCGCAAAAAATCTCCAGAAACAGAAAGGGTCATCGCCTCACTCAAACCATCCAACTGTAAAGGCGACAACTGCCCACCCCAGATAATAAAGGATGCGGCCAGGGACTTAGCCCCCTTTATAACCAAACTAATCAACGCATCCTTCTCCTCCAACACCATACCAAGCAATCTCAAAGAATCTTGGGTTCTGCCGCTCCTCAAGAAGCAAACCCTAGACCCTGCTATCCCCACTAATTACAGGCCCATCACCACGGTGCCATTCCTGCTAAAAATAATAGACAGAGTAGCAAACCTGCAAATCCAGCAATATCTAGAGACTCACAAACTCCTGGGCGCCCGCCAATCTGGATTCAGACCGCAGCACGGCACGGAGACTGCCTTAATCGATCTTAAAACCCAAATCAATGAGATTAATGACAAAGGAAACACTCAGAAACAAAATACACCAATGAATAGGTTCAAGGGTACTCATACACGAAGGGCTCCCACAATTGGTTTGAAAAAATGACTCTTTGAAATTGTTACCATAGAGAAAGATCTCTAGAGGACTTTTTATGTTGTAATTGCATGAGTCAAAAACACAACAACACAATTTACAGAGAGAGAATAGACATCATCAATGGTTTGTTGAACCATAACAGAACATAAACGTAAATGCTTTAAAACACCATTTACCACCAATGCTCGGGACAAAGTTGAAAATGGTGTGTGTGCAACAAACCCAACCTCTGTGGAGGTTTGTCAAAACAGACACAGTTCAACTGTGAAACAATTCAAAGCGGAATTCTAAAGACAACGTAAAACTAAGAGGCAACAGATAAGATTTTTCATGTGTGAACAGCAATCAATGTGCTGTGAATTCGGGGAGTAGTATGTCTACACCAGGTGTTTCGGCCGTTTAGAATTGGGCTAAATGAGCCTCATCTTTGGGACGGCCATCATCAGGACAAGGTTCTGTACACGGGACGTCTAAGCTGTGGGGAAGGGAGATCACAATCAGGTGGGTGTATGAGCCGCAGAACTAATTTAAATTGACTGAATCAAAAATGTGTAGTCACAAAATAGAAAACACACAGCTTACCTATGTAGCAATTGATAGGCACTATATTAGAGATCCATACGCCACACTGGGCTGGTCTCTAGGTACTCCTGTTGTGTTAAACAGAAAAAAGGGGGGGAGTGAGTCTAAACCCCAACCGTTATGTACATAATAAATATAAATGTACACAAAGCATAAAACGTGTCTTACCTTTCACCAAATAACTACAGGTGAAAAGGTCCAATGTGTTGTAAAGCGGTCAGCCATCAAAGGTATGGCTGCAAGTAAACAGAAAGTCACATTTAAGTGTCTGAATGTAACGACTGCTCATGTGGAACTAAAAGTGCCCATGCTGGCAAATTTACCTTTGGTGGTGGGCCAGATAGGCTGTCAAAAGGCTGCGTGCAGAGAGCACGACATCTTCGAGTGACTGAGGAGCACACTGCACAGCGTGGGAAAAAGCTGTTGCCAAGGCTGCATGAGTGTTTTATATGGCAGCCATGTTAGGATCAGGCTGAAATCGAGCAGCCAGAGAAAAAATCTATAGCGCTCGAACTGGTGGAGCATAGTGATAATAAATCAATTTAGAGGGCACACGGGATACACATCTGTCTTAAAAATTAATTTAGGAGCTAAAATTAGCCAACTGGTTGTCATGGTAACCGTCATGTGACTCATACAAAAAAATCATGCATCAACAGAGTGTAAGATGACCTCATGGGGATGTTAACAAATTCGTTGAAAAGTCGGCGCATGATTAGAAAATGGGCCCAATATGTACAGCTCTTGGAATGCATAGGCAAATAGTAAAGCAATAATAAATACATGGCACATAATGCAGGTACATAATTGCATAGTCATAGAAAGCCGCAAAATGCATTAATAGGTACAACTCTTGGAATGCATAGGCAATAGTAAAGCAATAATAAATACAAGGCACGTGGTGCAGGTACATAATTGCATAGTCATAGAGAGCCACAGAGTGTACTGATTAAATACCAGCCGTGGGCAAAAGAACATATAAATTGTACCGCTATCCTAAATAGATGGCAAAAGAGAGCCGCAACAAAATGCTCATTAAATGTGCACACAGACATAAGAATTGAACTGGATGGAAATCGATGTATAGAAAACCGAAAAAACAGTGTCATTTTTTGGAAAAGCATTCTAGTAGACATACCGGGCACATCATTTGGTCTAGATGTAAAAATATCTAAACAAGTGAATGTTCAAGAAACCAAAACACAACATTTTTGAGAACAGTGTTACAATAGACATTAAAGTGTGTCAAAGATGGTTTAAAGAAAAGACTTCCATTCCACTGAAATGTTTAAGCCAGAATTTACGGTGTTAAGTCTGTGCACCCACCGTTGCTCTAACTGAGTCAATGTTTTATTCAAATCCCCACCCCTCCTTGTCGGGTTCACTTTCTGAAGAAACAAACCACCTTAAATCTGTGTCTTTGTGATTTTTACTAGTAAAATGTTCAACTAGGGGCTTGTCTGGTATTTTGTTCCTGATGCAGGAACGATGCTCGGAAATGCGCATTTTAATTGCACGTACTGTTTTCCCCACGTATAGAAGATTGCATGGACACTGTATGATGTATATAACACCCCTGGTGTTACAATTGGTGAAATCATTCATAGTCCATTGCACCTTATCGTGTTCGAATGATTTCTTTTGTAGGTCAGAGGGCAGGCGACACACTGGCCGCACTTATGGTGTCCAGAGACAGGTGGTAGATCCCAGAGTGTGCGCTGTGGTTGGGAGGGTGGCTCTATGAAAGTATGGACGAGAGCATCTTTGAAACTCCTGTTTTTCTTAAATGCAAAACATGGTACATGCTGCAATGTGCCAAGATGGGTTACCAAGTGCCAATTCTTTTTAATCGTTTTCGGGATCAGTGGACTCAAGGGTCCAAAAGTGGTGACACACACAAGTCTACCGAGGTCTTTTTTTGGTTTTGTGCTCAAACAGATCTCTCTGGGAGTGTATCTTGCTCTTTTTTTCGCTTGGTTGATGGCTTTTTTTGGATAGCCTCTTTCAATGAGTCGTTGGGTTAATCCTTCTGCATGTAGATGAAACTTTTCCAACTCTGAAAAATTTCTACGAATACGTAGGAACTGTCCATAGGGTAAGTTATACTTGAGGCCCATTGGATGGTAGCTGGTAAAGTGCAATAAAGTATTGCGGTCTGTTGGCTTGCGAAAGAGGTCAGTTTTTAGTCGGTCTCCCGTTTTATAGATGTGAAGATCAAGAAAGTCTATGTGATGGTGGTCCCACTGCATCGTGAAGTTGATGTGGGTATTTCTCAAATTGATCCATGTATGAAAATCTTGTAGTTCAGCAGGTGTCCCTTGCCAGATGATAATTACATCATCAATGTACCTTTTCCATAGTACGATGTGATCCTGGAAAGGATTTTCTGGTGTTAAGACATAGTTGGCTTCATACCGGGCCATATAGAGATTGGCAATATCGGGGGCAAAAGTAGCGCCCATACTCACGCCCTTCACCTGTTTGTAGATCTGGTCTTGAAACATAAAGAAGTTTTCTGACATTGCAAGTCTAATGCACTCGAGAATGAAATTAGTGGGTGTAGATTCTTGGTCCGCTCTTGTGTTCAAAAAATCACATATCGTTTCAAGGCCTTCTTGTTGGGGTATGGATGTGTAAAGGGCCTCAACGTCCATTGTGACCAAAAGGGTATCGGTGGTGAGGACAATGTCATCAAGTAAATTGATTGTGCTAGTAGTGTCCTTAAGGTAGGACGGCATCTTCATTAGAAATGGTTTCAGAAAAAAATCTGTGTATAAGGACAAGGGTTCCAAGAGGGATTCACAGGCTGAAACAATTGGTCTTCCAGGTGGTTGTTTGGAATTCTTATGCATCTTGGGAAGAATGTAAAAAGCCGAGATACGCGGACTGGTTTTGTTGAGGAACCTCTTTTCATCTTCGCATATCCAGCCTTGCGTGAGAGCATGTTGTGTGAGGCTCATGATCTCATCTTGGAGGTCCTTTGTGGGATTGTGGGCCAAAGGTAAATAAGCATCACGGTCGCTTAGTAACCGTAGGCATTCGGTATTGTAATCAGATGTGTCCCAGATGACTATGCTGCCTCCCTTGTCTGCGGGCTTAATAGTTATTGATCTGTCAGTTTCTAGACTTTTCATGGCAATCCGTTCTTCTCTATCTAGATTGTCCTGGTAAAAATTTTCTTTTTTGAAACCAGCCATTACGGTCTTGATGACAATTTTTTCAAAAGTAATTATCTCACCTGGGGTGGAGCCCTGTGGGGGATAGAATTTAGAGTGTTCTTTCAGACCCGTAATGTTCTCTGTGTTTCGGCGTGGGTCTACTGTAGCTTCCGTATTGGATGGTATATACATTTCAAAGAAATGTTTTAAACAAATATTCCTAAAGAATTTCCGTAATTCAAGTTCAATTTCAAAAGGTCATGGCCTTTGGGTGGGGACAAAAAATAAACCCTTACCTAGGAGCCGCAATTCTGATGCGGTCATGGGCCGGGAGGATAAGATGAAGACTGGTATCCCGGATTGTGCCCTTGGTTCTGACACCATTGGCGCGTTCTCATGCGCTGCCCTGACTGGGCCGGGCGTCTCTTCGGTCGTCCTCTTTGTCCGCCCCTGGGAAAAAAAGGTTGTGGTGGCTGTCCTGCTAATCCAGTTAAACTAGAGGCACTGCCACTTCCACTCGATGAAGTGCCTGCAAAGTTTATTGATCTGTTTCTCCTGTTAGAATATTGACTTGCTTGAAGATCAGTGTAGTACGTAGGTCTGAGGAATGGGTAAGTTTTTTTCTTCTGAATAGTTAGCTAGATCTTTTTTAAACTTTTCTATCAAGAGTTAAGTTCTTGAACTTAGTAATCTCCAATTCGAACTTGTCTAATTTGTCCTTTGCATCCTGGATAGATTTATCCTCAAGGAACTTTTTCTCTAGGTCAAGCAATTCTGCACCCTGTTTGTCGCATTCCTCTTTAGCCGTATCTATGACCAGTATTAACCAGTCACGGCTACATTTATTCCCCACCCCACTGAAGTTTTTCGTGAACTTGGGGTTGTCCGTGAAAACCCTGGGGATGTTGCGTACCTGTAGGCCTTCGGGAATTATTCTGGCTCTCAGGTATTCGAGCATGAACTTGCCATGTAGTTCTGTTCGAATTATTCTTTTTTTCTTTTGATTTAGAATTTCTAATTGATCTTCTGTAAGGCCTCGGGTGAGGACTCCCTCTTTGTTTCGTAATGTCGAAGTGGCCCCTAGGAGTTGTTTAAAGTAGCCGTCGGCGCGTTAACCCTTAACGCCTGATTACAAGTGTCCCTTTGCGTGTTGGTGTTTAACGCCTGCTTTTAGCAGGTGTTAAAAATCCAACCCGCAAAGGGACTTTGGAGCTAATTACGGCACCGTAATTTACGGTGCCGTAATCAGCGCCTTCCCCATTCTCATTATGCACTATGGGGGCAAAAATGGGAATGGGGAAGGGCAAATGGTGAATGGGGAATTACCGCCCCACTCACCTTGGAATGGGGCGGTAATTCCGCCATCCACCATGGCGGAATTGTAACCTTAGCGGCATGGACCATGGTGCTAATATCACCATGGTCCTCCGCCAAGGTTGTAATGAGGGCCTAGGACTTTATTATTTTCCATTTCATAACTTTGTCATGCTTTGACCAATCTTTCTGAAATTGGGCCAAATGGAAAAAAAGTCAGACTGTCCAATATTTGCTTAGCAGGGGGAAAGAAAGCTACATTTCGAGACACACAAAAAAGCATTAACTATGGAGCAGTAACTGTTGCTCTAGACTCCTTTGGTGGTCAAGATGAGAATGGTTCAACGTCTTTATTGAAATCCTTAAATTCTGAGTTACTGGTGTGTCTCAAAGTTTTTCGGATCTTGCCATTTCACAGTATTGTGCTTGGGCAACTTCTTTCAAACTGTAGATGCTTCTCAGAGTTCTATGTGTTTTCAGGGCCCTTAGTATTCTTCTTGAATTCCAGAAGTTTGCAGTATTTCTACTCCCAGCTCAGGATCCAAATTATTCCTTTTCTTTTTAAACTTTATTTATTACGGTTCACATATCACACAGGTGCAACCAAAAACAACATAGCACAGCTGAGTTATGTGACTTACAGGAATGCTCCACTAGACAATACAACATTATGCCATGACCCCTCAGCATCCTACAAACATATAGCATAAACAACTGTCTTAACTGAATGGCAGGCTGCCATCTTCTTCTCAGCCTCCAGCTAGCCCGCCATCGAGGCATACAATTCAACCTTTGCCTGCTGCTGGGTACCCAGAAACTGTATGAAGGAACCCCAAATGTTCTTAGACCTATTGACCACTGCAGTAAGTGATCAGTTTTCGTGGTCCATATCACTGAACCAAGTCACGTCCTTCAGCCAAGCCGTGGATGTAGGGGGAGCAGAACTGGTCCACCTCATCAAAAGGCAGCGCTGAGCTAAAATCATGCCAGTGGACAGTAGCTTGCAATAGCCCCTTGGTAGCCCCAGGAACAAGCCAAATATACAACATAGTACTCCACAGGGGACGTCCTAACTGAACATGGTCATGCATATGGATGTCACATCCTTCCAAATCTCATGGATAGACGGGCACTCCCACATCATATGAGTAAAGCCTGCTGTTTTCCGCATGACATCTTGGGCATCTGTCATCCTTGGTAGGGTCATACATCTGAAGTCGGTCAGAGGTCCGGTACACCATATGTATGGTTTTAAACTGAATTTGTTTCTGCCTAATACTACTAGCACTGACGTGTGTACACTCACACATTCTCAATCACTGTTTATCAGAAAATGAAGTCCCCACATCCGCCTCCCGCTTTGCCCTGCATCCCGAAGCCCTTGTCGGGGGGCCGTTCATAATAGTCTCATAAATGGAAGAGTCTACGTGTTTAGCCTGAATCATGGCCAAGAGGCACTGTAAGAACGGTTGGTTCGTGCGGGAAAGACGGGGACCACACTCTGAAAACCGCCCGCATTCCATAATACTGAAATAGTAGCCTTCTCCTCAAATCCATAATAACTCACGAAATCCCCATCCGGGTACATATCAAACATAAATCTGATACCCATATCATTACATTCTCTAGCCAAAGCCTTGTCGCAAGTCGGGGACAAGGACTCCACAGCCCATTTCCAGAGCATCGGGGCGTTTGGACCCTCTGCTCCCATATTCGGGCTATGCCTGAATGATGACAAAACAGAATTCATCATACTGGGGAACACACAAAACATCAAAAGATTAAAAGAAGAATACTCCTCCTTCGTCATAGACGGTAACACTATCAAGGTAGCAAAAGAGGTAAAAACATTAGGGTTTTACCTTGATTCCCACCTCTCCCTAACCAAACAGGTGAGCGCAATGGCATCCAGCACCGCATATACCTGCAAGCTGATTAGAGCCGCAAAACCATATCTATCCACTGCCAACTGCCTAACCCTTGCTCGAGCATTAGTGCTGTCGAAATTGGACTACTGCAACGCACTCTATATAGGGGCCAATAAACATACGCTGCAAAAGATTCAAACACTACAGAACAATGCTCTTAGAGCTGCCTTAGGAATTCCAAGAAGGGAGCATATTTCAGAGGCTAGAAGACAATCTAACTGGCTCTCCACAGCGGACAAAATCAAACTCAAGACAGCTTCTCTAACTTTCAAAAGTATCAACCATCTAGCACCCAAATACCTAGCTGTTAGATTCAACAGAAAAATCTCCACTAGACCCACCAGAGAAGCATACTCCAACCAGTTAGTGATACCCCCATTTAAACTAAGTACGGCCGGAGGAAACAGCTTCCCGGTCAAAGCTGCCCAGCTTTGGAACTCCCTCCCGTCCGGCTTGAGATCTCCCCAATCCTACGCTCTCTTCAGATCTAACTGTATCAATTGGATCAAAGAAAATGACCGATAGTCCTGCCCTACACCAACATAACCACTGTTCTGCAGACGGACTATGTACATAATTATATACTCTCTATCTTCCTACTGCATATTTCCTGTATATATTATGTTATATGTATATATTATGCACAATGTATATTCTCCTTACTGTCCTGCATTATGTAATTTCTACCATGTATAACCACTACTTGTAAACATGCGTAACCTGTAAAGTTTAAAGTATCCTTGAACAACGCGCCCGGTTACCTTCGGGTCTGGCGCGCGCTATAAATAATAAACAAACAAACATATGCGCAAGAACCCTCCTCCACACGTTGAACCGTGCAAGCAACTGGGTCAAATTTACTGCGGTCATGCACCGATAGCGACAGTAACACACTTTGCAACGAATGAGGACGGACCGAGTATCACTCAATGTACACATGGGGTACATGGCACCTCCCAGCATCCAGTAAACGGCGAAATGGAGTTGCGCATCCAAGAAATATACCTCCATATCAGGAACCATTAATCCCCCAAACTCATAAGGCTTCATCAACGTATCCTATTTATCCCGGGACTGTTCTGGATGTCACGTCAGTCGAACCATCAAGCTATGCAGTTCTGGAGAAAAAACAACACCACAGGTACATTTTTCAGAACATATAATCATCTTGGCTATCGTTATACGTCCCAACAAGGAAATGGGCAAGGTGCACCACCTATTTTCACCCAGAGATCCTGACAATAAACCAAGTGGTTTTCCTCCAGCAAAGTGTCACAAGTCTTACCGATTTATATCTCCAGATACCGGACAGTGCTCTGCTCCCACCTGTAGGAGCCCATATTTGAGGGTGCCAGCGTACTCTCGTTCAGTCGAAACAGTACCCTCTTAGTCCAATTAATGCAAAGTCCCGAAAAACAACCTAAAGGTCTCCACCTCCACTGTCAACGGGCCCAAGTTAGCTTCTGGGTTTTTAAGATAAAGCACAATATCCTCCACGTAGAGGGACATCAGCTATGCCTGCCTCCGATAGCAAGTCCCCGTTCAAAATGACATTTCTGGATACATGCCACCAGTGGCTCAAACGCAATTGCAAAGAGTAGATGCGACAATGGGCAGCCCTGCCTGGTGCCCCGTTCCAAGAGGAATGCAGTCAAGCGTTTACAAAACATCCATGTGCAGGAGTTAATCCCTTATACAAGAGTTGCACTGCACTCAGAAAATAACCCGTAATGCATACCGCCAGTAGCGCTGAAAACAAAAACGATCAGAAAGTGAAGTCCCCACATCTGCCTCCCACTTTGCCCTACATCCCTTAGCCCTGTCGGAGTGCTGTTCATAATGGTTTTATAAATGGAAGAGACTATGGGCCTCATTACGAGGTGGGCGGAATGGGTTTAACGGTGCTGGTAATGGTGCCGGTGATGGTATTACGAGGTTCCCTTGTGGGACCCGCTCAGAATGTCTAGTCAGACCAGACGTCCTTTGCGGGTCCCGCAAGGGGACCACGGAGCTAATAACGTGCCCGTCATTACGGGCCCGTTATTAGCTCCCTCCACATTAGGCTCGAATGGGAATGGGGATGGGTTTTTTGAATGTGGAAATACCGGGTCCTCCAAGGTTGGAAAGACCCAGCAATTCCTCATTCAAGGGAGCCGGACCCGGACCCCAGTTTGGAGGCAGCCATGGCACCAATAGCACTCGTAATGAGGCCCCATGTGTTTAGCCTGAATTGCGGCCACCAGGTACTGTAACAGTGGTTGGTTCCTGCGGGAAAGATGGTGACCAAGATTTCAAAGCCACCCGCATGCGAGAATACTGAAACGCTAGTCAGAAGTTATGGCCCACCTTATCACAAATTAATCATAACTCACGAAAACCCCGTCCGGATACATATCAAACATAAATCTGATACCCATTTCATCCCATTCTCTAGTCAAAGCCTGGTCACAAGTTGGGAGCAAGGCCTCCACAGCCCATTGCCGGAGCGTTGTGGCGTTCGGAACCTCTGCTCCCATACGTGCAAGAACCCTTCTCCACACATGAACCGTGCAAGCAACTGGGGCAAATTTACAGCAGTCATGCACTGACAACGACAGTAACACACTTTGCAATGAATGAGGAGGCATTGAGTATCACTCAATGCGCACATAGGGGTACACAGCAGCTCCCAGCATCCAGTAAACCACGAAATTGAGTTGGGTAGCCAAGAAATACAACTCCATATCAGGGACCGCTAGGCCCTACCATACTCATAAGGCTTCATCAACGTATCCCATTTGACGCAGGACTGTTTTGGATGCCACATCCGTCGAAACCATCAGGCTACGCAGTTCTGAAAAGAAAAAACACCACAGGTACATTTTGAAAAACATATACTTATTTTGGCACCAATACCATCTTGGCTATCGCTATACGTTCCAACAAGGCAATGGGCAAGGCGCACCAACCATCTATTTTCACCCGGAGATCCTGACAATAAGCCAAGTGGTTTTCCTTCAGCAAAGTGTCACGAGTCCTACTGAATTGTATCCCCAGATAACGGACAGTCCTCTGCTCGCACCTGTAGGAGCCCATATTTGAGGGTGCCATTGTACTCTTGTTCAGTGGAAACAGTACTGAGTTACCCAATTAATGCAAAATCCCGAAATTCCCCCAAAGTTCTTCACCTCCTCTGTCAACGGGGCCAAATTACTTTCTGGGTTTTTAAAATCAAGCACAGTATTGTCTGCATAGAGAGACACCAGCTCCCATAGCGAGTCCCAGTTCAAAATGACATTTCTGGATATGTTCCACCAGTGGCTCAACCACAATTGCAAAGAGTAGAGGCAACAATGGGCAACGCAGCCTGGTCCCCCGCCCCAAGAGAAATGCAGCCTAGCATTACCAAACATCTCTATGTGGCATTAGCCCCCTCATACAAGAGTTGCACCGTGCTCAGAAAATAACCCGGAATGCCTATCACCCATCGCGCAGAAAACAAAAACTCCCACCCCACTGAATCAAAAGCTTTCACTACATCGAAAAGGCGGCTACCGCTTGGGACTTATGGTCTATTTGTGCAAGAATGGCAAATAGTCGTCTCCACGATTAAGTTCAGTGGATCGACCAGGAATAAAGCCTGTTTGGTACCAATGAACAATAGATGACATGTAGAGAAGTAACTTACCCGCTAATTGTTTTGCAAAGATCTTCGTATCCAAATTAAGTAATGAAATAGGCCTATATGAGGCACACACTTGGGGGTCCTTACCGAACTTCAAAATCAAGGTGATCACTGCCTCACAAAGAGAAGGAGGAAGCACCCTCGTCTGCATGGCCCCCTGCCACATACTCAACATGTACCCCACCTATCCAGAGTCAAATACTTTGTGAAACTCAGCTAATACCATCAGTACCCAGCACCTTAAATGAGGGCAGCGTCCTGATACTTGACAAAATATTCTCAACCTGATTGGGGTATCCAACTACTTCACTGCATTGTGGCCAATGTCACCAGAGATGCGCCCCAGAGATACTCATTAAGCAGGATCTCATCTGCATGGCCCCTCAACCTATATAGACGTTCATAGAAACTCTGGAATGTGTCTTCGATCTGATCCGGGTCAGACACCACTTGCCTGCTCTCAGTACGCACTGCTGCAACAGCAGCCACCCCCCCTCTTCTCTCCTAATAATGTTTGCAAGTCGCAAGCCCGGCCTCCCCTCCTCACCATATTTCCTAGACATTGCTGGTCGAGTCAAATATTTAACCTCTCGGTCCGCTTCAGAGCTGTACCTGCCTAGTGCCTCCTTAATGAGAAGCAACGTACATGCATTGTCTCCATCGCCCAACTGACCCCTCAATCCTTTCAACTCAAGCTCAGTCGTGACGAGGCGGTGCCTTATAGCCTTCAAGACCCCAAATTCCACCGCCATACACTGGCCCCTTAAAACTACCTTAAAGGCTTCCCACATGATAGCCATCGAGTCCACAGACACCAGATTGTCCTTGAAATACGACAGTATAAGATCTTGCACCTGGCTGTGGAAGACTATATCCGCCAAGGCCTTAAATTGCCAAAAGGTTGAAACCACTCAATTTCTACCCAAATGAATCATCCACTTTAATGGGGAATGGTCCGATAGTGTTCAGGGAAGGCTATCCCTGGCTGTGTAATCCATCGCATAGCACACACCAACCCCGCCCGCAGTTTCCTTGCGCATACAGTCAGTCAGCAATATAACAGCCCCCAGTGAGATGTGAACCATTTTCAACTTTCACCCCCACCATCCACAAGGCCCCAACCCCAAACCCACACTGCCCTACCCACCCACACTGCCCAACCCTAACTTGCAGCAAAATACTCACCCCAGCTGCCACCCCCCCCACCCCCAACAGCCACCCCTTAACAACTTGGGTGTAAAACCGGAGATGTCGGACTCCACAACCCAATTGGCCCACCCTTGTACAATTCCCATGAGGAAGAGGCCACCAACTTCCAGGATCATAGCGGATAAACTGCATTGTTACATTGATGACAATACTAACACCGGTGGCACACAGTATAGCAGACCCACCCGTCTCCAAGTATACCACGCTCATCTATCGACATAGCGCTAGCAGCAACTAGGCACAGTAGGTTGCATGGTCCCTGTGTCATCCCAAACACAGGCCATATAAACCACCACCCATGCCCTGCACACATCATCTCAGTCCTTAGGCAGGGACTCCAGGAAGTCGCGCACCTCTGCCGGATCAGTAAAAAAGTGTGTCTCATTATTATAGCACTAATCTCAAACGGCTAAATCCACAAATGGGGATCACTACCTTCTTAGTATGTGGGTATAACATTAATTTTACAAAAATAAGATGTAAATCAATGTGTCTATATCAAGGGTCACCGAAAGCTGCGATTCTGAGCAATTTTTCTTGCTGGTACCTGCAGAAGAAATACAAAATCCAGGATTAGATCCTTGGGAAAAAAAGACTATTGAATACTAGATGCTTCACCTCCAAGTCTAACTTGGAAATCGAGAGCTGGGCAATCTTTCTACAGCTGGGCCTACGACTACTAATTCCAAAAATATTCAGAAACCTGTCAGTCCCCATCATTGCCCAAGAGGTGCTAAGCGAGCAAGCGTCAGTCTCAAAAGGACAAGGACAGGCAGGGTTAGTTGTGCCAAGACATGGGATCTAGAAACGCAAAGCGCACAGCAAGGGCCCGCTAACAGAGAAAGTAAAAAAGAGACATATCTTTTCTTTCAGTCTGAAACCTGAGATAAATAAAGCTCGTTTAGAATTGTATATGATTTTTGATGTCAGCTTTTCAAATGTAAAACTTAATAAAAAAATCATATTAAATACATTTGAGCTTTGACTTTCATAAAACATTCTATTTTTCAAATGTAATAATAAACACCAACCTGAACATCCACATGACAGGCCTGATTCATAAGTTTTTGTGCTGGAGCAAAAAAGGACATGCAATTGGATCTCTGATTGGCACCTGCTTCTGCATATCTGAACTGGAGAAAATCTGGATATGCTCATCCGAAAATGCAATTCATAAATATTAGCTCTATGGCATCCCAGTTATGATCCAGGCACCTGCTGATTTCCTCCAGTTGTAGGCTATCGGAAATCAAGCATTGGCAAGCAAGTGCTCATATGCATCTCACGATTTGTTCCAGTGCAAATCTTTGTGAATTGGATCCGGTATCCCAAAAAGTGTTGGTTGCATTAGACACGCATATTGATAAAGATTCCCTTAGACCTGATCACTAAAAAAAGATCAGCGTGCCAGCAATTGTCAATTCTCCGTACATGGATAATGTGAGTATCAGTTAGGACTATTTCATCATTTCAAATGAATAAGGGTAGAAAACAACAAACGTTTACACACCTAAATAAATGTCCTCCAAATTATTATTCAGTGCCACAGCAGTTGAGTCTCCATTGATGATATCCAGAAAGAAGTCAGCAGGATTGTTATATGACTCACAGACATACCCTGAAAAAACAAGCAAGAGAGTTATCTGCAAAATGAATAATTTAAAATGCAATAGATAGAAAAGATAACTGATGAAAGACATTGGCGTGGTCTGCCACCTACCCACAGCTATGCCTGTTCTAGTACTGACTTACCTTACCAATCTAAACCAGTAAGGATCCTTTCATTAAACACATGAGATTAAAATCAATGTATTTTCTGGAGTTAGACCATGTGGAAAGGAAGGTAGGCCTTTGACATAGTGCACATGGAACATGTTGCAACTTCTGGTTGTGTTGGCGGTAAACTCTCACATTTTACAATATGCCTGTGAGCTACATCCAGTAATGTGGTCATTTAAACCACAGAAAGAGAACCCACAATTCACAAGTAATTTCTAGAGTGGCTGTTTGCAGCTTTTTGAGCAAAGGTTTACATGGGGTGATGATGCTACTAAAGGCTGGGCATGTGGAGGTACCTTCAAAAAGAGCACACACTGGTCAAAGATAGCAAAATGAATAGTTAGATACTAGACAAATAAAATATGAACACCAGAAACATATAGTTAAGTTGAGAAATATAGATCTCTAGTAGAAATAAAATCCTATAGCTCATTAAGAGTGTAAAGCAGTCCAAACAATCTTGACTTATTCCGTGAATGTAGACAAACCGATGGATGTGAAGTACGGCAATGCTTTCTCGGATGTTCCATGGTACATCAGTTTCCCACTTGCCAGCAAGGTCAGGCTATCAAACAGCTTGAAGATGGAATACCGGGGCTGGTGAATCGAGAAGATGATGGTTTTTCCTCGTCGAGACAACCTAAACACAAACCAACAAATGAATTACTTACGAAGAGCAACCGCTACTAACGTTACACTCCTGAGTTGATTCTGAAATCAAAACGATGAACCTGAACGCTATCCTTTTTTTCTAGTTTGTCATGTTTCCTCAAATTGTGTGGTCCAAGTCCTACCACAGAAAAGTTACAGTTCCTTCAATTTTAATTGTGCAATGGGAGATGTCAGGGTGGTTTGATATACATTCAGGTGAGTTTTAGAGTTGTAACACGCATGTCCCATTGCCCATGAGTGAAGCACAGGGGAATCGACAAGCACAAGATTTGTTTCTAAATGCATGTGTCCAACAAACTTGTGAGTGAGGTAATCCAAGATCACTAATTATTCAGAGACACAAAGGGGGGCTCTTGATGGCACACAAACCTGCTGCCTTTGGTGGGTTGTATTCTCTAATTAGGGTTAGAACAAAGAAGGTGGAGCAGCTTGCCCCACTAAATACAGGATCGTATGGTGAGTGCTCTCGGCCTTAAGTGAGTCACCCGATGGATTGATTTGGCAATTCATAGTCTAACTGTAATGACTCACAAACAACTAACTGCCCTCCTTTTAGGACTGACTACAGAAAGCCTTGACTCTTTTGCAGAATTCTTGTAAGTGCACATTACAGTGATCCTGGTGTCAATCAGCTGCCACGTGATGCAGAAAGCAAAGGAACCTTCAATTCTTGCACTTCTGTGTCAGCCATGTTGGGCAAGCCATTTTCACCAGTATCTCTCTCCTATTGTCACCTCCTTGTTTCCCCCTGAGTCTTGCCGGACATATGATGCTTTTCTGTACATTTTATATTCATGCAACACCTTTAATCCAGCCAAGGCCAGTAAACAGGCAATTATTTTTTCTGCTGAAGACAGGCAAAGTAAGATTGGCAAAGAACGGAAGACAAAAGCAGGACTACAGAATTGTCAGTCTGTGAAATGTTGCTGTCCTTCTTTCGATTCAATTACTTATACTGCACATAGAGACACTATTAATGCTAGAACTTCCCAATTTTGCAATGAGTATTCTAGTAATTGGTTAACGTATGCAGTCATTTAAATATTATAAAGTCTGTTTTTAAATGACTCATACTTAATGCCATTTTGCACTATACATATTTCAACCTGCTAATAAAATAGAGTGGTGCATTTGTAGAGTCTGATTATCTGATGCTCGTACTGAAAGTGATCTACATGAATTGAAAGATGTCTCAATATCTTCTATTTCAGGAAGGTGCTGCTGCTATGGACCACAATGCCACATGCCATGAAGTTCTATTTCATGAGCAAAACCTGGTCTTTTGCCACTCAGTGAGGCAAGGAGAGCATTACATTCAAAATAAATCTACACCTGTGGCTGTCAACCCACCTAACAATCAAAACTAAAAAGACAAAAAAAAGAAAACATTCAAAAATCAACGTTTTTGGCAAGAGAATGTATAGGAAGGGTAGGCAGGTGTGCAATATTGCTACTTGGGTATTAAGAGCGCCTGCAGACTGCCCCTGGGTGGTAGTGGTGTGCAGTATGAATCAACATAGCATAAACTTAATTCCTCATAAATGGTACCTACATTGGAAGATAGTAAAGTATTTGGGGGAAAACAGAGGGCAGAAATATTTGCCTTAGTGAGGAGAAGGAATCTGATCAAGGGGAGTAGTTTTTTGTTTTAGGCTGTGTTGAGTAAGTCTGATGCTTTAAATAGACCTTCATCAGAGTGCAATCCCAACACACCACCTCTGTATCTAAAACCTGTTTCTTCCATCTACGTATTCTCATGTGTATTTTCCTTCACCTCACCTATCCCCACCGTTTCTCGGCCATCAACTCCCTCATCTTATTCCGCAATGAGACTACGCAAACTGCCTCTACCTAGGCACAAGAGCGTTTCAACTGAGGAAACTCCAAAGAGTCCAAAACGCGGCAGCACACCTGATCATTAACCTACCCACCAGAGAGCACATCAGCCCTACACTAAAAGTCCTCCATTGGCTACCGACTGGCCAACACACTACCTTTAAAGCCATGTGCATCATCCACTGCGCCATCCACAACACTGGCCCGGAATTCCTTCAAGACAAAATCCAGCCCTACCGGCCCTCAAGGAATCTCAGATCTTGCACAGCATAATGCCTAGTGGTCCCACCTCACAACTCCTCCAGGCTGGGTGGGTCCTGATGCTTTAAATAGACCATCATCAGAGTGCAATCCCAACACACCACCTCAGATCCAAGAACCAATTATCTGGAAATCCCTACCCCTACACATTGGCAACACTGAAAATCACCTGAAGTTCAGAAAGGCCCTAAATACCTGGCTCTTCCCAACTTCATCCTGAACACATACCCTTATCTCAAACAACACATTCATATACACCAATCACAGCTCTAATGCCGGCAGCATTCGCACGGCTCACCTGAAAAACTGTTGCCCCATGCAAAACAACATGCCTACACGATAAATACTGCATGGAAGCCAGCAACATTTGCTCAGGCATACCACACTAAACCTTACTCCTGCTCCAACTACAACACGAACGTCAACATTCACATCAGCTCACCCTGACAAAATAGCGCCCATGAACAACAACATTCCTACCTGACAAATACACCAGGGACGCCAGCAGCTTTCACTGTGGCACACCGCAAAAATCTCACTCGCTCTGACCACTCAGACTCTCGCCTCAGAGAGACCACGAATAAGGAGACCATACCGTCTACACTGGACAAAGATCGCTGCAGCCGAACAACATCGAAGCCTACGGTACGTATATCTACACCACATCTGTGGACACAGGCCGCAGGCACAGCCAAACATCCATGCACCATAGAATGCAGCTGCAGCTATGCCCTTCCGGTTTAGCAGTGCATATAGCTGTCCGCACTGAAACGTACCTCAACACCTCATCCACTAGCATACAGCGACTAAAAGGAAAAGACATTCGGTATAGCTGGCCACACATTGACTCTTCAACAATAGCACTCTATCGCAAACCACCAACAGCGCCCACCCACGTGCCTAACCTTTTTTGGGCTGCTTAGTCGAGCCTAGCCAGCTACCTAGACCGACGAAAATGCACACATGTATCTCTAAATCTAAAACCCTTAAAAACTCCAGCACATTGATTACGATCACCAAGGGCGTTTCTACCACAAAGCGCCATACAAATGGGGAAACAGCGCTATATAAATAACCCAATACAATAGAATACAATACAATACATTTTCTAAACAAAACAAACAGAATTTGTACATTCACAACAATCTGCACGCCAGTACCAAATTCACATTGGTGCTGCCGTTTTTCATGCTTTTCATCAATATGGAAACCTGAGTTTTGGAGCACTACATTTGACCATAGTTAAAAATGTGTAGACAGAAGAGGAGTCTACTACTCAAATATTCACTCCTCGGCCTGCAGCCAGGAGAGACACACTACTGGTCAGGGAGCTTCCGCCCACCAATACCTCTATATGTGGAAATTTGATGACCTTGAAAGCACAAGCATTAAATACGTGGTGTCAAGAGTGGTGTAAAAGACATTAAGAGTGGCTCTTACTGTGATACCCTTCTTTATTGCTGTTCATTCCCCCTTACAGAATGCTTTTAAAGCGACCTCACCAGTAGCCTATGGTCCATAAACCACCGGCAGTATAACATGAACATGGAGGGATTGTAGAGGGACATTGCGATCTAGGGCAGTTCTGTTACAGCGAGGCTGATGTGTTTGCTCCTCACTGTTGTAATGATACTTCCACACATTTCTGCTGCAGTTTTGTGATGTTCTGCCCCCACATTATCCCAGTGCTGGAACAATGTATTGTGATTTTCACACCTCCGTCGTATTGTACTTTTTTGGTTTTGGTGCACTATAATAGCTGCTGTTTTTAGGTTATGGCTCATAAAAATAATCATATTATTATGTGTTATCAATAATAATACTAACACTCACAACAATAACAGATTTTTATATCGTCCCTCATGCCGGATTCCTCCTGCTTCTGAGCATTGTAATAATAGCTGTTATTATTGCCCATGTTACTAGTAGCCAGTTTATCGAACTCTGAAGGATGAAAGGATGAATTGCGAAGAGCAAGCTTGCTCCATCTCTAAGGCAATCCTTTAACCTGTGAGCTGTCCACCAGCACAATCTTTGCCAGAAGTTTGGCCATGTCCCCACCATCTGCACACCCTGCATTCATGACACACGTCAAAAAATGACAAGGGTGGAATTTATCTTTGACTCTTCTGATGGCATTCAGATGTTCAAGTGCAAGGCATTGAAAAAAGCTCTGTTGCTGAAATTCTGATTCTCCACTTGGCTTCTTAACTTGACTTATGCCTAGCTAATATACTTTAAATGTCTTTGAAGTTGAATATGCTGTGTAATGTGGCCATTCTCAGACATACTAAATCTGTTTTGTATTGATTTGCATCTTTGTATATGCATAACTGTATTCCCTTTGCTTTCCTGCTGGGATGCTTCCAAAAGCCATGTAGGCAAGGCACTATACATTTGTCCCTCTTAGATATCTCCTTGTGTTCTGCATAGGAGATAAGAGGGCACCTTGGGTATTTGAGTCATAATGTGGTGCCCTAGACCAAAGCCGATTGTCTCCTAAGCTCATGCCTTTCACTTTGAAAGAGAAAGCATAAATAGGGAATCTGCCTAAGGATTTCTTGGGTGAGATGGAGCTTGGATGAACATTTATTGGGTCAAAGTCTGGGATCCCACTGCTAACACCATAGTTTACAGGGTGTCATGCCATCACTTAACAAGGTATCATGCCATTACTGCTCATCCCATTACTGTGCATACCAAAATGTTGATTTTCGACAGCCCCATTTCACCACATATATGTGGGTGGATAGGTAAAGTTAATAAAAATATGGGAGGGATGGGGAGGCTGCGGGGGTATCCTCCCGCATACATGTGCAATGAAATGCAGTAAGACAAATCACCATTTTTGTATCTGCAGGAAAGTGCAGTGATCATACAGATGTGGTCACCGCCAAGTTATAAACAGACAAGTCGGTAGTCTGTGTTATTTTACAAACAAAATGGGCCCAGGGTTTAGGATGGGCTCGTTTTAAAAGAGAGTAACAATCAAAGAAACAAAAGATGAAAAATTCCAGATACCTTAAGGACCACAGTGTATCAGTTCATCTCTATCCACCCTTGTGGTCTAGCCACAGGCTTCAGGATGATGGACCGAGGCATGGTATGGGTAGCATCCTCTGTTCAACCCACTTATGCCTCTCCGTAAGGGAGGGGACAGTCACAGGAATGGCCATGATATGAGCCTTCCTTGATACATCAAAGAGACACCCCGCCTGAAGAAAGGACAGTAATCCTCATATTACCAGAGTTCTGGTCTCCTGACTACCACATGTTTTCTTCATTATTTTTCATGCCTTTAAGAGAAAGAGGTTCCAAACAGTCTAAGAAAACATTCCCAACCGTGCACAAGAAATGACTTTCGCTGCTTAAACTTACTCAGACAGCAGAGGCCCTTTCTGAATTCCTGTGCGGCCTCACTCGTGGACCCGTGTGGGCAGCAGGAGATTGTAACAACCAGATGTGTGTTCCACAAAGTGAGTTTCCATAGGGTCACAAACAATTTCAACAAAGCTGGCAGCAATTGCTCTGCGAGTGGTCCAGACAGAGAGACCATGGAGGGTGGTGAATCCCTTACTTCACACATACTAGTGATAGCAAACACCAGCCTGAGTGAAGTAGCATCAGTAAAGTGGAATAGCACATTCCCTGTGGATCTATAGAGACTGCAACAAAACAAATATAACATTCAAGATAATGGACAAGCCATTTAAGAATTTGGTCTGCCCAGTTTAATCATGCAACCCAGGTGAACCTATTGACACCAGCCAATCCCAGCCCTTCACCAATTAACCAGTGCAGGCGCAGACGTTCAAGGGAGTCCGGCCAAGTCTTCTGTCTCACATCCCCTCTACACCCATTTATTGACATGTCCAGGGCCTGAAAAACGTTGCCCATGCTCTGCTGCACGGCCCAACTGCTGAGAACGATGATGGGACAATGGAATGCAAACTGTTCCTTCTCTTTACTTCTGATTTGTCTGAAACCCTATGCATGGATCCACAGACCGAGCCTTCAAGAGGTGCATTAGACCAGTTTGTAGCAAATCTTCTACTGCCTGCCTCTGGTGCTTTCCTTCTCATCTTGCAGGCTCACACAGGGGAGCTGGTGGTTGCCTCAACTTCCGAGAATGCAAACCATTTTTGTATTATTGATGGTCTGTGGCTGTGGTACTCAGCGTTCTGCTGATTCTACATGGGTCACTCTGCCCTGTCTGGTCCTTCTTTATTCCAGCCATGTGCCGATCCTTCACTTACGGCAAAAGTTTTCCAAATCTGGAAGGGTTGGTGGAAATCTCGTACTCATCTGCAGACTAGCATTATACCACAAACATCCAGTAAGCAACAGGGGCTTCTGGATAGGGGAAATCATCAGCTGCGATAACAAAGAACGGTATATGATAGTGTGGTCATGAGTCCAGACTGGATGCTACACTTAGTAAAGAGTTAGGCTAATATCGTTGGGTCTAGATAGGTGGTCCTTCCACTGCAGGGGCCCAGGCTTA
This sequence comes from Ambystoma mexicanum, assembly GCF_040938575.1. Taxonomy (NCBI): domain Eukaryota; kingdom Metazoa; phylum Chordata; class Amphibia; order Caudata; family Ambystomatidae; genus Ambystoma; species Ambystoma mexicanum. The sequence continues at coordinate 95,816,539 of NC_090937.1, read as the reverse complement.
CTTTAGTGGAAGCCCGTTGTTACTATATTCTCCTTGCCTCCCAATGTCAGTTAATTGGCGTATTTCTTTCACAGCTGTTGATGAGTTGGGTGACTGGGTATTCCTGTGTTTACATCCTCCCAGCACTGCACCACAGAGCGGATGGTGACGCCTGGCCCCCATGGTGACATCAGCCCCATTCCCCAGCCCAAAACATAGAAAAACTATCACAGGCTGCACTTGACATCCAAAAGCCAAAACCCATTGGGCCTCATTACGAGTCCGGCGGTAACCGAGGCGGTAAAACCACCTGGTTACCGCCGGACTTGTATTACCATTCCGCCTCTGTGATCCACGGAGGCGGAATGGTGTTAATCCCCATTCCCATTGAGTCCTATGGGACTCAATGGGAATGGGGATCATGGAAACACCGGCAGCATCTCGTAATGCTGCCGGTGTTTCCTCGTCCGCCTGCAGGCGGGCAGTGTTAAACCCGCCAAGTCAAACCTGGCGGGAACATCACCTCCCGCCTGCAGGAGTCGGGATCAGGCGGTCCGGAAACAACGGTGGCGGCGGGTTTACCGCCACCGTTATTTCCGGACCGCCTGATTTGTAATGAGGCCCATTGACTTTGCTGGTTTTTGCACTGCTTTTGACCACAGCCCACTGCATAATTATACAAGTAATGGTGGCAACTGAAAAAGTATAATCGGAAACTATGGCAACACAGACCAGTGAGCCCAATCAACATTACGACCATTAACAACTGGTTTTGGGCCCATTTATGCCCCATCTTCTTCAGGATAAATAAACTACAAAAATGGTTTATTTATTTTCAGCTGCTTAATCATTTAACAACAACTTTTTGAAACCAGCTTCTAGTCACTTAAGTCCAAGGTGACAACTTTGCTCAACCTGTAGACAGTATAGGATAACAAAAGTCACTCACGTCGTTGAAACTGTCTGGTGATGGTAATTATGGTCCTACAATTCAGCAAATAAGATGGATTCTGAGCATCTTTCATCAAGTAGATTAAGAAAATATTGAAGTTCAATGTTAGGTTGAGGATATGTTTGTCATGTATATGCATATCATGACTTTTGTATAAAATTGCACTGGGGAGGTATGTGTGAATATGTATTGGAAGATCTACTTGTGTATGATGCACAAAAAGGTCTGGGAGTCTCTCTACCAAGAAGGAACACAGCCAAATAACCTGCTCCTTGGATCGATGAACAGTCTGGATTGTCTAGGGAATTCTCTTCTGAACAAGAGTACCAACAGCAACCCCAGACACCTCTTTCGCCCTAGTCAGGCCTCATCAGCGAGGTGAAGCTGTGCCCCCCTAAGCACAGTGAGCAAGGGGTCCACGTTTGGATTGCCCTAGGTAACTTAGGGAGAAACCCTGAGTACCTAAAAATACACAGAAAGGCCAAATAACCGGTTCTATGGGTAGTTGCCCACTCGGGAGGGTCTACAACCACTGTACTTTTCAGTACTTGTGTATGATCTTCTTTATTGTGCTTTGTACGTCTTTGTATTTTGATGATTCCCATTGCCGCTGCCTATTGAAATATGTTTGCAACGTTTGTAATAATTACAAAATAAAGGTATACTTAACATGTCTCCCTTGTAAACAAGGCTCTGCAAATAAGTACATTCGTGGACGACACCACCAAGCAAGATGGTGGCTGTGTTTTACCCTCTCCAAGATGGCAGATGCATCGGCATATGGCTGCCGTTATGAGGTCACAGGATGACGAGATCCTCCGCACCCAGAACGGCTTGAAAGCTGGAATCTGGAGTAGCATCCTTGTGTTATAATGATCAGGTAACCTCCCTGTGCTGAGCCTGTCCCTCTTCAGAGTGTTTTCCCCATGTTTCTACTTTCTACTCCTGCTGCTTAACCTTATCTCTCCTGAATGCGGTCCTGACTTATCGTCTCCTCCCCATTTGTTCATTCTTTCAACAGACTTTACTTCACGAAATGAAGCCCCATAAAAGTATGTTCAGGACAAATACAGTAAAACGTTATAACATTGTTGTTGTCATTACTTGAACAGGAAAGTAATGTTGATCATAGGCCAAGTACACCTTATGTAAAAATTCATCACTTTAAACAGCTAGTCAGTTTTTTTTTAAATGTCTGTCATCATATCCTCCCTAATTTTAAGAGCATTACATAAATATTGCTTAAGTCCCCTTGCTATTTCCATCATTTTTGCATTCAAAAGGTTGACAATGGCAAAACAAGATATTGCTTTTTTTGGATTGGAATATAAAGGGCAAAGTAAAAAGAAATGACAGTGCGTTTAAAAAAAAGTGGGACAGAAAGGGCATAGCCTGTCTTCAGAGCTACTATGGACTCCCCATCCCACGGGCAGTATTCAAGTTGAGACATTTAAAGCAAGCCCTAGCTATTAAAAAGCGATGCTTGAAGTAAGACGAGGAAGTTAGGTAAGGAGCGATACTCTGTCATTAATAACGTCTCCATTTGTATGCTAATCTGTTTAGCTATTTCAATTGCGTATCTATTGGCCTTATGTAAGTTTATTAAGTTTATTAAGTTTATTAACAGCCTTTTAAAAACAGTAATTTCGTTCTTCCTACAGGGATGTGCCAGGGTTCCCACTGTACAACTCAATACATTATTGACATGTTTTTCTACTTCTCTTAGCCATGTAATTTTCAAAGCCCTTTCCCTAGTACAGGCATTTAGTAGAATTTATTTGGAAAGCATAGCTTTAGGGTTGTTGCAGACGGATAGGCGTAGTAGGATAGGAGTGACTATCAAAGCGTCCTGGATCCAATGGGCCTCATTACAAGTATGGCGGTGCGGGAAAACAATGGCGGTAACGGAATTGCTGCCACTTTTCCTGCACCCCCATACAATGAGTATGGCCCTGGAGTGGAGGATTTACCTCCAGCAGCATGCTAGAGGTAAATTCTCAAGCATTCCGCCAAAAATGTGCGAAATCGACAGAATTACCGCAGCGGTTATTCCGCCGGTGGTAATTCCTGCCAAAAATGCCCCATAGCGTCCAATGCACTCTATATAAATGGTAATTAACTCTGCCAGCGTCCAAGTGGCAGTAACAGTAATTCCGTTGGGTGGCATTTCAGCAGATTTACTGCCAGAATACTGCCCAACTTGTAATGGGGCCCCAACAAGGTCTATGAACTGCGAGTTTGGCAGCAGACTGTGGCAGTCCCAAACCACTTTTTGTGAAGGCATTTTCGATACATTGGCTTTCCTTAAAATACCCAAACCCAAAAACCCCACTGCCATACATGGCAATAGTTTTAGCTTTTGCTTGACATATTTTCAGCAGTATTTCTACTGGTTGTACGCTGCAGTTATGCGCAAATTTGAAAATGGCACCCATGGCTTGCATCATCTTTGAGGCTTGTTTTAGAATATGAGGGGTTGGTTTAAGACCAAGAGCAAAATTAATATCTAGGTATTTGGGTAGGTCACCTATATTTTGACTTTAGTTCGCAGAAAAGAGCCTGTCGTGTTTTCTCGCAGTCTTTATCTACCGTAAGTTTCGATTGGACCATTTCTATGTTTTACCCTATTTGTTAGTGTGTTATAAGTGGACACTATATTATCAGGCGTGGCTGAGTCATCAAGGCTAAATCAGAATCAGATCTAAGCAGTCTCCATGAAGGACTGGTAATGCGTGGGTGTTCAGGACAGTGTCCCAGTGAATGTGGGAGCGGGCCTCAGGGAGTACATCAGTTGGCTTTAGATCCATGCAAATAACAAGGGGGGTCCTGGGAGACTCTCTGCAAGACATGAGTCCTGGTTACAAGAGCCTTACCCAGAGTGTTTAGCTCACCATCTTTCACAGAGAAGAAATATCCCAAACATATCAGTCTTTGTCCTGCCCTGGGGCAGTCCAGCACCGAAATGCTAGGCAATTCTCCTCTGAACAGGAGTACCAACAGCAACCCCAGACACGTATTTCGGTCTGGTTGAACCTCATCAGTAGGGTGTAGCTGTATCTCTCTAAGAATAGTGAGCAAGGGGTTGCCTGCTCGTAATTTGTTATGATGCTGTAGGTTTACTATTAAAGTTAAAGCTGAATGGTCACTGTCTTGCTTGGGTATCCCAATCATTCATAGAGAATAAGAAAAAATCATTATTGAAGTTCTTTTGTGTTCTTAAAAGGTTGGCCTTGATGGAATGTCTTTGGGAAATCTACCATGTGTAGTTCCTAAAGACCATTCGAACATTCTATTATATAGCATTATGCCATGTATATCAACTCTATCATCATCTATGATCGGGGAGGGAATATTTTTTACTGAGTCCTACTTACAGTAGAACAGACCTGAAACGGGGCTGCTCCCAGTCTTTGTCTTAAAATCTCCTGCTATAAGAAAAATAACCTTAGTAGTGTCTGATGATTTAGAGATTGTAATTAAAATTGAAGAAAGATGATTAAAAACGGCTTTTTGTTTGGCCTTGACCGGTCGGTTATAACAATTTTTATCATCCTGATGCCAGTCTGCTCTACCCATTCAATTACTTGTTATTCGGCATAATTGCCTATACATTTGTGGGCAGTACTAAATACCATTTTGAGCAATAGTAAAAGAACCCCTGAGATTCTTTCCCTCTTGTTTTTAACAGCTGAGCTACTTATTGATATATAACCATCGATGTGTAGTGGCTCTCTAGCCTATGGGCCTCATCGCGAGTTGGGCTGTAGCTTTCAAATTCGGCGGTAACGGTATTACCGCTGCATTTAAGGGCTGTCCGTGTCACGAGTTGGGCGCTAAATGGGCTGTTTTACCTTCAGCTTTTTTCTGCAGGTGAAAATCCCTGTTTTCGGCAGTATTACTGCCAGCTGTATTAGCGCAAGTTATTAGAGCCGAAAATGCCCCATTGGATCCAATGGACCCAATAGGGAATGGGGATTTACCGTTAACACCCAACCCATGATCCGGCTGTAATACTGCCGGATCGGTGGGCGCTAACAATGTTACAGTTGGGCGGTATACTGGTCAATTCGTGATGAGGCCCATATCTCCTGTAGCATTACATCAAATTTATGCAAAAACTCAGCAGGGATAGGATCCAAAATGGATGATCGAATCACAGCAATGTTCCATAATAGAAATGTTATAAGGAAAAAAGAGCCTGATAATTAACATTGAATCATTAATACATTGAAGCCTCATCATTCATGGTTTAAATTTCAATACTGTACAAATCAGCATTGTGTGGGCTTAAGACTGGATTTTTGATTGCTTTTGATTGCTTCAGCAATATTTTTATATTTTATTTTTTATTTTTATTGTTTGCTTGTTAGGTGCATATACATTAAGAAATACTGTTTCAAAGCGCCAACGGGGCAGGGAGGGAGCAGGAGTGGAAAATACATTAAAATTCATTAAAAACACAATATATATAAGAGGATTGGGGGGAAGAGGAATACAGGACGAACCATCTATGCCTTGCGAGTGAGTATTCAGAATGTGCAAGCGCACAATGAAGAAGGCAGGGGTCAGTGCTGTGGAGTCTGAGCTCACGGGTGAGCCACAGATGAAGTGCTAGGAATGTTGAGTGTTACAAGGCCAGGACCCACGAGGGGTGTAAGTGCAAGCCACCAGGACAGAGGTTAGTGCAAGTGCAGAATGACAGTAGCTGGGCTGATTGGGTACGCAAGGTCAGGGCCCAGAGGATGCCTAAGGCCCCATCACACCAATCGCAGCAACTATGGGATTAGCAGGGGAGAGAAGAAGGGAAGGAGGAGGTAAAGAGGAGATTCTTAAAGAGCTTCCAGAATTTAAGAAGATCCTGCTCAAGCCGGAGGGGGAGGCTGTTCCATAGGATGGAGCCAGCTGAGGAAAGTGAACGACCACCTGTCCTCTGTTTAGCAAAATACTTTACATACAGAGAGTTAGAGACAGAGGAGCGTAGTAATCTAGAGGAAGAAAGTTGAGGATAGTGTGGTCCCCAGGCCCAGGCCACCTTGTGGATCATGCAGAGGAATTTGAGTTTAATTTGTGCAGCAACCGGGAGCCAGTGAAGACTTTTTAGTGCAGGACAGATGCGGACCCTGGGCTTAAGGCCAAGGATAAGTCTCACTGCTCTATTCTGGATTAGCCAGAAGGGTCGCAGAGTAGAAGCTGGTAGATTCAGGAGGAGGCTATTGCAATAGTCAAGCCTAGAGAGAAGCAGTGCTTGGGTCACATTGAGCCTCTGTGGAAAAGTGAGAAAAGTGAGTATTCCTTTGAGATGGAAGAGCTGAAGGTGGGACTTCTTGGCAATGTCCTGAGTGTGAGGGAGGACGGAGAGAGAGGAGTCGAAGATGACTCCAAGATTTCTGGCTTCAGAAGAGGGCGCTGGCGGAGAGCCCAAAGAGGAAGGCCAGAGTGAAGGAAGGAAGGAAGGGAGGAGCAAGGGTCCCGATGCAGGGACGTCATTTCACCTAAATGCCAGGGGTAGTGGAAGTGACATCACACGAACCTTGACCACTGATGACATCACAGGAAGTGATGTCATTTGATCCAATCCCAAAGTGACATCACAGGATGTGAAGGAACCCCTTGACAAAACAGGAAGGGTCATCACAAAGCATTTTTCCATAGTACACAGCGAAAAATATGGTTACGATATCACTATAATGTGATATACATTACATGTAGGGATGGATGACCATACGTATTGTTAAGATCAGTGTGTATAGGCCCATATTACCAAATTACTGTGAATGCAAGCAGACATCCAAGGCCAAATGATAATGATGCGTTATTATAAAGCACTTATGCTTAAGCGCTTTATATACAACAAATATACATTCAAAATCCCCCAACCGTTGTTGGTACTCATTTATCAAATTCAAAAGGATAAAAAGCTGAGTTGAGGTGTTTAAGAACAGACTAAATCAGGGACTCGTCCCCTGAAGTGTGCCTGAAATGAACCTTTAATGAGTGTAGCAATTATTGTGTAGAATTCCAGAAAGACACATTATTTGTTATTCCTATTCTTTCTTATTTAGCATCACTGCTCAAAGTGTTACACTAGTTTAACCGCCTGTTTTTTTAAAGGTGCCTGAAAAAAAAAGCCAACCACTTCAGAAACAAAGAGCCACATGGCACTGGCAACAGCCAGCCCAGGAGCCTACCTTTAAAAAAAAAAAAAAGACATTTTTTGTTTTTTTGTATTTTCTTTTTAGGGGTAGCAAGGGAGAATACATGGGTAGCAAGGGAGACCTCAGGGGTCGCAGTTGCGACGCCTGGCGACCCCCAAGTGAAGTCCCTGTCCCGATGGGAAGGATCTCCGTTTTACAGGCATTAAGGCAGAGATCATTGGCGCTGCACCAGGATTACCTCTTGTTGTCTGAGGAAGTCCGGCTTGGTTACAAGTTTGCAAATTCAATCAATCTACTTCTTCCATGGTATTCAATGGGAGAATCTATTCTGAAGTGCCAAAGGCTCGTTCCTTCCCCCTGCACATTTTTCAGTTTTCGCTGTCCTATCGTAAGGGGAAAAATGTGTTACTGCAATAGTACCAATCTTGGTGCTCCCTGATGTGCAAACCCTAGGTTAAACTTGAGAAGTCCAAGTACTATCCTACGGTTGTTAAATGTTGCTACAATACATTCTCCCTCTAAAACATTGGGGCAGTGCCCACTCATGAGGTCTGCCTTGCCAAAAGAAGCATCTGAGGATTAAGATTAGGGCCACTATGATTTGAGTTCATCCAATGAATTGTATGATTCATTAGTGTTGCACTGGACTCAAAGGAATTGGGTTGCAGTTTAGGTACTTGAGTTAAAACTATGGTCAATGACACTGCTGCAGGCAAAAGGTTCAAGTTGTGGCCCTGGTTAACAGGGTGCACTATGTGGGTGGAAGGATTGTACGTTTATAACTTGGACTGGTAATAAACTACCTGATATTTTAATTTTGCTACCTGGATTAATGGGTGTTAGGGTAGATTCCTCTTTACTGTACCTTTCCTTCCTTTCTATGGACCCCCAAACTTTTTGCTTTTATTTTTTTATCTGACCTGTACTTTTTGCAGTACAGCTTCACTACACTGTCTTTTGCTCATCTGTTTTGGGGAAACTGACATGTCCTTAAGGCTGTCAATACTGGGAAACATTGTTTGCTTTAAAGTAGTCACTTTTAGGGGGCATGGCTTGGAGCGCCGATAGTAAGGTCACCTCCATAAGAGCCTCCACGGGATCCCGAGCCATATTAGCTATTTCCATGGGATAAATGAACCGCTAACTCCCCTGGCCGGTGGTACCGACGGCGGAACCTGTGAAGCACAACCGAAGCCAACTCGACTGCAAAAACAGAGCCGGCAGGCTAAACAAAACCCTTGTTATGTTGCTCCAGAGAGTCACTGCGGCTCCCAACAAGATGGCGGCACCCACTGGGTGAGGGAAGCAAGATGTCCAAGGTGCTGCTGAGAGACTGGACAGCCCTGAAATCCAGCATGATCCCCTCCCCCACCCTGAAGACGTCTGATACGAGGCTACCAGTGTGCCCCTGTCCCCGCCGTGGACTGACAGCTGCGGGAGTGGACTGACTCGGAGCGAACAGCGAGGGAAATAGCAACCGGCAGCACTGAACTCCCCCAGCGGCCTCGGAGCAGAGCACATCGACCCTGCGGGAAGCCAGAGGCAAGGAAAGAGAACCTGCAACCAACTGTGAGTGCCTCCCCCTCGCCCCTGATCCCACACAAACGCCACCTTCTCCCCCACGGTGCCCGTGCCGTACCCGGGTCCCGGTGGTATGGGGGGGTGACAGCTAGACAGGGCCCAAAGAAAGAGGGCTGGCACAGATAACGGCCCACCTCTAGGTGGCAACCAGCATCCCCACTGCACCCAGGTGAAGAGCTAAGCGGCACGTGGCACGGCAAGACACAGCAGTCTGAGGGGGAGCACCCCCCCCCAAGCTAAACAACAACTCCTCCTGCCTCCGTAGAACATCAACGCCACATCCAAGGGGCCCTGCAGCAACTGCCTTTGCACCTCATAAGTGAGGGCCTGGCCTGCTACCAGCCCCCATCACCAGCATTTCGGGGAGAAGGGCATCTGCAGCGGCCAGCTGGTGCTCCCCCCCTGGCACTCACTTACAAGGCCTGCCGCGTCAGACCAAAGAAAGAGGGGGTATGCACAGACAACAGCCCACCTCTAGGTGGCAACTAGCAGCCCTGCTGCCCCCAGGTGAGGAGTTCAGCAGGCCACGGCAAGACATATCAGCCCGAGGGGGAGAAGCCTCCTCCTAGCTAAACAATGACCTTCCCTGAACCCACCGTAGAACTTTGATTACCTAAACCAAGGGGCCCTGCAACTACTCCCTCCCCGCTCCATAAGTGAGGGCCTGGTCTGCTACCAGCACCTCGGGGGGGAACGGCATCCGTTGCGGCTGGCTAAGCCCCCCCCAGTGCCCACCTACAAGGCCTACCCCATCGGAAAGCATCTGACCCCTCACCCTCCACCAACCAGAATCAGCCCCATCTCTAGCGCTCCAGAAGGGGACAGTGCCCGAAGCACCCAGCAACAGCTCCACAGCCCTCCCACCCCCGCATGGGACTCGAGATGCTCTCGGAAGCCAGATGAAGGGCAGCCCCCCCCCCCCAGACCCACAACTAGCAAGGCAACCTCCAGGCCAAACCACCATAGTGCTGAAAAGACCACAGCGCACCACAAGGAGAAGAAGGAAACCAGCTGAGGGACGGGACCCCCTGAGAACTACAGCAGCACAAAAAGGAGAGATACTCTAATCCCGACCCCACCAGGAGAAATTGCCAAAGCATTACAAATCCCAAAAGTCTACAGACATTGCCACCATGTTTCTCGTGCAGGACAAGGGTAAGAAACAGGACTCTGGAAGCTCCAGCTCACATTTCCCAGAGAGGCCCAGATGCCCCTGGTCTACTAAAGATGATATCCACTCCCTCTTAACCGACATTAAAGCCGAATTCCGAAACTGTATGGCAGAGATCAACAATAAGGTGGAGGGTCTAGATAATCGGCTGGGGGAAGTAGAACACAGTCAGTGAGACCAACTCTAGACCACACGGCACAGCTAGCTGACATAAAAAAGAAACTCCAGAACCGACCCCAGAAGGAAAACATGAGGAAATGGCACGAAAGCAGCAGGACCCAGAAAAAAGGGCCGCCAGGAACAATGAATGGATTAGAGGGGTCCCTGCCGGAATCTCAGACCAAGCCCTACAACCCTTTGTAAGCAACTTCTTTCAGGCCCTTTTCCCAGACTGTGACAAAGCGACGCTGCTACTGGACCAAACCCACAGGCTTTGAAGCCGCAGAGGGAGCACCACAATAGAACCGCCAGACGTCATCACCCAGGTTCACTTTTACTCAACTAAACAAGAAATCATAGACGCCAGCTGATCGCAACTCGAGCTAACCTTTCAAGGAAAATAGCTGCAAGTGTATCAGTACCTCGCACCATCAACAGTCCAGAAGCGTAGGCGTAGGCCCCTCAGACCTCTCACTGCCTTCCTCCAAGATCGGAGAGTCAAATACTGCTGGATATTCCCAGCCGCCCTACAGTTCACATTCGAAGGCCACTCCCGGGAGATCAGTTCTCTCAAGGAGGCGGGAGGAATCCTGGGAGCGAGGGAACCATCTACCCCCGATGAAGATCTGAGGAGCCCGTCCCCCACCAAAGACGGGGGAGAAGTCCCGAAACCCAGGCGAAACGCATGGACACGGTTTACGAAGAAAGGTAAAACCATATACTCCCCGAAACACTCCTGATAGGCTCGCCCCAACCAGCCCTCCTACAGGGGCCTCGCCGCGGTCTACCCTGCAAGCAATTAATCCTGAATCCCATGAACATGCCACAGCGAAAGCTTGGGACTCCCACGGTTCACTCCAGCCATGAGAGGGAAGACTCTCATTGGTCCAAGGGCCCCTAGGCCAGTTCGAACTTTGTTCTGGTTTATTGTTCAGTTGTTTGTTCAACGGTGAGATGCATCACCAGTTCACAAAAGTTAAAACCTTGGTTGCAGTGGCCAAGCACCACAACTGAAGCCCCAAATGACAGATGACAGAGAGCAATGCCCTAACTCCCCTCACCCCGAAACTAAGGGGCCCCAACAGGAAGATTTTCCACCACACCAAAAACTCTGATTCGTGACCCTGAACGTTAAAGGAATGGTTCGGTCAAAAAATGTTGGGTCGGCCATGTGTTTTTAAGCTTAAGTCGCTCGATTTTAGAAGAATTTCCTATGCACCATACCTGAGTTTTCGTCCATTAAACGCATGCGAAAACAGGCATCAGGGAGCTGCCATTTTGTGATAATCCTATCATTTCCCCCATTGCCCTGGCTGACAAGCTTTTGCGGCACTAAATCATATCCCCTGCCCCTGAGCCTGACATTATCAAAACATTCATATTCCCCGCCTCTCTCCGTGATGTTTCTGTGCTGCATAGGCAAACGCGCCCAGTCGTCTTCTACACGACTTCACACAGAACCCGGAAACCAACACAGATCAACTCACAACACAGCGCGCCACAATTCGGAATATGAAACTGTACTTTAAAATCAAACAGCAAAACGGTACATTTGGTAAAGTGCATTTATTTGACATTAAATGTTTATAGAATATTCAGCAATTGCCATATGAACTCCAAATGCCATTTATTTGCTTTTATCTCTATTCGCAAATCCGTAAAGGTTTATCGTGAGTCACGCGCTGTTCCTTTATGGTACACAGGGTGTTGGTTTTCGTTAAAAGAAGCACTTTGGTCGCACGTTGAACCGCAAGGCTCTTCCATCAAGTAGGCACTAGGCTAGCGTAAAAGGTTGATATGTTGCTTCTAGCTGCTAGTACCGCGTAAGGGCATATGGGCCCTTGGCGATCGTCCCATAAAATCATCAAAATGGTGCAGTTGTTTACATTAAGCTGCAGCTGGCGGTTGAAAAAACCATCTGCCGGTGTCGGAAACTGGTGGCAGTAGCAATAGGGAAGGATATACCTGTTTTGAAAACATAAAATGTATAATTAGTCTCGCCAGCCGATCTTTATTAATATTATTCATTTTATTTATTACGGCCGAGCTAAAACTATTTGCTTTCAAGGATAGTGCAATGGAGTATGTTCGGCTCTAAAATCAATGCGAAAAGTAACGAAATAAATCGAGGTTAGTACACAATGAGAAACGACTTTTTGTCTACATGCGTGTGGAATGTGGACCTGCATGCCCATGTGCCCGCTACAAGGACGGTCCCACAAACGTTTTCCAACCTCTTCATTCATTCATTTATTCATGCATCCATTCATTAATTCTTCATTCCGGTAAAAAGTATCTAAAGAGTTACTTACATTATATTTGCAATTTCCATTGTGTCTCTGCGTAATGCAGTCCGTAAATCCCACTGTGCTCTTGACAACGATTTTTCGTATACTGAACTAACATGAAACTCGGTCTAGTTTCAGAATTTTCTGCCTTATTGTCTCTTTACGTTATTGCACCCCCCCCCCTTCAAATGAAGTTCTTTCGGCATGGTCCCTGTCTCTCAAGGTCAAAAAACAATAGAACCTTATACTGCCAGTGCGAGTTGTGGGCCTGCTGACCTTCACTAGAAATGAGCATACATTCTTTCTTTGCAACATCCAGTAGTAAAGCCATCTGTGAGAACTTGAAGTTTCAAATCCATCTATGTAGTGCGCCTCAATGTGCAAATGCAAACTGGCTTCTCTCCCATCTGCAACGGCTCGCTTGGCGCGTTCTAAGGCCCCCAATTTTGTCCTCGTTGTCTGCGAGCTTTGAAGCCCCAAAGAACCATAACTATTGAGACTTTAATTTTTTGGGGAAGGTCAGGGAAAGTATAAAGTACCTGAGGAGTAGAGTTGAAAGTGAGATTTATTGTTTGTTTGTTTTAATATTTTCAATACGCAAGCCTCCCCTCGGTTAACAGTGCACAGCATTTACATGAGATTGCGAAAATTATTTACATCAACAAAAATATATACATACACATATAGAAAAGGTCAGCAATATGAGGTGAATAGAGAGAGAATTCAAAGATGACACCCAGGGTTAGCGTACTTTGTATGCACACTGTACAATAACATTTATTCACAAAAAGACAATCGTATTACAATTATTTATTTTGTACTTCACAACCAGCTCTCCTTTGGGTGGACATGGCACAGTGGCAATGTTGGGTGGCAATGGATCAGTGCTCTGCACAGAAACGTTCAAAATTCCATATCTGTGCATCTCTAATACAGCAACAATAATGCTTTTGACAAAGTCGAACTCCATTTCCTCATAGACTGGTTTGATCACCCATTGCTTACTTCTTTTTGAAAAGGCCTTAGTGTAGCGAGGCATCCTTACATTACCCATAGTCCTAGATTGTTCACGGCGGAGATTCTCGTTATGGGCCAAGACGGCAAGTAGAGTCCTATGTCTCATGCCCTGTATGCTGAAATGCAAGGGCTTTGGCCTGTACTTTAGGCACATATTGTGGAACACATCCAAACCTCCTGTGTGACAGAATTCTGTCAGTCCCCTCAAATCTCTTGATAGAGTTTTGTCGAAAACAATCTTCTCAATAGCTTTGTGTGTCGGTGAAGATGGATTAAACCACTTCTTCTTCCGTGCCTCCACTTGGGACAAAGGGCCATGTTAACATTGGTGGAAATGTAGGTTTTCTGACCAGCGGTGCACGTTGGTACAGTGGTGCATCAGTGACTGCCATTTTCCAAGTAGTATTTCCACTGACTTTCACAAGTTTTGGAGCTCCACCAAAGATGGTTGCTGATAGACTGGGACCACTCTGAAATACTTTCCAAACCTTTTTCTTTTCCCCTGCAGCCGAGATTTTCTTATTAATTGATTTAGCAAGATGCCATACGTCAAATTGATGTTTAATATGGGGGAACTGCTCTCTCATTGTCTTGGCAATTGAAACGTGTCTGTCCGTGGCTATGAGGTCGATGTGCATTCCCCTCGATTGTAGATATTCCACTGATTTTATAAATCCTAGTTTCTCCATGGCCACTGAGGATGTACATTGTGTTACCTGCACGACCACCGAACTCACAATTTTCTTACTATCCATGTCCTGAAAGTGGTAGGTGCAGTACTTGGCAGAAAATCCAGGGCTGTCGCACTGTCCATCGCCGGCTAGCCTGAATCGTTTGCCTTCAAATGTACTTGCTAGAGACAAATGTTCAATTTTCCAAGCATTACTAATGGCCGGAAACAGATAATCATGTTGGTATTTGTAGTACTGCGTTTTTTAAATGAAATGGAGTCCCACAAACTGAAAGAAATACTCTAACTTTCTAAAACTGGAGCCACTAAAAAGTGATGCAGCTGCACACAGTAGATTGCCTGCTGGCAGTTTCCCCAGCATCGGTTGTGCAGACCATGAGAATGTATAATGTAATCTACAGGCGGCATGCATTGTGACGTTACTGCCTTGTTTTTGACGAGTCACATGAATCAATGGCTTCCCACATACTTTCCCTCTGACGGAATGCCCACATTTCAGCATACTTATAATATCCATCAAACAACTGTCGAATACTATGTATCTGCCCACTTTGATTAGACTGTCATCCTGCGTCAAAGTTGTTTCGGCCTGTGACGTTGAGGACATATCACCACATTTGAAAGAAATATCGCTGCTATCAAGTTCTGATGCGTCGGTGAATGCTGCTGCTGGTTCATTCTCTGTCATTTCAACATCTGCTACCTCAACATTGATGGGAGAACACAACAATGTCGACAGCTTTTTTGGTGGCAATTTTTTGGTGGGTGTAGATTGTGTGAATTGATCTGCGACTACTTCAGAGCTATCTTCAATACATCCAGTATCATGCTGCTACGGTGGTGCGGTCGTACTGTAGCAATGGTCCAATACAACTTTGCTGGATTCTCCGGACACATTCATTTCATGTTCTGGCCATTGGACATGAGCATCCCGAGTCTCAACACGCCGCGTCTGAATTAATAGTTCCTCCATAGTGTAAATGGTCTGGCAAGCAACATTTCTCATTCGCTTCACTGTCTGTGTATGTATAGTTCGTGGACCCACAAGTAACTAGAGGACAGATTGGAAAAGGGATGTTCAGTTTAAACACAAGATAAACTATAGTACAATTGACTGGAAAAAAACATAAAATAGTCCCCAGCACAAAAAAATGTCTAAAGTTATGAACTGTTTGGAACTAACCTTATTTTGTTTCTTTTCTTTGCAACTTTTTTGACTCGACCTTCAACATCTGCACGCTGTTGCTCGAATTCATATCCGCATGTCTCCCCTTCCTCTTGCGCTGCAACGACTATATTTTCTGTATCCGCATAGACAGCACGGAATGAGGCTCCATCGACTCCCTGAAACATAGTATTTTCATTACTTTGTATCAAAATATTGTTAGCATAAAACACACGTGAGGACGAACACACATGTACATCTCAATAGCCAAACACGATTTAAACATTGTGTGGAACAATCAAACGACAAGTATTCAAGCTCTGATGACCTAGTTCGATGGAGCTGTCAGTATCCATACCCCTGGCTCTGCATGGACTGCCACCAATGATTGTATTGAAGAGGAGGCATCAGCAACTCCCTGAAACACAGTACTTGCGTTAGTATGGTTTTTAATGTTGTAAACATAACACACACTTGGGGTCGACGGCACAGGTACATATAAAGAGATAACCACAAATGTTGCATTGTCTAAAAGAATCAAGAAATATTTAAATATGATCAGATTTAATCAACTTATTTTTCCGATTTCTTTACATCTGCATCATCTAAATAGGATCTTATGATTGTAGTGGAAGCTCCATCGTCTCCATGAAACACAGTACTTGTGTTAATAGGGAAGAAAGTATAGCAAATGGAATCACATTATATGATCACGCTCGATGGAGCTGTCAGTATCCTTACCTCGTGCTGCTGAAGAATATCTATGGATGTTGTAAATGTGGTGCGCACTTCCGAAAGCTGTTGCGCCGATTCGTATCCGCAGGGTCCCGCTTCCCCTGGAATTACTTGAATGTCAGGCTCCGCATCAAGTGCGTGGGTTGACGCTTCAACAACTGCCTGAAACATAGTATTTGCATTAGTAAGGATTACAATATTGAAAACACAACACACACTTGGGGTCGACCGCACAGGTACATATCAATGGCTAACCACGAATGAAACATGGTGTAGAACAAACAAACGACAAGAGTTCCAGTCCTGATGATCACGGTCGATGGAGCTGTCAGTATCCATACCTCGTGCTGCTGTAGAACATCTAGGGCTGTTGTCAATGTGGTGGACGCTTCAGCATCTCCCTGAAAGACAGTACTTGAATTAGTATGGATAACACTAATTATAACTGAAAACAAACACCAGAGGACAACAACTAAGGTGTATATCAATTGGAAAGCACTAACCAAACAATTGGTAAAATAATCACACGATACATAAAAACTATTACTTGACATGCATAAAACAAGTCTGTAGCGGAATAGCCAAGTATGATTACCTGATACGCGCTAGAAGTGGTTGATAACTGCGAGAACGTCACGGAAGTAGAATGTTCTTGCTTCAGATTCAAGGGATAGTCAAGAAGTTGTAAAGGTAAATTATTGTTTGATAATGAAATGCCAATATTTAAAATGGCCATGTAAGGAGACACAATACTTGAGAGTAATGCTATTGAAAATGCACAATATAGCAGTTACCTGTGATCATATATAGATTTCCTTTAGGGGTTATAAAATCAAAAAATAATTTATTGATAAATGTCATTATTCAAAAAGCTATACACTCATATCAATATCGAAAGTATTACAAGGGAGTTTTACAAAGGACACAACACCTAAAATATCAATTAATCCATTCGGCTACCTACACACTACCGCAAGGCCTAAAGCTAAATCCGGATACTTGACTCACCAGTGGCGGAATGTGGACGAATAGAGTTGGAATAGCGTTTGCGAGCAATTTTCGTGTCGTTCGCCGTTTATTCTTCTTTGTTACCCAAGATGTGGCGTACATGTTCGAGGAAAAGTGCTGGCTGCAGATACGGTATCGATCACCCCTCTTGTCCTCTAAGACTTGTTGGACTCTACTTTCCAGCTCATCCAGTGGATATCCGCAATGTCTGACCCATTCTCTTATTCGATCAATAGTTTTCGGGAATACATGCATTGTAGTATCTTCAGATTTAGCATGGGTCTTCGAAGGGCAACCGCTAATCGAACAGGCAGGCATTGTTGAAAATTCTGAAAAGTAAATATCAAGATTATTATAAAGCCTTGATGAATAAAAATGTCATAAAAAAGTAAATGACCCATACCATGCTCAACGCAAGGTTTGTTTTGGTCGCCGGAAGTATACCAGTTCATCATGTGCGGCTTAGTATTTGCATAAGTTACAGACATTTTTAAAATTTTGTGACTAAACTCTGAACATGTGACTCATCCCTTGGATGTTCTGTCTTGCACAAAAAGGAAACATGCTTACATTATAGACTGGACCCCCGAAGGATGCAATTCGATGGCAATTGACACAGATGAAAATAAATAGATCTATTGATAGCATAACAATTGAAACTCAAGTCAATAGCAATAAGACCAATGACCATAGCTATATTGGGTACTGTAATCGCAAATAGATAGAAATGTAAAAATGACCGAAATATGACTCGGATACATGGCCTTACCTTGCCAACAAACAGTTAGATTCAGCAGGCCGAGCAGTATGTTGCAGGAGAACAGGTAGATGGCCACAGGTAGCACACTGACGAGTTTGCTCGAAGCGGTCACAGATAGCACGACGACGAGCAGATTAGCATAGATCTCAGTGCTTCTCAGGTAGAAGGTTCAGGAGTTGACTTGCAAAGCACAAAGATGTTCTCATGAGACATATCAAGTGGTTTATAAAGTATTAGAAACAGGGCTGTGTTTGTGAATGAATGACGTGTGTATGTCGTGGTATTATGTGGTTTGCAGGGGGCGACCTGCCTCAGGGGAGGCCTGCATGGAGACACAGGGTCTGACGAGGCCATGTGAGCGATGGCCCCTAGGCGTGGGATACCTTTTGAAGTGTACATGCTGTTGGCACCTTGGCCATTTGCGCCCGTGACAGCCCCCCATGCCAGCGCTCATCCCCGGGTTTGAACCGCCTTTGATAGAGGGGGTGGGATGGATGGGCCTGGGACGTGCAGATAAGGCACAGGAAGACTGCTGAATGGAGACAAACTTATGTGGATTGCAGGGGGGGCGGCCTGCCTCAGGGGAGGCCTGCCTGGAGACACGGTGTCTGAGGAGGCCATGTGAGCGATGGCCCCTGGGCGTGGATACCTTTTGAAGTGTACATGCTGTATGGTACCTTGGCCGTTTGCGCCCGTGACAGCCCCCCATGCCAGCGCTCATCCCCGGGTGCGAACCGCCTTTGATAGAGGGGGGTGGGATGGATGGGCCTGGGGCGTGCAGATAAGGCACAGGAAGACTGCTGAATGGAGACACACTTATGTGGATTGCAGGGGGGCGGCCTGCCTCAGGGGAGGCCTGCCTGGAGACACAGGGTCTGAGGAGGCCATGTGAGCGATGGCCCCTGGGCGTGGGATACCTTTTGAAGTGTACATGCTGTTTGGCACCTTGGCCGTTTGTGCCCGTGACAGGCCCCCATCCCAGCGCTCATCCCCGGGTGCGAACCGCCTTTGATAGAGGGCGGTGGGATGGCTGGGCCCTGGGTGTGCTTGCAAGTGTGTGGGAGTGAGGGGCCATCAGGCCCCTCTCATCCTTTACTTCTCAGTAGAAACTCGGACCAAGTGCCTCCAGTAGTGGGTTCGCCCCTTGCCCTTATGTGATGTTAACTTTGGTTGACATTCATGTAGATGGGACCACTGATCAGGACACGGGGCATCCATTTTTGTACCCCCTTTCCACTCCATCTTGGTGACCAGGCCTCACTGCGCAGAGCACATGGCCCCCATCCTCGTTCCCACTCTGACTAGAAAACTCCAGAGGTGTTTGCAACAGCTAATAAATGTAACACATCAATCTTCCTCTAAGATCACTGTCCTGCATGTGAACCAGCCTGAACTAAGCACATAGCTCATTCATCTCTACAAACGTGTCCTTGCCCACGCACCCTCGCCAGTGGAAACTTACTGCCATTCTGACCCTGTGTCCCTGCAAGGTATTCTCTTCATGTGCCAGACCACTGACCACGCCATGATGCCCACCTAGCAGATCCCCAACTAACATTACACCCCTACTGCAGTATATCGTTGCCTATCAATAACAAATGCCACATACCGGAGATTCTTGTGAGCACAGACCCACACTTCAAACAGTGTATTATAGTGGTCAAGACCCTTAACGTAAGGCCTGTATAATCCAATGTTAATTGATAGTATAGATATATGTGTGACTTTTATAGAGACATAACCGAATGAAAGACTTTGAACAAGTGTTATTTAGTGCATGCGTTATTGAGAATATATTATGTTAGCTTAGATAGTGACCACCCTGCTTCACAGCGACCTGACCTTCATCCATTCGGAGCACAGATGTCTGACGTCCATCCTTGAATGGAGACACACTTGATTCATTTAAAAAATCAAAATAACCGTTGTTAAAATATATGTGGTGTTTTATTTTGTATCTTATTTTGATGACACAAAAATACAAGACTTTAAACATTGTACAGGTCAGGTTACAGCACAGCGAGAGAAAATCCCCTGTACTGACCGCTGTCACTCGGGAACGTTTCTCTTATGGCACGAACGGCACAGGCGGGTATCACTCTTCGAACGAAGTGTCCATGCCTCCCGTGAAGCCACCATGTAAAAGAACGATAGGCCACCAGCCTGTACCACCTGTGAAAAGGAATGCAACAAACTGTTTTTAAATGACCAAGATAAGTTTAATAAACATTTGTTGTCAATGACAATTCTTGTAACTAATGGCATTCTGCTCGGACAAATGCTATCTAGACACTGCACACTATTGAACGACTTTCATGCGTTACAATGATATGTATATGTAATTTTGCATATAGTAGAAGACCATGAAATAGGAGTGGCATGGCAAGCAGAGTATACTTACTCGTTACTCGGATTACGAGGACGAACAGTTGCGCGAAGTTCGTGCATGAGCACCATCATCATCCTCAACATGGACCATGTGAGGCAGGCTGCCCTGAAGTCTGGCAGCTCGGTGATGCATTGCGGTCGTGGCTCGCCTTCCGAAATTTAGGCCACGCATCCCGAGTTTTCACAGCAGCAGCAGTTCTCGTCCTCAGTTGGCATTAGCTTGCACCGATTGCATGTGCACCAGGTGGAAACACCGTCCATGCGACTAGGTCCAGGCTCTTCAGCTGTTGAATCGTCCTCCCAACTGCCGTCCGAAGACCCATCGTTTTCACGCGTTTCCCTTTCCAGTATTTCCTCCTCGGTATACTCGGGCTCGTACATGTAGGGCATTATTGTAGCCATTGTGTATTAAATAAATTAAAATAATTTATAGCGGTGGTACTGGTATCTGTTCACACGGGCTACAAGCAACGAAGGTAGCTGACCAGAGCACAGAAACGAGTCACAGAATACTCAAAGTAACACAGAGAGAGGAATGGAATCGAAAATCTGCTGCTGTGTGTTGTGAAACGGTCTGTTTATACTTATTGAGGAAAGAGGCGTCCTGCCATTTCCATGGCGACACGTCATTAGCTGAAGCGCAGCGAATGTTGACACGAGACGTGCTTTGGTGTTGTGAAATGGGCGGTACGCATCTGCTGATGACAGGCTCAAGGGCGGGGGATATGATTTAGTGCCGCAAAAGCACGTCAGCCAGGGCGATGGGGGAAATGATAGGATTATCACAAAATGGCAGCTCCCTGATGCATGTTTTCGCGTGTGTTTAATGGACGAAAACTCGGGTAAGGTCCATAGGAAATTTTTCTAAAATCGAGCGACTTAGGCTTAAAAACACATGGCCGACCCGTTGGGGCAATAAAATATTTTGACCAAACCATTCCTTTAAAGGCCTCAATTCCCCCAGCAAACGAAAAGCCATCCTCCGATGCCTGAACTACTTAAAGAGCTCAGTGGTCTTTCTCCAGGAAACCCACCTAACTGAAGCCGATTTCCCACGCCTACGAGATAGATCAATTCTGAAGCAATACATGGCAACGAGCGGCACCAAAAAAGGGGACACATCAATTTTGATAGCAAGAGGAATTCCATTCACGGAACTAGAAACACTACGAAGCTTGGATGGCCGCTATATGGCAGTGAAGGGGAATTTGTTCGGCCAATTACACACCTTGGCTGCAGTATACGCCCCCAACGAAAACCAGGAAAGATTCTTCACCAAGCTAGAAGCGTACCTGTTGCCCTTTCTGGAGGGCCAAACAGTTATAGGATGAGACTTAAACATTGTCTCAGACCCCCTGATGGACAAATCTGGACCCTACATGGAAAAATACTCTAAAACAGCCGTAGGCCTTCGGCACCACTTCAATGCTCTGGGAGTAGTAGACACCTAGAGGGTTCTGTCGCCAACAGCTAAAGACTATTCCTTTTTCTCCCACATGCATCGCACCTCTTCCCGTATAAACCTCCTGCTAGCCAGCCCGCAGCTCCTCTCCTTCACGGATGAAGTACGCATAGTGCTATCGGATCACACCCCAGTGAGCCTGACATCCCGTATTCATAACTCAGAGCCTCTACAGTGACCACAATGGTCCCTGTATGACCCGATCTTCCATGATATGGCCCTTCTGGATGCCCTGGCCACAGCCACCCAGTATTACTTCAAGGAAAACCTGACTGGCCCCACCTCGATAGCTGTAACGCTTACCTGGACTCCTTGGGAGCGTAATACCATCCCAGTCTATGGACCTGATACCGTGGAGCCTTTAGGATTCTTTTTCTGTTTTAACAAACAAAAAACAACAATAGAAATCTGTGGGGAAATTCATGAGCACCAGGAACTCTGGGATGCCGCGCCTACTTGTTGTTCATAATTTTAGTTGCACCAGCAGCCGGTAGGTAGAAGCTAGAAGGCCTGTGCTTGTGGTGCCTGAAGTGTACGTTCCGGTAGTTTTGGTATTAAGTCTTACTCAATTGGCACTGGTGTTGTAGTATGAAAACTTTGTTCCTACTCAACTGAGTAGGTAAGTAGAGTCCACAACATTCATTCTTCTTCATTCACTTTAATTGGCTTTCATCTTTTTCTTTTTGTTTTTGATAGATTACTCAGCTGTCCTCAGTACATTTAAAAGTTAAGTTGTCTTAACATTGTTTTACATGTAGTGCCGCCACGTGTTTCGACCCTAGAGGTCTTTCTCAATGCTGGTAGGTATAAGTCGTTATTTAGATTTGAGTTGGAGCAAAGAGGGATCTCTTGGTGCCCCACAATGTCTTTAGGCACATGGGGAGCGTAGGTTTTAACCAGGGCTCATTGCAGTCGTCACAGGTTGGTACCGGCTGTCTTGTGTACGTGACGTACACTGTCCAGTTGGATCGGTTCCGATGAGCCCTGGTAAAAATCTCAAATCTAATTAAGGACTTATACCTACCAGCCTTGAAAAAGACCCTTAGGGTCGAAACACGCGTCAGTACCACATGTAAAACAATGTTAAGACAATTTAACTTTGAACTGTTCTGAGGACAGCTGAGCAATCTATCAATAGCAAAAAGAAAAAGATGAGAGCCAATAAAAATGAAGGAAAAACCATGAATTTTGTGGACTCTACCTACCTACTCAGTTCAGTAGGTACAATGTTTTCATACTACAACACCAGCGACAATTGAAATACTGTAAAATCTATTAACTGACATAATACTACATGAAATGTGGATTGCCTTAAATCGCCCCCCTCTGACTATATGGCAGAATTCCCTTTTCTCCTGTGTTTTAATATTGTGGAGCTCTCCATCCTGTTTTTCTACAGGTGCGCATTGAGATGGAGAAACAATGGTAACTTGGGTTGCAGATGAACTCTATAGCTTCTTGCATTAAAAATCTCTATTCTTGGGAGAATGAGTTTTTTGGGTAAGTAAACAGATGAATGTTCTGTAATCCTTAAGGGCTCGAAATTATTCCTACGTTGGAGAGATCTCTCTTTCTAATTATTTGTGTCTTCTTTCTCCTTTTTCGCAGGTTCTAGGAATTCGGGAAGGAATTTGGGCTGCGGATGGCTGTGGAGTTACTCAGAATGAGAAAACGTTTTAAAAGATCGTAAGTTTGCCAGTACGGAGTAACTGCAGCCTTCAAGGTGAAGCGCAGTAATAATTATGAGGTGAAAACTTGAAGAACCTTCATGTACATAAACGCTTATTAAACATCTTCTCTGTTAAAGTGTTAAGTTTATTTGTTAACTTAAATGCCTCTTGTGCTGTTTGCAGGTTTTCGGAAAGCTGAAGAAAAAACCTTTGTAAGATGCGGCGACTGCGGAAAAATCTTCAGACTGAAGATGCTGCGGCTGCGAGCGAATAACTGCTGACGGAAGATGCTTCGGTTGTGAGTGAAACTTCTGACGGAAGATGCTGCAGCTGCGAGTGAATAAATGTTCTTACTGAAAAAAACCACATCAGAGAGTCAGGTAAGTCTATTCTATGAACTATGGTAGTCTAACTTATTTGTTAAACTAATGTCTCTAATATCTCCTTTCTTTGATAGGTTCTGTGAGGAGAAACACCGGTAGCGTTACCTGCTGTCAGCGGATCAGACGCGAATCTCACATTCCAGTGGAGGCCGGGCTTAAATAGCTCCCTCAGCAAATATGAATAGAACAGTGCTGCTCTGTGGAAATGGGTTTTGCGCAGGGATGTCATTTCACCAAAATGCCAGGGGTAACGGAAATGACATCACACGACCCTTCACCCCGGATGACATTGCTGGGAGTGATGTCATTTGACCCCACCCTGAAGTGATATCACGGGAAGCGATGGAACACGACCTTTCACCCGTTGACAAAACAGGAAGTGGCATCACATAGCATTGTACACTACGGAAAATATCGTTACAATATCACTATAATGTGATGTACATTTCATACAAGAATGGATCACAATGTGTATCGTTAAGATCAGTGTATTAGGCCCATATTACCAAATGACTGTGAATGCAAGCAGACGTCGATGACTAAATGATAATGATGTATTATTATATAGCACTTACACTTAAGCGCTTTATATAGAAAAAATATACACGGAATATCACCCAACCTGTGTTGGTACTCATTGATCGACATTAGAAGGATGAAAGGCTGAGTTGAGGCGTTTAAGAACAGACTAAATCAGTGACTCACCCCCTGAAGTGTACCTGAAATAAACCTTTAATGAATCTAGCAATTATTGTATAGAATTCTAGAAAGACACATTATTTGGTACTCCTATTCTTTCATATTTAGGGTCAATGCTGATAGAGTTAGACTTGTGGCACTCCTGTTCTTATTTTTCTTCTTTTTTTTTTTAAGTGGCCTGAACTAGAAAGCCTGCCACTCCAGAAGCAAAGAGCCACATGGTGCTGGCCACAGCCCAGGAGCTTGCATAACAAAAAAAGAAAAACATTTTTTATTTTTTTGTTTTTTTATTTTAGAGGTCGCAAGGGTGACCACAGCGGTCACAAGGGAGACCTCAGAGGTCACAGTTGTGACCTCTGGTGACCCCTAAATGACATCCCTGGTTTTGCGGCGGCCATATTAAGTGTAGGAAATTACTGTTGAACATCATGGGAGTCTATGGAAGTGGATGCTGTGAATGGTGCAAATGCCATATGTGCCAGGCTAACACCCACCTTTCACCTGCTGATTCATTTAATGTTCCCTGCCTAGCCTGAATGCCTGAATGAGGACTATGCTCACTGACTGAGATCATGACAATGGCAACGAGATGGGAAGCGATGAAGGCAGTTATCAGAGGAGAAATTATAGTGCACACAGCCGCCTACAAAAAAAACACTGAGCCGTTTTACGGGAACAACTAGAGAAGGACCTAGTCACAGCGGAAAGGAACCACAAAAAAGGATGGTCCCCGAAAGCCGTCCCAGCATTGTGCATCACCCGCGATAAGCTGGAAGCTCACTCCGTGGAGCAGACCCCTCAACCCCTAGCCCAAACGAAACAGAGTTACTACGTACACACAACAAATCCAATAAATTCCTAGTCAGGAAACTAGCCAAAATGTGCCACCAAAATCAGATAACCGGCTTTAAAGACCATAGCGGGATCACCTAATATGCTGAAGATACCAAACAACAACTGGCTTCCTCACACCTACTCAACACTATGACGGCCACCCCCCTTCAAAGCTACAGGAACAATACATTATGGAGGCTGCCCTCCCACACATCCCAGAGACCGATAGAAAAGCCTCGGATCTCCCCATTTCAAGGGAGGAAGTAGAACAAGTAATAAAAGCTTTAAAACCCAGAACCCCAGGTCCAGATGAGTTCTCGTCCAAATTTTATAACCTTTTTAGTCCCCTCTTCGCAGGCCCCCCTAACGGAGCTACTGAACTCTTTGCAGGACACAGGACCAGTGACTCCATCGATGCAGGAATCAACCACCATTATGTTGCTTGAACCAGGAACGGACTCAAGGCACTGCACTTCATACAGACCTATCTTGCTCCTTAACATAGATGCTAATATTTACACTAAAGTGCTGGCAAACAGGTCAGCGAGGACTCTCCCTCAGTTCATTAACGCAGACCAGACGGACCACATCAAGGGGACAAACAATGGAGACAACATTCGCCGAGCCCTGAACTTAGTGGAAATAGTATATAAACAAAAGAGGGACTCCAAAACGTACAGGCACTCAAATGGAGCAAACAGACATCTATAAACACAAGGGTGTGCCTGAACATACAAAGTCAAAAAATATCATTTGTGGAGCTAACAGTATTATTCTCCTGGTAGCCTAAACAATAGATTAAATCAAATTCAAAATGTACTGGTCTCTCACCAGTCAAAGAAACCTTTATGAGAGGGGGAAAAAGTACATTGGCATAAAAAAATTATAAACTTGCTTTAATTGTTAGTTTGTAACAAGACAATGTGTCAATTTAATAAGTACATACAACATGAAAAACATACAAAAACAATGCAATTTACAAAGAGAAAAAAACAGGACTATTTAGTCCCTACAATCAATGTGAGCAGAATTTATACAAAGGTTCACAGAAGTAGGGGTACAACCCCACTAGGAAATAAACATGGGAACTGACAAAAAATTATTTGGTGTTAGCAAAACAGTGAATACATTTTAAATCATAAGAGTTTTCCGAGATAGCTAATAAAACTTAAACTATCCCTAGTTGACCCTTACTTGTCTAAAGGCTCAGATTAAACAATTTCGTGAATATGGCACAGTACATGCGCCAACCAGAGCCCGATTATGGCTACAAAAAAAAAAAATATATATATATATATATATCACAGAATATTGTTTGCTAAGCCTAATTTTGGCTAACCATGTAAACAATGTCGCACAGTGCTGTGTGTTAAGCCAGATTTTGGCTGAAAAAAATTTCGACATATACAATGTCACCCAAACACTCATT
This sequence comes from Ambystoma mexicanum, assembly GCF_040938575.1. NCBI lineage: Eukaryota > Metazoa > Chordata > Amphibia > Caudata > Ambystomatidae > Ambystoma > Ambystoma mexicanum. Next base: position 95,790,013 of record NC_090937.1, on the reverse strand, counting down.
TATTTGCTGTGTTGTCACAGGCTGAAAGGGGGTGTACTATGCCTACCGCTATAAAGCGTGTATGTCCATGATGCCAAACCGCAGGGGAATGTAGTTCCTGCGACCATTACATAGGACTAGTTGGCGTTTCGGTGGTATATTGATGGGTAGCAACCACCTTCCTCAGGTACTGGGATCTTCACATTCAGCCTTAATAGAGACAGCCTTAATGTAGGGGGTCCTCCTGAAAAGGTAGTAACGGGACATTTTGTGAACTCAAAAGGTTTAACTTTAAATGGGAAGAGAACTAGAGAATATACCAATATATGGTGAAGGCATCAGGCCTCAGTGCCCCAGAACCAAGTTGGCAGTACCCCCAGACAGAAAACTTGAAGGTTACCAGAAATGCGCCCTTAAAGTGTAAAGAGTGTGCCCAAAAACTAAGTCACCTCGTGAGAAAGATAAGTGAAAGATGTGATCATATAGTGAAAAATGTGTGTGATAGAATACAAAAAATGCTGTGCAAAAGAAAGGCACATAAATCAAAACATGTCGGAACGTACCTCAGAGGGCACATCATGTGCTCACCATGCAAGATGTCGTGCATTCAGCACATTATTTGGGTTTAGCAATTAGAAAACGAACTGAATCTGGAATTTTCACCTAAAGTGAAAGAGGAGGAGAACAAAGACATAAAAGTGGCGATAGTTTATGTGCAGCGGTAATTTAATACAGCTGGTGTGCAGGTATGGTAAAGGTAACAAAAACTCACCATATGAATATGTGGATGCCCATGGAGCGCTTTGTATTTTGCGCAGGACACGAAAACTCCTAGCTTGGGGTTGGTGGTATCAGGCTATGGGTTGATGAGTATGGCAGTGCTGCATAATAGTAAAAAATGACAAGCCCAACATGTGAGTTAGGCAGTGTAAATAAAACGCCCAGCGCGTGGGTCAGTCATGGCTTAGTGAGAAAAGTAAGTAAAGTGGAACTTACTGTTGACTTCTACCACGTAGAAGCAGCAGATGACTTGCTTCTAAAGAAAGCTATGGCTTGCTTCTGGAAAATGCTGCGTGTAACCGCTGTTCTTCATAGTGAAGAAAAAGGCAGCCAGTGGGGTGTAGTAGCACTCAACTGGAAGGCATGTAAGACTGAATGGAAAAAGTAGACAAAGAAAGAGGACTGGGACTAACAAAGTGAATTGGTAACACTGAATGAAAAAGGCAGACAAAGAGAGGGGACTTGGACTAACAAAGTGAATGGAAAGCAAAATGGAGCCCTTCCATGATTGACCGGACACAAACAAGGGACTAACACTAACATTGCAGGCTTGCTGAGACGTTAGTGAAGCCAGGCATTATTTACTATATGCAAAGGGTACTAATCCTATGAATGAATGACCGGACATAGACAGGGGACTAACACTAACATTGCAGGCTTGCTGAAACTTTAGTGAAGCCAGGCATTATGTGCTATATGCAAAGGGTACTAATCCTAGGTAAAAAAACATTAAAAAGCGAAAAGGGGCATCACACCCCAAAGCATATGGAGTGTTAATTCTACCAAATTCAAAACTGCATGAAAGAAAATTGAAAACGAACCAATAATAAACATTGGTAAAAAGAAACATATAGAAATGCATAAATGCAAAAATTATGAAAAAATTGTAAAAAAGTTTTTTTGAAGAGGACTAGTTAAAAAATTAATTGAATAAATATTGCCTTTGTGCCAAAGCGGAGATAGCTCATTAAGACCATTGGAAATAGTGTCCAATTGGAAAATCCAACGAGCCTCCTTTGTGGACAAAGTTTGAGAGGGGTTGGAAGAGTTTTTGACAACATCAATCACGCACCAGCGCAGATCCTCTGTAGAGTGGCCGTATTCCATGTAATGGCTCACTAGTGGTGAGTTAATTGACTTACATCGAATCCTGGAGCGGTGCTCCGTGATTCTAGTGTGTACTGGCCGTGTAGTTTTTCCAATATATTTAAGCCCACACGGGCATTCAATGCAATAGATAGCCCAGGCAGTCTTGCAATTTGAATAGTGTCTCAGTTCCCAAAGTTTGCCATGCACCAGGACTGTTTTTGTCTTCATCGCAAATTTACAAATAGAGCAGGACCCGCAGGGAAAGTTACCAGTCAGTGGGCGAAGGTCCCAACTGGTCGTAGTGGATCTAGAAGATTTTAGTGAAGAGGAGGCATGGACTAGTTGGTCCTTGAGATTCTTTTGTCTCTTCATGGCGAAGATCGGCAATGGTTCAGCTGGTAAAGCTAATTGTGCCACTGACCAATGCTTCTTAATTACTTTTTTGATGAGAAAGGAATGGGGACTATAGGTAAGGGCACATACTAGTTTGTCCTGTGGCTCCACATTTTTAGGTAGTAGCAGGGTGTCCCGAGGGGTGAATCTTGCTTGTTTATTGGAATTGGTAATCAATTTTTTGGGGTACCCTCGCTGGCGGAACTTAGTGGTCAGGTTAGTAGCATGTTGGACATAATCTGCTATGGATGTACAGTTCCGTCTAATGCGTAGAAACTGGGAATAGGGTAAATTTTCTTTCAGAGTGCGTGGGTGGTAACTGTCGTAACGCAGTAATGTATTACGATCTGTGGGCTTGGTAAAAAGAGAATAGACCAGTTGGTTGGCCTTAAGTTGAATGAGTAAATCAAGAAAAGGGATTTCGATATTGCTCATATCATGAGTACATTTAATCGTCCGGTGGCAAGAGTTCAACCAGAGAAGAAAGGAGTCAAGTTCCTGGGAGGTGCCGTGCCAGATGAAGATTATGTCGTCTATATAACGCCTCCGGCTCTCGATATATTGGCAATATGGATTAATGTCAGAAAAAATGAATTTGGACTCAAAGTCAGACATAAAAATGATGGCCAGGCTGGGGGCGAAGGCCGCACCCATTGCAGTGCCTTGGGTTTGCTGATAAAATTGATTTTGATATACAAAGTAGTTCCTGGTAAGTGCCAGGGAGAGTAATTCCATGAGAAATTGGGTGGGAGCTTTGAAACTTGATGCAGAATGGGTCAGATTGTTTCTCATACAGTCCATAGCCTCATCGTGTGGGATGTTAGTATACAATGCCGTGATATCTAGTGTGACCAGAAGGCTGGTAGCTGGGTCAAAGGTCTTGCCTTCAGAGAAATTACTGCAGTACTATCTCTTAGATATGTCTCTGTTTGTTGGCTAATGGGTTGTAAATATTTGTCAATGAATTGGCAGACTGGTTCCAAAACGGTACCACAGCCTGCTAATATAGGCCGCCCCGGTGTTTTAGCCAAGTCTTTATGGATTTTAGGAATGGCATAAAATTTAGGGGTGGAACAGTCGGGTTTGTTAAGAAATTGTGCTTCTTTTGGAGTGATCCAGGAGTGTAGTAAGGCATAATCTGTGATTTCTGAAATCATCTTCTGGATGTCTTTAATTGGATCCTTGCGGAGGGGGCGGTAACGGCCTGGTACACGGAGAAGGTCTTGTACCATAGTATGGTATTGAGACTGATTTAGTATTACTATGCCCCCACTCTTATCCGCAGGTTTGATGACAATTTTTGAGTTACTGCTGAGGGATTTTAAGGCTAGTCTCTCTGCTTGTGTTAGATTGTAGCGAACAGTCCTATGCTGTTTTTGTAGCTGGTTAAGGTCTCTTAGAATACATTTCTCAAATGTAAGGAGTTCAGCTGGCATAGTGCTGTCTTCCGGGATGAATGTAGAGGGTGGGTGTAACCCTGTTTCACTTTCATCCGATGCACCCTGGTTATCTGAAAAAAAGATCTTGAGTCTAACTGACCTAAAGAATCTTTTGATCTCGGGGTGCACACTGAACTAATCAGTAGGATGTGTTGGAATAAATGAAAGACCTTTGGCGAGAACTTGAAGTTCCATCGCTCTAAGCGGTACTTGTGATAAGTTAAATACTGGTAAGTTTACTGGTTCATTGCTGGTTGATTGCTCCTCCTGCGGAAGCGTGGCCGTCTCTGGGTTCGTCCCCATGGTTGAAATTGGGGAGGGAACCAACCTGGGCCGGGGCCTCGTGATGGACCTGCCCCTAAAAAAGGTTGAGGGGGTCCTTGAAAAGGGTTATAGAAGTGACGATAATAGAAGTCACTATCCGACCCTGATGAACTACTGCTACCCGAGAACGTTACTCAGCGTCTTTGCTGTGCACCCCCTGCTTGGTTCCTTTGGTTTGCAGTGATAGATGTGTAGTTAGGGTCAAGATATGGATATATCACCTCAGTTTTAAATTCTGCAATGTCTTTAGCCAATTTCTTTGTTTTCTTTGCCAAGGTAGTGTCTTTAAACTCCTGGAAGGTTTTATTAATTTCTGCTAGTTTGTCCTTAGCATTTGTGATTGAGGGATCATTAATAAACAGTTGTTCCGATGTATCTAATTCCTGCTGGACAATAACACCTAATCTTTGGGCTGTTGAACTAGTTAGCACCATTAGATCCCGGTTACATTTTGTCGCAATATAGCTGAAGTTATTCTTGTATTCTTGGTCATCTAAAAATACACATGGTTCATTTCGGACAATGAGTCCGGCCGGAATGGTATTCTTTTTAAGGTACTCCTTAAGGAAATGACCATGGAGCGTGGTACGAAAATTTTTCTTTTTTAATTTAAGTAAGTCATTAGCAGTGTTTGGGCTAGTGCCTGTCTCATCGAAGCATGTATGGTCAAAAAGTGAGGGGCCACGAAGTATGTCTCTAATCTGATCATCATCATAGCTCAAGGTTAAGTTGTCGGCCATACTAGGCCGGCCTGTTATTATGGTGATAGGAAACTATACAAGAGAAGAGTATTAATGACAGTTTAACAGAAACACGGGGGGAAGAAGAAAAACCTCCTTGGGTTGGGGAGCAGAATACTCAGATGCCAATAACAGTGGTGATCCCTTAGCTACTTGGGATCAAATTAAGGTAAAAAGCAAATTATGACCCTCTATACGCAGCCCTGGCTGCAAATACAATATAAACAAAAGAGGGACTCCAAAACGTACAGGCACTCAAATGGAGCAAACAGACATCTATAAACACAAGAGTGTGCCAGAACATACAAAGTCAAAAAATATCATTTGTGGAGCTAACAGTATTATTCTCCTGGTAGCCTAAACAATAGATTAAACCAAATTCAAAATTTACTGGTCTCTCACCAGTCAAAGTAACCTTTATGAGAAAAAAGGGGGAAAAAGTACATTGGCATAAAAAAAATTATAAACTTGCTTTAATTGTTAGTTTGTAACAAGACAATGTGTCAATTTAATAAGTACATACAACATGAAAAACATACAAAAACAATGCAATTTACAAAGAGAAAAAAACAGGACTATTTAGTCCATACAATCAATGCGAGCAGAATTTATGCAAAGGTTCACAGAAGTAGGGGTACAACCCCACTAGGAAATAAACATGAGAACCCAATATATGGGAGCTGACAAAAAATTATTTGGAGTTAGCAAAACAGTGAATACATTTTAAATCATAAGAATTTTCCGAGATAGCTAATAAAACTTATAAACTATCCCTAGCTGACCCTTACTTGTCTAAAGGCTCAGATTAAACAATTTCGTGAAAATGGCACAGTACATGCGCCAACCAGAGCCTGATTATGGCTACAACAAAAAAAAATATATATCACACAGAATATTGTTTGCTAAGCCTAATTTTGGCTAACCATGTAAACAATGTCGCACAGTGCTGTGTATTAAGCCAGATTTTGGCTGAAAAGAATTTCGACATATACAATGTCACCCAAACAGTCATTTATCTGCTGTGTTGTCACAGGCTGAAAGGGGGTGTACTACGCCTACCGCTATAAAGCGTGTATGTCCATGATGCCAAACCGCAGGGGAATGTAGTTCCTGCGACCATTACATAGGACTAGTTGGCGTTTCGGTGGTATATTGATGGGTAGCAACCACCTTCCTCAGGTACTGGGATCTTCACATTCAGCCTTAATACAGACAGCCTTAATGTAGGGGGTCCTCCTGAAAAGGTAGTAACGGGACATTTTGTGAACTCAAAAGGTTTGACTTTAAATGGGAAGAGAACTAGAGAATATACCAATATATGGTGAAGGCATCAGGCCTCAGTGCCCCAGAACCAAGTTGGCAGTACCCCCAGACAGAAAACTTGAAGGTTACCAGAAAGGCGCCCTTAAAGTGTAAAGAGCGTGCCCAAAAACTAAGTCACCTTGTGAGAAAAATAAGTGAAAGATGTGATCATATAGTGAAAAATGTGTGTGATAGAATACAAAAAATGCTGTGCAAAAGAAAGGCACATAAATCAAAACATGGCGGAACGTACCTCAGAGGGCACATCATGTGCTCACCATGCAAGATGTCGTGCATTCAGCACATTATTTGGGTTTAGCAATTAGAAAACGAACTGAATCTGGAATTTTCACCTAAAGTGAAAGAGGAGGAGAACAAAGACATAAAAGTGGCGATAGTTTATGTGCAGCGGTAATTTAATACAGCTGGTGTGCAGGTATGGTAAAGGTAACAAAAACTCAACATATGAATATGTGGATGCCCATGGAGCGCTTCGTATTTTGCGCAGGACACGAAAACTCCTAGCCTGGGGGTGGTGGTATCAGGCTATGGGTTGATGAGTATGGCAGGGTACCAGTGGATGGGGTACCAGCAGGGTATGGTTAGTGGAAATAGTGGCAGGGTACCACCAGGAAATGGCCTTACTCACCCTAGATGCCGCTAATGCTTTTGACCAAGTAGACTGGTCATTCATGGACCTAACACTATGAGCATTCCAATCTGGCCCCAATTTTCGCACCATGGCATTAGCTAACTACAAAATCCCCAAAACTACCCTGGGAGTAAACCAACACAGATCTGCCCACATCCCCCTCACGTGCGGGGCAAGAATGTCTGCTCTCCCCACCAATCTTTGCCCTAATCATGGAACCCTTTGCCCAGAGAGTCCGAGACAACATGGCCATTAAAGGAATAATGCTAAAAGGGGAGTAATACAAAGCGTCTCTGTATGCCGATGACGTGATGCTATCACTCACCAAATGCCGGAGCTCGCCACTAGATGCCTTAACAGAGCTGGAGACTTTGAACAAGTTGCAGGCTTCTCCATTAACTACTCCAAATCGGAGGCGTTGGGCATGAACCTGACCGAGGAGACCCTATACCTGCTCCGCCCCATCTGCCCACTGAATTGGAGCACAACAACGACCAAATACCTAGGAGTACACATTGCAGCCGACCCCAAAAAACTATACACAGAAAACTTCCCCCACTTATTCAGTGAGCTCAAGTCAGATCTTAGAAGATGGGGAAACTCAGGAGATTTCACTACTGGGGAGAGTGACAGCTTGCAAAATGAACTTGCTACCAAGATTCCTATACCTTTTATTCCCCCGGCGACAGCTCCTATAGCTGCAGAAACAAATCCTCTGATTTATATGGAAAGGCGGCAAAGTACGGATCCCGCAGAAAGTGATGACGGGAGCAGCGGAATGAGGGCACCCAACCGCTGCAAATACTACACAGCGGCCCAGCTGGCGAACGCCCTGGCGTGGATTGATCCTATAGATCCCCCAAAATGGGTCAACATTGCTCAATCGAGATGCCTGATCCCACTCAGCGATCTAACATATACATCAGCAATAGCATGCAAGCAATGGCCAACAATCCTCTTTTCGACCAAGGCTACCCTAAGAATCTTGGCGAAAGCTCTGCAGAAGAAAAAGATCCTCAAGGGGCTTGGCCCGCTCTCTCCAGTCTTCCGTAACCCAGACTTTCCCCCAGGACTACAGGAAGCCATCTTCCAAAACTGGACCCAAGGGGGTCTACGGACATTATCCCAATTGTTTAAAGATGGATCCCCCTGGACTTCACTGAATGCAAAGCCTGTTTTAACGTAGCAGAAGCAGACATGTTCACCTACCCACAATTGCGCCACTGGATCTCCCAGCCATCAATCAAACAGAGAGCCACTAGAGCACATCTCCCCCTTGAACTCTCACTGGTGGAAGACCTCAGGAGAGGCCACATCAACAAACTTTACAGGCTTATATAAGAAGACATGCTGGTCATCAGGCCTACGTACATGGCCAAATGGGAAGCGGACCTGGGACATGACATTGAGGACCAGACTTGGATCAACATCTGGTCCAGAAATAACTCTGCCTCCAGGTGCATCACCAATAAAGAAGGAGCACTCAAATTGCTGCACCGATGGTACTACGCCCCCATACCATAGCGGCTACACCACTTTGAAAGCTTGCTAGACCCAAACAGCTGGAGGCAATGCAGAGACCGAGGAACATTCTTCCACATGTGGTGGGGATGCCCACTAGCACAAACCTTCTGGGACGAAGGTTCTCCAGACAATTGAAGCTATCACCCACTGCAGACTCCTGCTATTGCCAGAGGTGGTTCTCCTGGGCACCCTGCAGTCGGGCTGCTACCCGAGATCGGGCCCAAGAGCAAAACTGATAACCCAGCTCCTACTGGTGGCTAAGATCTTACTCGCCCGCAGATGGAAATCCAGGGAAGGCCCCCTTCTCCCTCTGTGGTGGGCCAAGATCTGAGACATCCTGGTCGCCGAAAAAGTCATGGCCACCAAAGAAGGAACATTACACTGCTTCACAGATTGCTGGGACCCAGTCCTAGAACATGATTGCAAAACCTTCCCAGCCCAAACCTTCCAGCCACTACAGGCGAGACTCACCCTGCGGACTTAGTAATAGAAGGAAGAGCCTGCAAGGAGGAGTGGACCCAGAAGATAGGGAACAAGAGACCAGATCGATTTTCAAAGGAGAGAAGGAGGAGGGGAACACATGGGGATAAAGTGATAATATTACCAGTGCACAAATGCTATAACTGTTTTCCACTGCAACCAGATTTAAATAAAGTTGTTAAAAGAAAGTAGTAACTTTTATTAACTTTTTACCACTTGTGGTCATTTTTATCATTGTACAACGCATCTTACAATGCAGTACAATGGGGTACACTTTGTGTTTTGCCCTAGACTAACACTCAGAGGATTGTTGGTTACTCTAAGTGTGCTAAATGGACAAGCTGGTGGCAGCAGTGATATTTTACCATTTTCTGGTGCATTTCATTTCATTTAATAATTTCTGCATTTACTGCGTCTGGCTATTAACTGTGGCTAGTGGTCAAAATGTTTTTCGTTTGTCCTTTGGCCATCTTGTCTTTTAGCCTTCTTCCTTGACTGTGCATCCAGGAAATACAACCTTATATGGATTTCCAGTGCCCTGGAATGGGCTACTGGAGGGCTATGTGTGTTTGCTGCCAGGAAGTGGGCTGGGAATGTCTGGTCCCAATCCACAAAATGGTGTCAGTTTGTCTGAGTGGTATGCATGAGTTTTTCCATCAGTGGTCCTGATTGGACCACTGCTGTGGTGTATGTGTGTGGGCCAGATCTATCATTGGCTAGTGGGATTTTCAGCACTTACCTGGCTTTTTAGGATATGAAGAGGAGTCATGCACCCACTGTGGAGGGATCCTCGAAGAAACGGAAGGAGCCAAGACTCCTGTCCAACTGAAAGACCCGCATGGAGAAAAGAGACCCGTTGGAAGAAGGCCTGCCAACAAACTTCTGCTGCTGTTCTGGGAGAGCCCGCTCTTGGAGGTGATCTTCACCAGTCCTGCAAGGGAACTGCGACCCTTGGAGTGGAGGGAACATCCATTCTCGACGTCAGTCCTGTGAAGAAGAGCCTTTGGAAGTGCCCCTGGACCACCCTGTGGCTGACCAGCTATGAGTTTGGGCTACTGTGCTGAAGACATCACTGTTCCGAGTTGAGGCATGGAACTTGGGTGTCTACAGCTTGTGCAATAAGAATTACCTCTGTGAAATGTTGTGTTCCTAGCTCAAGGGGACTCAAGATAGGAGGGAAGGTCCGACTGTCGCAAGGGGCTCCCTTTGCGTCAATGTGCATTGGTGGCCATCATCCGAAACTGCTTACCCGTGTCCAGTCCTGTCCTGAGAGGAGCCCTGCATTGCATTCTGCTGCATTCTTCAACTGGAAGACCTTGCACCAGCATTAGACACCGACCGGAGAAGTGCTCAAACAGGCAACCCTTGGGGATCAAGGACTGAGGCTGATGGCTGAAAAAGCGACCTCAGACTCTTTTCAACCAATCTTCCAAGTCCTGTGAAGAATCAGAGTATGGGGGGGAGTCGTTGCAATACTTACCTGCACCCCAACTCCCTTTTAAAGGTTTTGTTAACATTTAGAAATGTTTGCATTACATTGGCTTCACAATTTGGGAACAGGTTTGTTAGTCAGATTAACTTGTCCCCTAAACCTTGGAACTGTCACTGGCAACTAGAGACCCGAACTTCATATTCTTCAGCTTCACAAAACTGTATGGAATTTCGCTGAACTTTTTGGCACAAAGCCCCATACATGTTAACTTCTGAAGTTAGGATTGAATCTCTGTGGACCTGTAGTGCTAATACCAATCAGCACCTTCCTTTTCAGTGGTTTGATATATAGTTTGCCCTACCCTAGTGATTGTGTAGTGATTGTGTATATGTATCATATTTTTTGTGTTGTGTGATATTATTTCCTGACTGTAGTCATTTTTCACTGTTTTTTTTTACCATAAATAAGGAAGTATTTGTATACCTTTTTGTCCAAGTGTGTTTCTTGCCTGTTTCCCTGTGTGTGCTCATTGCGGAGACCTTACAAGCTCACCACCTCTTAACACTTAGCCTAGATCACTCGCCTTGCTTCCTTGAGCTGGTTTGGCTACAGCTCCCAGAGTTGTCCCTGCCACAATACTAGGTTGGCCTTCTATACATCTATCCACCAGGCCAGAGTATACAAAATCAGTCCTAATACTAGACCCTTTCTATTTTACAGATTTAGATGGTTCTTTGCTGCCTGAGTTGCAAGCATTGGTGCTGGTGGGAGGTAACTGATTAGTCCTGGCTAACTGAGATAGAGATAAAGCGGGTATTCTGAAGTTACCTGAAGCAAGCACCAGGAGATTTCCAAGGGGGTTTCCCAGGGCAAGGGAGGGAGCCTCCCCAGTGCTGGACCTGCGGCCAGCTAGGACACATCTCAAGAGCATGTAGATTTAGAGGACCACAGAACTGGGGAGACATGGGACAGCAGAACTATCAAAGGGGACTAGACGATTATTATCATACCCAAGGTCCACAACAAGGGCCGGTACAGAACACTCAACAGCAGACACCACAAGCACAAACACAGGTACCAACATCATAGCAAGGACAGACACAAGCACCACAAATGGCAGCACATTTACGCCAGTATGTACAGCTAGTACAAATAAAGGATGTAACACCACGGAGCCCATGAACGTCGTGACAACGGTACCAGTGAGAAGTATGGGAGGGATGACCATGGTGGGAAACAACCCTTTCACCGGGGAACGAATTATCCATGTATCCACAATAAGACACCCCACAAACTTGTTGTGTCCCATCCTGTCCGTCACACCCAAACCTGCGGAGGAACCTCACATAGAGGTGTCGATAGGTGACAAAACGTTTTCCTCTTGTTGACACTGGGGCAACTAGGTCATGTATTCAGGAAGGGACATTTACATTGTCAGGCAATGCCATCAACACACAAGGATTCTCTGGGGCTCAGGAAGTGGCTCCTTTCACTGATAGCATCTCACTATCTATGGGAGATCACGACTTATCTTTACCTTTGCTATACTCTCGACAGGCACTTGTAAACATATATCGGGATGTGACATCATGAGTAGACTAAACAGGACCATCTGATTCACAGACAAGGGCATAGTGTGCTCTACACCAGGCATACACATGTTGAATGTAAGACAGATTGTGCAAGCATATTGTGGGAGCACAGTGCAGAGGGGAGTGCCATTGGACCCATAGATGTTCCAGTATGGTACAGATGTCCCGATTACATATCCATCCATATCCAGGCATCGCAGGGAAGGTATGGAGGGTGCCAGGCGAATAGCTATTCAGACCAGAGATACCACTCGATGAACAAGAAGGAACAATGGTGCCCATAGAGATTGAGGCAGTTTTGGCTCGAGAGGACTGGATTGAAGTGCACACCACAGATGACAAAGGGAAGGCATGGAGAACAATAATTGCAGTGGCAGAAGGATGCAGACTAATAACAGTGACAGATGAGCAGCTCTTTGGGGAAGAGAGATTGGAGATAGAGATTGGAGATGGAGATGGTGTTTGATGGAGATGGTTTTTGAAATTAGTGTACGGTTTTGGTTACAGATTCATTACAGATAAGTATCACAGAGAATGGCAATGGCGCTGGAGGCGCCACCCACATTCTGGGAGGACATGTCCAAGGTACCCGACGGCTTATGGACCACAAGTCTCTATGATGTAGGGTGCATAAAAAGCATAGGGGGAATGAAGATAAAATTAAAACCAGGAGCAATTTTGCCAAGAGTAAAACAATATCCCCTAGCAGAGGAAGCAAATGAGGGCATCTATGAGACAATCAGCGCCCTCATTGAAAGAGGCATCCTAGTGCCATCAGAGTTTCGCTGTGCGCAAGGCGAATGGGGGTCATGGCATTTTATTCAGGATTTACGCCCTCTTAACCACATTGTAGAGGCAGAATATCCAGTAGCAGCATACCCGGCAATTATCTTGTGAGGCATTCCAGCAGAAGTCACCTGTTTCACGGTTATTGATCTAAAGAATGCGTTCTTCTCAGTGCCACTACACCCAGACTCACAAGATTTGACCAGCTTTATGTACCACAACCAGAAGTGGAAACACACTAGGCTGCCACAGGCCTACTGTGAGTCACCATATATCTTTAACAGAGTGAGCCAGATGGACTTGGGCAACATAGAGACAGGCAGCACAGTGCTCCAATACGTAGATGACATCCTGATTTATAGCAAGACAGAAGAGCAATGCAGGACAGACTTAGTGTACATGCTGACATTGTTAGTTGACAAGGGCTACAAGCTGGACAAAACCAAACTCTAGGACTGTCAGAAGGATGTACTGTATATTGGGCAACTTATATACAAAGACGGTAGGCACATTGCCCCAAAGAGAGCACAGACCATACACAACACACCACAACCTAAAAGGGGAAATGCAGCAAATCCTGGGGTTGTGTAACTATTGTAGAGCTTGGGGTTTCGACTACAGCACATACACCAGACCACTCTTGACTGCACTGAAAGAGGCACAGACGGGAGCAAAAACAATGACCTGGACAATAGAGATGACTGAAACATTTGTGGAACTGAAAGAAGCAATATGCACAGCTCCATTGTTAGGGACCCCAGATTACAAAAGGGAGTTTTTCCTGTTTTCACACACCACCAGTGTAGTAATGAAGGTAATTCTGACACAGAAGACAAGCATGGGCCATAAGCCAGTTGCTTATTACAGTGGGCAGCTTGCCCAGTGTTGAGAGGACATTGCTCATGCGAACAATGATTGGCTCCTGCAGCATTCGCATTGGAGCAGGTCTCAACAGTGACAATGGGGTGTACCACCACCCTTTACATGGAGCATGCCCTGTTTGCCATACTGCACAAGCCAAAGAGCACCTTGATCACACAGAAAGCATTAGTGTATGAGATTATACTGTCCAGGCCAGAGTTGAGGATAGTGAGATGCAAAACTGTAAACCCTGCACTATTCATGGCAGATGTCTACCAACCAGGGGATTGGGCTCATGACTGCACCAAGACCAGAGAGCAATTCATTGAAACACGCAAGGTGGAGGAGGATGCACTTGAGGCGTGCTTTACATGGATGGTTCTTCAACTATTGATCAGACTGATGGGATCTGAAGGACTGGGGCTGTTGTGGTAAGGCTAAAGGAGGACTGGATGAGTGAGGTAGTTTTGAGTGCACAATTACCATCCCATTATTCAGCACAAACAGCAGAACTAGTGGTCCTTATATTGGCGCTAGAGCACAGCATAGGGAAAAGTGTACCAATCTACTCCGATAGCGCCTATGTCACCTCAACAGTACATTCTGGATTGGCATGCTGGCTCAGGAAAGGGTACTTGAGAGCTGATGGGACCCCAGTGCAGCATGTGCTAATGCTTATCGAATTGATTGAGGTCATCACATACCCACAGGAGCTAGCATTGGTGAAGTGCCAGGCACACACCAAAGGGGAAGACGCTTTCTCAAGGGGAAATGAAGCAGATGATTATGAGGCAAAATGCACAGCATAATTCGTAGAGTTGTGGGAACTGAAGGAGAGGCCCAAAATCCTGGGATGGCCGAGAAACATGGTGATGAGAGAGGGGACAGTCATCTACCAGAAACTCAGATTATGGAATTGTAGGGAGCTGCACCCAAGCAAGAAAGGGAACTCTGTGTGAAAATTGGGTGCTCAATGTCCCCCACAGATGCCCTATGGCAACAGGACAACACAGGGAAAGTGGTCATGCCACTTGCACTATTGAAAACAGCATTGACACAATTGTATTGCTGCACGTATTGAAGAAGTGTGGTTTTGTCCAAATTTGAATGAGCATTTAGCAAATTGCATTAGTAGCTGGCTGACGTGCCAGCAATTGAACGCTGGAGACACCCTAAGAGTTGCGAGAGGAGCCATACCAAGACCTGATGGCTCATTTCTGCACCTCCATGCTAATTATGTGGACATAATCCAAGTATGCCAAGGATATGATAGTGGTTGTCTGCCCATTCTCAAGGTGGTAGAAGCTGGAGCTTGTTCACATGCTGAACAAGGCCCAGCAGCTAGGTTCCTGGTCCGGGAGGTTTTCCCGAGATGGGGCGTCTGTGAGGTCCTGTGGTCTGACAATGGCCCTCACTTCGCCAATGAAATGTTACAACACATCATGACTCTGCTAGGGATAAAACACAAATTCGAGTGTGCATACCACCCACAAGCAAATGGATGTGTGAACGCCTCAATGGCCTCCTGAAGGAGAGCATTGCCAAAACTCAAGAGAGCACCAAGAAAAACTGGCTTCATTGTCTGCCTCTGGCATTATTCGAATTGCGCAACAAGCCAGGGTCCGATCACCATTTAATGCCCAACGCGGTGGTGACAGGATGCGCATGCATCTTCCCTTGGCTCCTCCCACTAGAGCATTGAAAGACTGTGAAAACACTGCTGATATATTGGTTCAGGGAATGTATGATTATGTCACTTCACTGGTTTCCAGCCTTAGTGCAAGTAGGGGACCTAGTCCTCTTCAAAAATGTCACAAGGCGCAGGAATACCCCCCAATTTACGGGACCTCATCTAGTAGAGACAGTTACTAATCAAGCTATTCGATTACGAGGTGGTCGGTAAGGGTTAATGGGCACCGGTAAGGAGACCGGTGCTGGTAAACCCTTACCGCCCTATTCCGAGGTCCCTTAGCGGGTCCCGCTATGGGCACCTGGTTTTAGCAAGCAACCTTAGCGGGAGCCGCTAAGGGACCAGGGAGCTAATAACAGGCTCGATATTAGCGGGCCCGTTATTAGCTCCATCCCCATTCCCATTGAGCCCTATGGGGGCTCGAATGGGAATGGGGAATGGTTCCCGGAATGGGGACTTACTGGGTCCGCCAAGGTTGGAATGACCCGGTAAATCCCTATTGCGGGAACCCGGACCCGGAATGTAGTAAAGGGGTAGCCATGGTGGCAATAGCACCATGGCTACTGCCTACCTCGTAATGAGGACCCATGTATCTAATTCTGAGCTATACATACTACAGTAATCGTCATCATCAATATTAATCAATGTGAACTCTTTCATAGTTTCTGTTTCATTGTTTGTATTCGTATCTAATTTGGAATTTCTTTTTTCTGTTACTATGTGTATACATTCATTTGTTACTTCAGAGCAAATGATTGGCAGGCAGTGTATGCAACAACAAAATGTCATGATGATTCCAAGTAATGTTCCTATGATTGCAATTAGTTTCCATCCCCATGAGCGCAATAACTCCCAAAACCAGGAACATTCAGCTCCCAACCGTCTGTCGGGATACGAAGGTCAGAGCTCAGAATGTGTAATTTCTTTATTGCCTCAAAAATCGTAGGGGAGGAGTCACTTACAAATACGCAGCACGCTGACCCCACGATTTTGCAAACACCTCCACGGTCGGCCAAAATTATATCAAGAGCCATTCTATTTTGAAGTGTCATTAATTTAACTGCCTTCTCTTCTAGGGTCATATTATACAATATGTCAGTCGTTCCAGTTATTGTTTTTTCTAATATTCTGGACAGCCTCTGTATATTGCCTGAGTTTATTGCTTGGCCTCAAAATGGGATAAATGATTTTGCTACGTCTTCTGCAATCAATCCTGTTTCATTCTGCCTGGATCGAGATAATTTTGATATCTGATGTT
This sequence comes from Ambystoma mexicanum, assembly GCF_040938575.1. Taxonomy (NCBI): domain Eukaryota; kingdom Metazoa; phylum Chordata; class Amphibia; order Caudata; family Ambystomatidae; genus Ambystoma; species Ambystoma mexicanum. Next base: position 95,773,692 of record NC_090937.1, on the reverse strand, counting down.
CTGGACAGGAATACACCTGGGAAAAGGATCCCCAAGTAACACGTCCCTCGTCAATTTCTAGGCAACCAGGGATACGTTTTTCTCCACATATAAAATAAATGGGATCACCTACATATATTGGTTCTTCTTCTCTTTCAATCACTGCAATATTCATGGATCTATTGAATGTCTCTACTGAATAGGAACCTTTTTTCCATAGGCAAAAATGGGACAGTGCGAGGATTGTAATTTATTGTATACAAGGGGGGCACTACGTCCTTGTTCCCTACTGGGGTCAGGTGAAACATAATTACAGATAATTTATAAGGCACATACAGTCTATCTACTGACCTTTCCACTGGTTTTATCACTCTTGCTCTGTTAAATATTGAACAACTTTCAGGTTCTATTACCAATTTTTCAAATTCATCTATTTTTGTTCGATCTAACTGACCTGTATCACTCTTATTCCACTTCCCATAAAATAGTGTGCTTAGTGATGCATAGCATGCTGTATTGAGGGGTAATGGCTGCATATACCAACCCATTCCTTTCCTGCCATTCTGGGGTAAATGGGAGCAGACCCAGCAATTTGTTCTGTTCAGGATAGAGTGAGTCATATTCATTATCAAAAGCAGTGTGTTATTGCCATAACCTTCCCTGTGTCTTTCTTCTAATGGAGAGAGAGTATAAGAGAGTACATGGACTGGACTGTCTGTGGCAGGTGCATTGGTGACAGGCAAGAGAGAGCTTAATGGATGCACACTCGCCAAATACCATAATACTGGGATCAGTGTACACAGAATACAAAGTAGTATTATAATCATTAGCATGAATTTTTTACAGCAAATTCTTCTAGACATTTTTATAGTCTCTATATCTACTAAGTCATCAGCGTTGGTGCAGGAGGGAACAGAAGTAAGCATGGGCATTGTGTGCAATCCTTCTCTCGACCAATGTTCGTCGTGAATACTTTCATTTCAGCAGCGCCTGTGGAAACAGCAAAGCGTCCAAAGAGGTCAGCAAAGCGTCTAGGCCAGTTCTCAGCAGCCTGAATTGCTAAACATGTGGCAAGATCATTGTGCCTCTGCACAGTGCTCCAAAGATTCCAGAGCAGGCATCAATTGTGTTTGTACCATATGCGCCCCACTTGTCCCCATTGGGTGATCAACATATGTCATTCACTTTTTCAAAGATAGCACCGGGAAGACGCGTTCCAGAGCTCCCAATGTGATGCAGATTGGTACAACTCCCATGCTCCACTTCCCTAGGCCTCCGATTCCCAATTCATCCATGTTGGGAATAGAGGCAAAAACAGAACATGTAGATCAGATCACTTTCGATTTTGAGAATGTAGGTTGTACCTTGTCACTCCAGGTACTCTGTGATCAATGAACAATGCAGATTCACTTCCAGATGCAGGCTCAGTGTCAGCCGTGATGCAATGAGGGATGAAGCAGGCTTAATGTCAGCCTGCGATGATGCAGGTTCAGCTGGGCAAAGTTGGGGCACCTTTAGCCCTTCCTCCTTCGTTGAAATCTTTACAGGCTCTTTCTCAGGCTCAGGCAGAATTTGTGGAAGAGAACTGGTGATGGTGTCTTTCGAGTCAAAGGCAGCTGTTTCTTTCTTGTCGTCTGGATCAGGCAGCTCTTTCAATGGAAATGGAATTATTTTTGTGTGGGTGGCATGAATCCACGCCCTTCGACCATCCACTCGGACTGCAGTCTGCGTTGCCAGGAGAATCTGATACGGGCCCCTCCACCTGGGTGCGAGCGAGGATTTTCTCTCAAAGTTTCTCACCATAACCCACTCTCCCAGCTGCAGACAATGCCCCGGGCTTGTGTATCGGGCAGGAAGAGCCTCCTGCACCTGCTGATGAATCATACGTAGTTTTTGCATTAGCACGTCACAATTAGTGCTGAGCAACTTCATTCAAGTGCCTGGACTGCGGGGCGCACTCAACATTTGACGATTTTGTATGGGGAGAGCCCAGTCCTAGCTTCCACAGATGTGCGCATGCACAACAAGCTAATGGCAGTGCATCAGGCCATCTCAATTGACTCTCTGAACAGATTTTGCTAATTTTATTCTTCAAGATTCCGTTTTGGCGCTCAACAAGACCAGCACTCATCGGGTGTCTGGCCGAATGAAATTGTTTATCAATCTGAAGGCCTGCACAAATCTGTAGTATCACGGCAGCAACAAAATGCGGGCCGTTGTCTGACCATATGATCCATGGCAGGCCGAATCTAGAGAAGTACTCTTTCAGCATCACTTTCGCTGTGCTCATTGCTGTGCAGTCTTCAAGCGGTTATGCTTCCACCCATTTACTGAATGCACATACTACCACCAGGAAATTCTTAAGGTTTTGGCATCTTTCCATTTCTATGAAATCCAAATGGATTACTTAAAAGGGCATTGGGGGGGGGCAAAACTACCTACTGGAGTAGTAGTTCCTTTTCCAATGTTATGTTGCAAACAAGTCATACAATTATGGACTAGTCTTTCTGCAGTTTTTCTAATGTGTGGATTCTGCCATACTGAGGCCAAATGCTGAATCATCTTTTTAGCACATATGTGCGTGGGACTGTGGGCTATGATGACCAGTTACATAGGAGTTGGGCAGCATCCACTTTCTACTCTCTTTGTCTACCCAGCAACCCTCAATGTCTAATTCTGCTGAGCCCTCAGCCCATGCTTTTATTTCATCTGCAGTTGCTTCTGCCTCCATCTCTTTAACAGTGGCAATACCATTTTCTATCATGCAGGGCACTTCTTCTGACTGAGCTATAAACATTTTCGTGTGTGGATCAGTGGCAGTCTGTTTCGCAATTTTGTCTGCAAATGCGTTTCCTTTTCCTACATTACATGTTACTTTCTTATGCGCCTCGCATTTCATTATTGCTAGTCGCTTAGAAAACCCCTCTCAGCCCAGAGTCGACCAAAATTGTGTACCACCCCAAATGCGTACTGACTGTCAGTATATGTTTACATTCAAATTTTCAGAAATCTCACATGCTCTTGTCCATGCTATTATCTCTGCAGCCTGTGCTGACTTATATGGGATCCTTTTGCTCTCTACAATACTCTTTAGTGTTGTGATGGCATATGCAACAGTTGATGTGCCATTGGGCAATTTGAAACAGGAACCGTCACAAAACAGTTCTCCACCTGGCTCTTTCTGTGGGGTGTCTGTTAGGTCAATTCTTCCTTTTCGTTCTTGTTCAGTAACGTAACCATTATACAATCATGGGGTGGTAGTTCCCTCTCACCCGTTTTTTCATTAGGAGGGGGCATTTGCTCTGCAGGATTCAAAGCGCAACATCTCAAAATTTGAATATGTGGTGCAAAGAGGACAATTTCGTATCTCATCAGTCTAGCTGATGTAAGATGTTGCGCCTGCGTTCTATTTAAAAGGATGTCTACTGTGTGAGGCACCATCAAAGTTAAGGCGTGACCCAAAACCATTCCCTCGGTTTGTTTTACTGACGCGGCAACCGCAGCAACAGCTCGCAAACAGCCCGGCAAAGCGCATGCAACAGGATCCAGCGCGGAAGAAAAATAACCGCATGGTCTATTTCTTCCTCCTTGTTCCTGAGTCAAAACAGCCAACGCTCAGCCATTATTTTCATGCACAAATAACTTAAAATCCTTTTCATAATTTGGTGTGCCCAAAACTGGCGCTGAGCATAACTTTGAGCAGATCAAATGCATTCTGACATTCCTCGCTCCATGGTAAAGGCAAAGCAACATCCTTCTTTGTCAATGCCACCATAGGTTTTACAATCATCGCAAAATTGGCAATCCACTGCCTGCAATATGAGCCATGCCTATTATGGCTCTGACTTCCTTCTGTGTCTTTGGAATAGGCATACCAGAGATACTTTCTATTCTTTCTGGTGTCAGTCTCCTTCCCTCTTTCGAAAGTAGGTAGCCCAAATAGGCCACCTCCTTTCGACAATACTGGATTTTTTTTAATGATGCTTTATGTCCATGTGCTGCCAAATGTGTCAACAATTTAACAGTACTCTCTTTGCAAATGTCTTCTATGTCGGCAGCAGTCAATAGGTCATCAATGTACTGCAATAGTACACAACCCATTGGTAATTCTAACATGTCTAGCTGTTCTTTTAGTGCTCGGCTATAAATACTCGGGCGCTCAGTGTAACCTTGTGGAATTCGTGTGAATGTGAAAGAACGTCTTCCTAACATAAAAGCAAATAAATATCTGCTATCTTGATGTACTGGAATGCTAAAAAATGCATTCTTAAGATCCACGACACTAAAATGTGAAGCAGAGGCTGGAATCATTGTCAAAATGGTAGTGACATCTGGGACCAATGGAAATTGGGGATCAACTATTTTATTCAATCCGCGCGAATCAATAATAAAACGATATGGTATTTCATTACCTCCTTTCTTATAAACTGGAAGAATGGGGCTGTTGCAAGTGCTACCAGTAATTTCTTCTATCACGCTTCACTTAATCAAATCAGAAACAATGCATTTCAATGCTTTTTCACCTTCCATCGAAATGTTATACTGTGGGATACGTGGCAATGTAACTCCCTCCTTCAAAATAATTCTCACTGATTCTATTTTCAAACAACCAACATCGCTGTCATTCATTGCCCATACACAAGTCAGTATGTTACTTAATTCAGTTGGTAATGGTTTAGACAAAAATTGTGATACAGGCATCTTTTGTGGTGATATTGTCAAATACACTCCATCAGGGGAACAATGAATAACCGCACTTAATTTTTTCAACAAATTTAAACCCAATAAATTCCCGCCGCAATTTTGTGTCAAAAGAAACGGGCATGACTCAGTGAATAGACCTTGTGTTATAGGTACCTATTGTGACATGGACTTATTACTGGGGTACCTGCAAACCCTACTGAAAAATTATTTTTCCCCGACCGTGGTATCTCCGGAACCAAGTGATGGTCAATCGAGCATTTCTGCGCACCTGTGTCCACTAGAAAAGTGTGCTCTCTATTCCCTACTTTCATCTCTACGTAGGGCCCTTTCTGATCAACGGGAATAGATACTGGTTCCGACCCCTGTCTTGGGCTGTCCTAGTAGTTGAACAATACATCATCCGATGAGAAGTCACCTGCATAGTATGAATTCGAATTAAAAACATTTCCTTGTCCTGCACTATTTCGCTGACATTGGTTTTGGTTCTGATTCTGCTTATCATTTCCTTGTTTATTCTGATTTTGTGGCATTCTGATGTTTCTATTTTGTCCTTGCGTTCCCGGGCGACCTCTATTCTGTCTTCTTGAGGCATTTCCATTCCTATTCTGTAAATGTGGGCACTGTGCTCGCCAATGGCCTTCTTTCTTACAATTTGCACGTTGATTCAGTCCAATTGGACCTTAATGCATGTTGGAGAAATTCCCTCTTGTTTGTGCATTTCCCACCCCTATTATTATTCACTACTTGTTGCAATAATACTCTCATTTTCAGATTCACCCTATCTCTCACCTCTTTCTCTTTTTCTGTATTTACTCTATTCTCATAGTATTGTGCCATGTGTAATACTTCACTCTGTGATTTGGCTTGCCACGCACTTTCAGATGTCATTTTTAAATTTTGAATTGTCGGTAGCAACCCTCTCACATATTTGTCAACAAATAATCTCTTCCCGGGTTCAGTGCTTAAATCTTGGCCACTAAAGTCTGCAAATACTTCTTCAAATCTGTTAAAATATTCAGTAGCCAATTCATCTTTACCTTGCACGCATGCCGTTAATTTGTCCCAGATAATTCTCCTCTCAGGTACCAAAATCTTTCATTTTTGTACTATTCGCGCTGGTAATGCTAACAGAGCTGGTGATGGCTTCTCACCAGCTTTTCTGTCTGTATCTTCTTTTATCAAATGTTCCCATGAATCACCCAAGATATCAGTGTCATCTACATTCCTAATATGCTTCCATATATCTACTGGGAGAATCACAGGAAATAATAGGTCAATATCACTCATTGTAAAAATGGACGATTTCAAATAGGACTCAATCTCTTTATAAAATCCTGTCGGATTCTTTCTCAAATCAGGGATTGTTTGTTTTATATTATTTACTTCTTGTCTAGAAAAAGTGACATGCACGTACTGGGCTGTATAATGGGCTTTTACCTGCGCTGGAGCTCCATCAATGCCAGGAACTTCTACTTTTGGCACAAAAGTGGGAGGGACTTCCCTCTTGTGAAATATCTAACTGGCCATTTCCTTATTCGTTCTTTTATTAAGCACTATAGCTAAATTGAGGGAAAGGGCAGTCTTTCCAGTTTCAGGTGAAAACACTCTCTTGTATATTGTCATTAACTCAGGGGGTCAACAACATTTTTTGTCATAACAATAATCTTGCAAATACTCAATTCATCACCTGCAATACTTTCCTCTGCACCTCTATCATATACTGATCAAACGTATCATGCACCTCCATTATAGAAATGCTAGCATCTGTAATCCATCTAATTGCCTCTCATGTATATATTTTAATTTCTTTGCTAACAGGTTTAGACGGCAGAAAAAATCGCTGCACGACATATGGTACCACATGTTGTTTCCCTCTTATCAAGTTCATCTTTAAACTCAAATAGCCTATCTACGTGCTCTTTTATTTCTGCCGCACTTTCCCTCATATGCGAAAAAGCATTCAGATCCTGTAACCTCTGCGGTGCTAACATACCAGTTAATTTCTTCCATCTGTCTATAAGATACTCCCCCATGCATTCTAACAATACCTGTTTTTCACGGAGCTTCTAATAGTCATACATTGCACTCAGCGTAGATCCCTCGTCATTTCCTTCAATATACGTTTCTGCCTATTCTTTAAGTTCTTCTCTCTTCTCCCTGCTAACCGTACTACGGGTTACTCTGGTGCTTCCTCTCTGTGCAGGCCCCGCCTCTGTAGAGCTGCCTTCTCTTGCAGCTGCTAATTCCTGGTCTGTCAGCGGTGGGGGAAATAGTATCACGTGCGCAGGGGCAGATGGTGCAGTTGGAACAACAGGAATGGGGGGTGGCAACTGAGGTGGAGCAATGGGTACTGGTGCAATCGTGTCAATTTATTTTGAGGGCGTCCTCGTCTCTTTTCACTCAATTTTATTCATCAATTTGTCTGAAGCATGTGACTCTTGTTGTGGCAATATCTTTTGTATATCTAATTGGATACTCCTATCCCCTCTTCTGATATCCTCATCCCATTTTAGCTCTTCTAGTTATATTGCTTTTTCTGTGTTTGATTAATGCCTTAGCGCATGTTTCTCCCTACTTTTTAAACAGAGGTTAGCTTCTTTCCTCCAGTCTCTTATGACATCAAATGTCGCAGGGGGTGCTTTCTTGCGCAGCACTACTGATTCTGAGTGCTCTATTCGGGCCATCTCAAAAGTACCATCTTTCGGCCATTGCAAATCTATTACATGTCTGGTCTGCCTATGCCAAATTTCATTAAACATTATCGCTCCTATTCCATATTTCACATACATTTCAAATGCTGGCGACCCTATGGGTAGCGCGACCTGGCCAGTTTCTAAAGATTGTCTACCGCAGTGGAAAGATCCCACTAGACAGGAAGACAATTTCTCAGGCATGTTGATCTTATTCGTACCTTACCCTGGACATTTGATCTTGCAAGAGCAACACTTAACCAATATCAGAGCTGTTAAGAATCGGGGCACGACTCACCTGATCAATCAGTTTGTCTCTCAAGACGCAATTCGTCCGTATACAGACGCAACCAAGAATCGTAACTGCGTATCTGGCTCAATCTGCCTCGTTTCGGGACCCTCGCCTTCTTGCTCTGTGGCCGCTGCTCTTCGATCAGGGATTGGCTGTGCACAGATCTTAAAAGGAGTTTCTCATCACTTTCACAGGGGCGCCCCGAACACCTTTCGATCCCGGTTCGATGGCCTCGTCCTCGATTTGTTTTCGCCTTCTTCAAATTCAAGATACTCGATGGAGTAAATCGGGGAAGGTCTCTATTCGGGTGCCATTTTTTGCTAGGCCCTGAAGACCCTCGCGTACGTGTGATCACCCAGACCTCCTGAGACGCAAGAGAGCGAACATTCTACATCAGTATCATATATATGAAAAGACAATCATACAATCTCTTTGTGACACATCAAAATCGCCCATAATGTATCTTCTTGAGCTAAGGTTCGATAATTGACAATTATGACAAATATGACACTTCATGATACGTTTCTTTCTTAATCTATATTACTTGGTTTAGCAACAGTTGCAATTTGCAGTAAGCAGACATAGTTCTTTGTTTTGAAGAATACAAAGCACTTGTTTAGCTAGAAAGCTGTGTTTGTAGGAGACACACATTCCAAAGCATGTTATCTTCTGGTTTCTATTTGTGAACTAGGGGTCAGCCTGATCTAAAGAGGGCCCCAAAAGGAGGGCCGCTAAAAAAAGTATAATTCATGCTTTAACGGCCTGTTTCTACAGTTTCAGCGAGACTGGCTGGCTCCTGGCTTGATTATTAAATGCCTTTCTGCTCGCCTTCAAGGACTTGTGAGGGAGGAAAACAATGTATTCCTGTACTGTTTGGCTTTTCTGTCTGGGCCGGTCTCTCAACATGTCACTTGTGGCCTTGCTCTGTGCATGAGCAGAATGAAATATAATACATTTTGCAACGCGTTCGAACAGAAAGGCAAAGAGAGCAAATGGCGGACCTTACACAAAATGGACACTCTATGGTTATGCTGACGATTCTTTATTGGCGATGTAGGGCATATGGTGCAATTGGTTTTCGGCCAACATAATATACCATCTATGCTTTGGTAGGGTAATTTCTGGGCTCACAGGCTCCTCCCACTAGAGCATTGAAAGACTGTGAAAACACTGCGTATATTGGTTCAGGAAATGTATGATTACGTCACTTCACTGGTTTCCAGCCTTCTTTCATCTCTCGCCAGATACAGCGGACCCAGGGCAGGCCAGAAGACAACAAGCAAGTAAATTCAGATGAAACAGAACCAAACCCAATAAAAGAACACTTAGAGCAAGTATGGGACCTAGTCATCTTAGAAAATGTTACAAGGCGCTGGAATTCCCCCCAATTTACGGGACCTCATGTAGTTGAGGCAGTTACTAATCAAGCTGTTCGATTAGAAGCAAAAACGGTATGGAATCACCTCCAAGCCCTACAAAACAGTGGCCTCGCCTAGCATCACAAATGCACAGATCAACAGGGCCAAAGCTGTGATTTATGATGGACAGCCAGAAAGCAAAAATACACCTGAATTAGAGCGTACTGCCCACCCCATGGTCCGATGCTACCAAGCAGCTGAGGTAGCAACAGCAACACTGTTGCAAAGTGACCAGTGAAAAACATTGTTCATTATCTTGTTTCTCACACCTGCAGACTGTGGGATTGTTACTTGAACGCCCTCATACATTTGACAGCTGGAACACTGTTTAACCTTTCTCTTTACTCACACATGCAGATTGCTGCGTATGTTGTTTAGAACTGTTTAGGGAAATAGCCTGATATTACCTTCCATTGACCACCCTGAAGCATTGTCCAACCAATTTGTGCACTCTATAGGAAGACCCAGCATTTTAGAGCTCCATCCCCCAAAGTTTACTTCTGAGTATTCATAGAGTACTTGACACAAGCATACCCACAACTTGAATACAGTGCATACCCTGTTATGCCCACATTGAGAGGAAGTGTTTGCCTTTGCTGTAAGTGACTACTTAGTTTGCAGAGCTTGTGTGTACTGACAAATACTAACACAATAACGCCTATCTTGCGATTTTCAGGGGGGTACCTTTAGCACCTCATCAGCTGCTTGGACTGAGCAGCAGAAGTGGTCATAATGGAAAAAATTAACTTTATTTTAACACTTGTGTGTTTTCTGATTCCCACTGAAATATTGGGCACCATCCTATGGCAGCTCTACTTTGTAATGTATGTTACCGCTATGACCCCTACTATCCTTCCCTTGACCCAAGCACCAGGAACTACCATGTCAGGTGGAAACGAAGACACTCCTGATAAGGTAAGGAGAGGTAAGCACATTGTCGATACAGACATGAAGGGAGTTGACATGTATCTCACAGACACCACACGAGTAACAAACAACATGTGGTACAAGCACATGTCCAGAATTGGTAGGGGTACCACTGGGGAGAGCTGTTATGTCTGCTCCTTAATCCCCTATGCCATGAGTGCCCCCAGAACGTTCATTGCAACAGAAATACCTATAACCAAAGCACAATGCCTGATGTACCTCGTAATGTTCCAAACATGAGGCAGATTTCAAGGGAAAACAGCATCCTTGAGGTGGGTGTCCAAGTGGACTTTCCTCTATGAATATAATTACATCATGACACTAGACATGATGAACAATTACTGGCAGCTCGATGAAGGGCTACAGTACGTAACTGATGGCCCAAAAAAGGGAGAGACAAAGACTGTCACATTGAACGAATTACCATGCCCATGGACAAGAGTGAAAGAAATCGGAGGAGAGACGGGCTGATGGGAAAGACCACAGATACAGATCTATGGACAGGCATACACTAACGATGGCTGGGAAGATGGAGTGGTGGGAAGCAAGGCGTTGACCCTAGCAAATGTACGAGTGAGCAAGGTACAAGAAGAAAATGACAAATGTCTGAAGTAGTGGGACTGGAGTGCAAGGTTGGTGATGTGGGTGGAAAACGAAGCTGGACCAACACCAATAATTCCCCTCGAGACACCGGCTCTGTGTTATCAACACAACAGCATTGAAGAGGTTGGTGAAAACATAGGATGCCAAAGGACTTAGACTATCCCAGATATGGGAGCCTGAACGGCGGTACTGATGGATTACTATTGGGCTTGCGGATTTAAGACATACAAGAAGTTGCCACTAGATTGGGGAGGAGTCTGTTCCCTAGGACACATCAACATGCCCTTTCTAGTAGTACCCAAGAACGATGTGAAGATTGATGACTTCCCGAAAATGGAAACAAGTTGAAGGAGGAAGAGATCAATAGAGGGAACAACCCCTGCCCAAAGAGAAATGGCTGACGAACAAAGAAAACTGAAGAGTAAAAAGGGGGAATTACTTCTCAGGCAAATCAGAAGCATTACTGGATGAAGTGCCAGCACACCACAGACTGTTTAGCAGAACACAATTGATATTTGCCTCAAATGATACCAGGGATACAGACATACACTAATGCCAAGTGGTTGTAGATCAGTCACTGGGAGTTGATGGTAACCATAAATTCTACAGTGAATGGGTTCAACGCCATAAAAGAATAGCTCTGGGCAATAAGGTTGGTGGCGCTCCAGAACAGATACGTTCTGGATCTCCTCAAAGCTATGGGAGGACGAGTTTGCGCAAAAATTGGGAGTTCTTGTTACACATTCATATCTGCCAACAACGAAGATAACAGAACTCTCTCAGATGCAGTTGCACAATTGGCCCAGATGCATGCAAAAATGGAAGATGAAGCATGCAGAACAGGAAAGGACCAGAGTTGGCTAGCATATCTTTGGTCATGGATGCAATCATGGCTGGCAGACAGACTAAAGGTGATAGTTGGAGCACTGGCACTAGGTGTAGCATCACCGTGTGGTATCAAGATTTGTATTGGAAGATGCAAGAAAACAGCAGAAGAAGCTATAAGCATGCACATTCTGTTGAATGTGAATATAGAAGGAGCAGTGGATGACATTGTGAAGGAAAGAGACAGACTAAGGGAGTAAGAAACAAGTGACCTGTTTCCGGCAGGAATAGAGGTAGACAATCCACATAACCCAAGGAAGTATGAAGGAAAATTAGTTTGGTGCAAGCCTGGAGCGGGGGGGGGGGTGCCTCTTGGAGGGATAACAAAGATATGGCGATTGATAGAAAAAGAACGGTTTTATCGTGATGTGGTCGACAAGTCGACCAGAGGGGGGACTGAAGGTGGAAGGTAAAAATCTGCCCCTACCACCTCACCTGCAAAATACTCGAACAGGAAGAAGAACCAACTGGCTCTTCGTATGGGAGTGAACCAACTCCCACTGCTCCCCTGCTTGACAAATACACTGAAAGTTACCCACTCCATCAGCCATACAGCCCATTACCAGCACTGACACTGCCTACAGTGGATGAGGAGTCACCGGATCTCGTCAGAGACACTTCAATTGATAGCCTTGACTAAAGCACTGAGAAGACGTGCTCCAAGTTGTTAGACACCACAACATAGCAGCGTTAGACATGAAGCACACGTACCATCCACACATCGGGACACAATCACACTCAGCTACATGAAGAACACATGCGCACAGTTGTATGAGTTAGAGGACAGAGACACATACATGATGCTGCCACGTTTATTATTTTGTCATTAGCTTGCCACAGCAACACTGAAACCGCAAGGAAGCAAGAGATCCTGTATTGGCTTGCAGATACTTAGATGCAACTAATCCCATGGAACTGCAGGACCCTGCACCACTAACCTATGGATACTTTGACGGTATAAAGCATAGAAGCCATACCATGGTTTAGGAAATTGCAGCAGGCCATAAACTACCTCAGTAAAAACTTCCAGAGCTGAAATCCAGGGCTAACAAGAGGAAGCAACCGTGTGGGATTGGGCCACCGCCAAGGCCACCAAGGTAAGTGACATTCCTCTCCATGAACTCAAGTAACACCAGCTGAGGAAATACGAATAATCCCCCACAAACTCAGACTAATTCAGAGCACCAGAGCGCAGAAACACAGCCTCTGGACATGTGACTGGCCGAGCTGATGATGAACCGAAACTAGCAGCTGGGAAACAGAATAGTCCCACGAGCCAGACAATGACTTGCAACAAAGTCTATACAACAATAGCCTCAACGTTGCACAGCGAGAGCGAGCACTCACATGGGCTATGGTGGTCACAAACACAGTTATATGCAGGCACATTGTTGCGCTCATTACCTTGAACAGGTACACTCCGAGCTGAGAACCGACTCGGGTCCCAGGCCTGGGGGCAGCAGCTCCACCCAATCACAGTTCAGGACCCTAGGGTGGGTGGCCATGGGCACACACCATTCATCAGGTCGGCATACTGCAACATTGTATATAGTGCTTTTCGGGGAGGGTCCACCCCTGACACCTGACATGGAAGGGCCAGTTAACTAACTGATATAGGGACTGCAATAGGGAAACTACCACTCAATGGCCAATCACAGGATGTGATAGATTTGCTGGAGAGGGGCCCAAGTTGTGATGTCATCATGATGTAGATTTGCATAAAAACTGGCCTGTGCACCAGAGATCATTGAGACGTTCCAGGAGCTATATCCTTGTACCAATCCCGGCTGGTTTTGGTTGTAATAAAACCATGGTTGAACTTGCTATCTGTCTAGACCTGTGTTCCTTTTGGAAAGGGAAGGAGTTAGGCCTTCCATATGTTCTGGGTCTGCGAACTCCTAGCACCCCTCGACCTGCCTAAGAGTTCTAACCTAACACTTTCAATGTTCAACACAACTCTAGGTCAACTTGACACTGCTTCTGGATTGCATTAACAGTTTGCGTAAAATGTTCCTTCTTGGTTGCTTTAACAATGTCTTTGGTTTCCACAAATGAGAGTTCCCTGGTCTAGGCGCAGTTGTCAGACCACACGGTCCACCCATCACAGGTCGTGCAACCAGGAACCTTAGGCTCTTCAGCCGACACAGGTTCGTCTGTATTTGCCCTTGTGTTAAGATTCACATTCACTTAGCGTCTTCTTGTCGGCCACTTTAAGTGCAGGTTCAAACTCACTAAGCTTCTCCTGGATAGCCTTGTGGCTTTGCCACAAAGTGTCCCATATCTTTTGTCAGTCTTTGGCCTTGCCACACTGTATTCATGCATAGAATTCAAGCTGCAGTGCTTTTATTTCTTCCCCACCTTTCTTTCATGCTCTATTGTATTCTTCCATACTTGCGCTCTTATTACGTATGCTGTTTTCAAATGGGCACTTTCCCATGTATCTTTCATCAGACTGGAACCTTGACCACAAAGTTTTCATTCAGTTTGGTATTCAATATTTGCTTAAAATCTCATTCTCAGGTGTTCGTTACTTGCTTTGCTTTAAATTGTATTTCCAAAAGGTGATTGTCAGGACTTTCAATTCATTCAGTATTCAAAAGTATTCAATATATTACTCAGGATTATGTCCAATTATTTTCCGATGACTCAGCATTCACAGATTACTTATTTCACTTAATTCGGCATTCTCAAATATGTGTCAATATTAGCTGGGTGCCCCAGATGGAGTGTTCCCTAGATTGCCCTCACGGGTTGTGCGTGACCACTCTCTAATCCTTCTCTGTTTGATCCTCCTGGATCGACGAGCCTCGCCTCTCTCGCGGCCGCTACCAAGAGCTTCCCTCGCTCTCCTGCTTGCTGCAGCGACCGTGGGCTTTGGGCCGAGCACAGGTTCCTGCTGTAGACACGAGCAACGGGAGCTCAGCAGGCAGTTAGACCCTGTCGTGGCCTGCACCCGGCCTGGGTGTCTCTCTCCTTCTGTGAACGCAGCCGGCTCCCACTTCTGGTTTCTCCGATATGCTTCTCTCCAGCCTGTTCCGCTCTCTGCTCTCTTCCATGCTGTGCAGCCCCACATCTTATACTCCCTAGGAGTGTTAACAGTCCACAGGTGTGTCAGTAGGTTTAATTGCCTGACCTTCTGGTAGCCTATTTGTTGGACATGCAGGACTTCCCCAATGGTACTCTTTCATAGTTATCTTCTTCGTCTCAGTACTAGAGTGGTGAAAATACCTACAAGCATTCCCTACTCCTAGTTGCCTCTTCCTCAACCTAGTACTGCAGTAGGCTGATGAGGAAAATTGAGGGGAGCTAGTTCACAGTCATCCATAAATGCTGGGGGAGGGTAAGGTTGGTTCTCAGAAGGGAAAGGTGTATACCATGTCCCACCAGTGGGTTCCCTCTTCCCGAACCCAATGACCATCCACCCAGGTGATCCTCCCTCAATTCTCCACCCCCAGGGTCAGGTGAAAAGCAATGGCCTTTCCCTGGCCACATGAGGAGAGGATCCAGGGGGAGTAGGAGTGCGGATACCCTTCGGTTTTCCACAGCCCCTAGTGTCACGGCTCTTTTCTGGATGCTGCTGCCCCTCATGGAAGCACCAACACATTTTTGGCGACACTGTCCAAAACAAGAGGGCGGCTGTGGCATGTTGTGTTACTTACATGGCTCCCTCCAAGATGACTGACACATCCGTGAATGGCCCCCATGATGACGTTGTGGGATGATGAGCTCCTCTGTGCCTAGAACCGCTTGAAAGCTGCAACCGGAGTACTAGCCTTGCGTTAAAATGCTCAGGTAAACTCCCTGTGCTAATGCTGTCTCTCTTTGGAGTGATTGATCCATGTCTGTCTTCCACTCCTGCTGCTCAGGCTCATGCCTCCAGACCTCTGTCCTGCATTCTCTTCTCCTCTCCATTGGTTCAAGTTGCCTTCTCTGATGATCCGGGTTAGCTCAAAGTTGCATTTGACTGGTTGGGTCCAGTCATCTCTCTACCTGTCCAGGATTTCCAGAATCTTCACTCAAGTCTGCTTCAGAAACCCAGCCATGTCCACAAGGGTTTGTTTACCCTTAGGAGTTTTTCTTGGGTAGTCTCCTTAGGGAGCACTGGCCTACCTGTTCGCTCACTGTAGGGAGGCCAGTGTCTTATAATGTAGGCTTCCTCAATCATCACCAAAGTATGTTTTCTCAGGTACGTGAATGCCATTTTCATGGTGTGCTGTAGGTCCCCAATCCCTGAATATACCTAGTTATGTGTGTGTGTATTTGGCAGGGGAGGGGAAATGCAGCATACCATATAAATGGTTTAATAGGGCGACACTCACATACATGGGAAGAGGCAGCATGAACATTCTTCTTGTATGGTGACAGTGCTGGCATAGTTTGAGCAAAGTCAGCAGGAAAATTACAAAGCTTGCATATTGTGGGCACAGCTTGCATTAAAACACTTTACAGTAACCAATCAGGCATGTATTGGGCACAGGACAGCACAAGAGTGTTCTTATAGTGGCAAGACTAACATACATCTGGCACAGCCAGAGTGAAAATGTTTTCTCACATTGGCAATGCTGGCATAATATCGTGGACAGTGGCACCATGAAACTGTTTTACAATGGCAATGCAGACATATGCTGTGGGTACAACAAGCATGAGTGAATTCAAACCGTTTAAAGTGGCAACTCCAGCATACGCCATGGGCAGAGGCATCATGAAAGTATTTTGCAGTGTCAATGTTGGCATATTTTGTGGGCACAGGCATCCTGAAGATGCACTGTACAGTGGTAGTTCTAGAAAATAGTGTGGGCACATGCATTGTGAAGTGTGTCTAACAGTGTCAATTGTGATATCTATTTGGAACACAAAAAGCAGGAAAGTGTGTTGTGAAATGCGTCTCTGTACTGTTGGTGACATGGCATCTATTGTATTTTGTCATGTTACACGATAGAACTGTTTGTAAATTGTATTTTTTGAATTGTAAACATTTTCATCGAATATTTCTCACAAATGATGCTGTAAAATGCATCATTTCCACTCACAATATTAACATTTTATTCTCACAGGAAGTCCTCCTTGAGCCCTCTTGGAATAGTTCAGACTCCCTAGCTATGCACTTTGGCTCACACCAATTCGGGTAAACATGTGCACCTCTCAACTACAAAACTTCACAGCCACCGCAGGTGTGTATGCAATGGAAGCTGTGCTCTAAAGTCGGAGCAACAAACAGATCCATTTTAGTTTCTAGGGAGACCTCTATTCATATTTTAGGGAGACCCCTGATCATAAATAAATATTGTAACAGCAGACAAGCTGCTCTTCAACCCACAAAGTAGAAAAACCAGATCGGATATTCAGACTGACCACCAAGTATGTAAACATTAGCAATCATGACATCTTTACACTCATTGTGGCTATCTTGAAACCCTCGCAGAATTGTACAATTCGGTGGATTGACGAGCCCAGCCCTATGCAATCAGGCGTTTGGCACACTGTCTGTGCACACAAGTTACCACCAAGCTCAGCAGAGGCAAGTTTATCTCACACAAGTTACCTTTTCAGCAGGAGCAGTACAGCGTTGGAGGTGCTGGCGTCCAACCCAGTGGTTGGCTCATCTAAGAACAAGATGGAAGGGTCAGTAATGAGCTCCATCCCAATGCTTGTTCTCTTCCGCTCTCCTCCAGACACGCCTCGGAGAAACGCAGTGCCCACCTAGTGAACCAAAGAGTAAAGCACACACATTTTAAAGACATGCATTTTACACCAAAGAGTTTTCTTTTTGTCCATATCCTAATTGTGGCCTGCACCTAGAGGTTATTTAGTTTTTAGTGTGCGTACAATGAGAAACATAACAACTAATATTCACGAGTACACCAGTTCTCAATTTAGCCCCATGAATACAATCTGTCCCCACTGCTTGAAAAGGAACATCTTTAATCTCATAATAATTTCCTATTAGAAAAAAAACTTTTGAAATTAAACAAATCTCTAAATAATAGATATCAATCTATTCTCTTCTTTAAATAAAACCACCTTTTCCCTGGTGAAATAAAAGACAAACTTGTATCTGTTTCCACCAGTGTGCTCGAGAGTCACCACATTGTTGATGAAATACTGTTTTCTATTACCTCCGAGTAGATTAAAAACAATTAAACCATTCATGTCAGCAATCCAGCTAATTTTCAAAAGAGGAAGAAGCACTCTGAGCAGTTATGTCATAATTGTACCAAGCAACGTTTAACACCTTCATGTGCACATATTAAAAATATGATAATTTTCCGTACTTTAGTAAAAAACAATCAATGAACCCATTGCCTACTGCATAATTGATCTCTTTATTTAGTTATGTATATTGTTTTTATTTTACTGTTTAAAGTGCACACCTAGCTCGAGAGCAGCAGCGCGCTGCACAACGTTTGGGCGGCCATCTTTTAACAGTAGCGCAGTACTGTGAGTTGTGTTCTGTGCATCCCCTGGGATTAGTCCATGGTCAGGTGCTGCGGAAAAAAACATGTTTTATGGCACCTCACACTTCTATGCCTGGCACCAGGATGCCCCCCTCCTGGTAGTCCCTACAATTCTGGCAGAGATTGTGGGGGTGGGAGCCTGGTCAGTGCCCGCACGTTCTCCCCTCCCCCCACTGTTCAGTACCTATTATTGCACTCATCCTAATGCCTGTGCCTTCAAACTACATGCCTATGGCGTTCTGCGTCAAAGCAGTATAAGGCATTGGTTACACCCCCCCCCCCAAACCTAAATCATTACAATGAGACGAAAAGTATGGAACAAATGATAGGCCGTAGGCTTTTAGTATATCCAACAATGATTATAAAAGTACAATACCCTAGCTGCGTGCTTTTGGGCACTTCTGGGTCAGGAGGAGAGGTACCCCCTCCTGCCAGAATTTTTCCTGGTTCCAATCACCAAGTCCCAGGTCCGTGAAAGTGGGACCTGTAATCGTTCTGGCTGGCACCTGATCTTTTGGGGTGAGGGCAGCTTCCACCCTGACCTCTGCCTGCCACACCTGAGTGGGTTTACTGCCGCTCAGGTTCCCCCTAAAAGTACCTTCACTTGCACCATCTTTCTGTCAATGCATTGAGGGTGCCTGTTGCAAACAGATCCATTCCTTTTACTGATAAATGCACACCATCCCTGCAGAATAAATCCTGGTTGCTCAATGTTATCCCCCCAGGTCTGATTCTCTTGCAAAAGCCAGCTATCTCTTTGTTCAGTTTTCTTCAAGCTATATCTATCGCGCTGTTAGATTTAGCACCCTGCCATTGCCTTCCATGAAGATATCTACATTGGGATATTCCAGTTAGTGATGTGCACATATCATGTGGTAGCTGCTTTCTCCCCAGTTTTACCAAGTCATTACTCCCTAATGAGATAACTAGATATCACTGAAACCACCCAAGTCTGCCAACCACTGGTGGATTCCTCCCATATCATGCCTGGGGTACCCCACAAGGCGGTGATAATTCTCTTGAAATATAGAACTTGCTGTATGTCTTCAAACCACCTCCATGTTCACATCACATAGGAGTGCCCTACAAGCCAATCCATGTAACGTAAGAGTCATCACCTTCTAATACAACATGTTCAGTTAGATCGGGATTCCCTTATATATTTTTTGTAACATTCTGAAGTCCACCCCCGCACCTTTTTCACTATCCGGCAACCTAACCCCCCCATCCATGCAGATGTTGCTCCCCTTATGCGGAATGAGTGAGTGGGTCAGCTGGGTCCCAACGCACTACTTCAATGGCCCTCTGTAGTACTGATGGAAACTGAAACCTTCTCAGAGCTCTGCCCTTTCTATGGATAAAGAATTGGCCACCTCGGGAAGGGCGGACCTTGAGAAATTCAGCATGATGCCTATGGGGCAGTGGTTGCTACCATCTATGCAGTATAGGTTGATCAATCTCCCTTTTCCTTGCTGATGGTTTTGGACTTCCTCAACAATATTGTCATGCTTTCTATAACCATGTGCACATCCTCCATGGCTAAACCATCCTCTGCAGTTGTGCTTCTGGCAATAATTTGCTCACTCTAAATCCCCAAAATTTTCCCAGAGCAAAAGCTGTTCTAAAAGGCGCTGCCTCGTATGTGTTTGTGCATATGTCATCAAGTGTGTCTAGCAATACCAATAACTTGCTAAAATGGAAAGGGTGTCTTGTAACTTTCATGGGCCCTTCCAACCAGGCCCATCCTTTGAGGGCATATTTGACCAATGCACTGTGCATTCGGTTCACACCTCCTGCTAATTTAACAGGGTGTGCCACTGGCCAACATTTCCTTTTATTTTGCATGAATGCCAACTCAACCAAATGTCTTCACTTGCTTATCTGTTATGTCTATGTTATTATCAATCTGTATTATCTACTTAAATTTAGTGAAATATTGACAGTACTGCCTGACCGTTCTTGGGGCCAAGGCTCAGTTTTCCAACCCCAATAGAAACCCCCTGGATTCTCCAGGCGTTTCATATTTGCAACTGGCATGTATGGGACCCGTTATTGGTGTGCGCTTTGTTGACGCGTTCCATATTTTCCTATCCCCGCCGTGCAACGTGGTATCTTCCTTTCATTTTCCTGTTCTTCCAAAACGGTCCATACCTTGTCTGGTACTCCAGTCATGTCCTGTTCTGCATCCGGTCTTAACTGCCTGAAAATGTTCAACTGAAAGTGAGACAAAGCATCAGCCAATATTGCATTTTAGTGCAGCATTCGTTATCGCCCTTAGCACCTCCAGTACCAGTTGGCATGCTGTGGCCCCTTTGTTTATTACCTCTACCACAGCCATATTGTCAGACCAAACTGCCAGCTCCTTGTGTTTAAGTTCCTCAGCCCACATAAACAGAGCAATCCAAATGGAAAAGATCTCCACCAACGTAATGTTCCTGGCCCAAATGTTGACATGGCAGGTCTGTGGCCAGGATGCTGCACATCACTTTCCCCCCAAAATTGCTCCAAAGCTTTGCTGCCTGCAGAGTTTGTAAATAGAACTTTCTTATCTTTTTCATTTAATGTCTTTTTCATTTAATGGCGTGAGCAATACAACCGACCAATTACATTTCAGCTAAAATTCCTCCCACATTGCTAGGTCTCTCTTGACGTTCTTACGTAAACTTATGTGGTGATGCCACTTTCTCGACCCTTTGGTTTTTAGCTCCTTGCTTCCTTCAAAAATGGGGTGCTGTGGCACTATTCTGCCTGCGAAATTGAGTTTTCCTAACAGCGACTGAAGCACCTTAACTGTTTACTTTTCCCGTTTTGCCATTGTAGCTATTGTTAATAGGTCCTCAACCTTATCCCGGGAATGCAGCATTCTCACATCCAAGCCCGTGTCTCTGCGGCATCTAACAACTCGGCCAAACTCTTTAAAATCTGCAAGGAGCTTGCCAACCCTCATGCAGTCTCTATCTCCCCTGTCGCCTCTCGGCCCTTTGCACGGCCCTTGTCTCTCACTTCATCTCAAAAACCCAGGAAATCCTGTCCACCCTCTCGTCCCCTCCCCCTCTTCTCCCTCTGTGAACTCTGGCCCTCTTACAGCTGCCCCCCCTCCCTCTTTCTCATCCTTTTCTCTCTTTTGCCCTGACAAGGTCTCAAGTCCGATCTATGAAAGTCTTGTCAAAACAGGCTCCTCCCTGTTCTTCCAAACCCATCAAGGTCCACATTGACACTGTCGCTCCTGCCCTGGCTGATTTCTGCAACCTCCCCTTCGCCGCAGGAACCTTCCTCTCCCCTCTGAAGCACTCTCTTGTGTACCCTCTTCTCAAGAAACCCACAGCTGATGCCGGTTGCCCGGCTAACTATCGCCCAATCTCCATCACTCCTTTTCTGGGCAAACTCCTGGAAAAGATAGCCATCTCGCAGCTTAACCTTCACTCTGATTCTCTTGGTTGTCTCCACAACCATCCGTCTCGCTTTAGAGCTGCCAGAAGCACAGAAACTGCTCTCCAAAACATCTGTGAAGATCTGCTCTCCACGACATTGCCATTTTCTGCTCCAATTTTCAGTGCTATGCTGATGACACAACTCATTTTCAGGCTTCCCCTGGCCCCCACTTCTCATTCTCTCATCCCTGATTGCCTATCTGCCATTCAGGATTAGTGTGCCGCCAAGGATCTCTGCCTGAACGCCAGCAAGACGGAGATCCTCCTCAACGGCCACCTTCACCCTCCTTTCCTGTCACTCTCTGGCCGGCCTTGCTTGGACCTCCTCCTACCCCCACCTGCGAGGCTAAGAACCTCTGGGTCATCTTTAACTCCACGCTTTCCTTTTCTGCCCACATCTCTGCTGTCTCTAAAAAGCCAAGCTTCCTACTGCACCACCTCAGAGGTATTCTGCCTTTCCTCTCCTTCCCCCAGATGCTCACTGTCTCTCGAGCCCTGGTTCTCTCTAGGGTGGATTACTGCAACAGCCTCTTTCTAAATCTACCTGCTTCTACTCTCCGCCCTTTGCAACTTATCCAGAAAAGGACGGCAAGACTTGCCCTCGGCCTCAAGCCCCTTGATCATTTCTCTCCAGCCCGGAAATCTCTACACTGGCTCCCAGTGGCTACAAGGATTAAATTCAACACCCTTTGCAATGACCACAAGGCCTTCTGGGGCCTGGGTCCAAAATACCTTCAACTGTCCCTCCTTAAATACCTTTACTCCCGAGCTCTTAGCTCCTCCAACTCTAACTCCCTCAATGTCAGTTGTTTTTCAAAGAAACGAGCAGGGGGTAGATCTCTGTCTTCAGCTGGGGCCTCCCTCTGGAACTCTGAAACTTGAGGAGAACCATCTCAGGTTCCGGAAGCACCTCAAGACCTTCCTCTTTGCTTCTGCCTTTGCCCCTCCTCTCCCCTGCTGATCTGTTCTGTCTCTGGCTCGTGCTCCTGGTCACGGTCTGACTTTCGGGCCCAGGTACCTGTTCACCCTGCCACCCACCCGCACCCGCACTGCCTCTTGGCAATCCCTTGCACTGGGGACTGTATCTGTAACCCTAGAGCACCCCCCACCCCTTTTCTTTTTTCTGCACTTATCAGACACACCCTGTCTGTTGCCTTAAACCTAGTACTTGCCATTTGCTGGCTGCACTACCACTGTTTGTTGCTTTTTTAAAAGTATTTATTTATTTTTATTATTTATTTTTATTCCTTTGCTCAGCACTTTCCACTTCTCCCCCCTCCCATACACTTTCTCCTTTCCCTCACCCATGCACGTGCGTGTACTCAATGTTACTGGGCCTAGTAAGATCGTGGTTTTGTTCTCCCTTGTTCCCCTCCATTGCCTCCTCACGCTTTGAAACACTTGTCTATGAGCGCGATACAAATCAAATATCAATATAAATATCCTCTTTGAGAGTCAATTTCTATGCCCAAGAAAGGCATTATGCTAGTGAGATCCCCCACTCCTCTGTGATAGCCTTAAACTTCGTCACACCCTTTTGGACCTGCAAAGAGAAAATCATCCAAATAATGGATGACCAGCATGTCTGGCATTGAAGTTTGAAGGACCCCTTGCAGCAAACAGTTCCGTTTCTCAAAAAAGGTGCATGAGATGGCGCAGCCCATTGGTAAACACTGATCTGCATGCAATTTATTATCAAAATCAAAACATAGCCAGGGCTGTGAGCTCCTGGGCAACAGCCTGAAAGCTAAGTGTTTGT
This sequence comes from Ambystoma mexicanum, assembly GCF_040938575.1. Lineage (NCBI taxonomy): Eukaryota > Metazoa > Chordata > Amphibia > Caudata > Ambystomatidae > Ambystoma > Ambystoma mexicanum. Next base: position 95,750,549 of record NC_090937.1, on the reverse strand, counting down.
CTGCGTCTGCTAATAATGCCCCTCTGCCTGCTTTCCTCACCACTTCCACCACCTCCTGGAAGCTGGTGTACGCTACTGCTGCTTCTGTGTCTGAAATGCCATCATTCACTGATCAGCCTGGGGGAGGGAGGATAGATGATGTATGAGTCACTATTCCCCTTTCTCTTTTTTGGGGTCATCCCTCTTGGGAACAGGTGCATTCTGAAAAGGGTATGTTTTCCCTCGTGCTACTCACCCTACCTAGATCAGTTTAATTATGTATTCTTTTCTTTGCAATGTCAGGTTCTTCTTTTACAGATTTTAGGGTATTTTGTATTTCTTGTGTACCCCTAACCTGGAAAGGGATGATAAACCCATGCTTAAAACCTTCTGTAATAAAATATCTGCTCTCTTTGTCTTTGAATGCCTGTAGGCATTTCAACATTGCCTGTAGTTTAATTGGTGATCAGCCCAGGCCTAGGACAGCATCAGGGGTGCTTGACTTCAACTGCTCTGGGGTGGATCTTTGTGGATTTGATGCTACTGTGTCCTGCTCCACATTTGCTATGCTGATGTTTGTATCTGCACTCTTTACCCCATTTGCAGCGACCTTTTTCAAATTTCCAACATATCATAGGATTCCCATTCTCGGTGGCTCCTTGTGCTGTGTGGGAAAATTGTGGTGTGATGTGGTTATATGTTTTTGACCCTCAGGATTGCCCCCTGTGAAAGGACTGCTACCCCTTGTTTTGCTGGAAAGATCGTCACTGGGTTTGTGTGTGTTGCTCTAGAAGAGTTTCCTTACATGTTGTCCTGGCATGTAGTTGTGCCCTTGGTTTATCCTTTCTTTTAATACATTGGATAAATATAAGTGTGCTTGTTCTTCATCCCATACTAGGTCAGGGTAGCTGTCCATTGACATCCTAAACTCCCTGTTGTAATTCGGCCAGGCGTCTCCGCCAAAGGACATGTAGATCTCAAGCACTGTATGTTGGTATGCCGATAACACTGACCCCTCCTGTGGGAATTTCTCCATTGTTATAGTCCCTAAAATCTGAAAAGCTGAAAGCCAGTTTTAGAAATTATGTTCCACTGTTACCTTCTTTGTAACATTTTTTCTTCCTCTTTTTTGTCCACCTTATTAATGTCAAAACCTCTTTTCTGAAAATGTAATAATGAGAAGATCTCAAACTCCTTCCTCCAAATTTTTCTCTTAACGTTCTTCTCAATGTGGCATGCTGAGGAAATAAGGGCTCCAGGCAGCAGTGATGAAGAAACAGTAATTTATTTCATTACAGCGACATCGGCCTATGAGAGCCGAGTGCCAACATGGCTCTCTCCCTGCAGTCTCTACTGTCTCTCATCCCCATTCCTAGAATAACATTCTTAGAACTTAATGAGCTCATAGTGCAGCTCAGTGTTTATCTAGGATCTGGTAATACATTTGTATGAACTTGTTTTAACTTACACTTACATCATAACACATCTCATCCCTTATGTGCATACAGCTGTTTACTCCACATAATAATCCTTAAACCAGCCGGGTTTGTTCTTGATTCTATTTGAATGTGTCTCTGCTGCAGACCTTGAATTGTTGTCATCCTTGGAGCACTTATCTATGACACTAGAGTCTCTTATACTGTTATTAGCAAATTCACCATTGTCATGTTCACCATTGTCATGTTTATCATGTGCATTGTCCTTCATGCATTCTGGACATTTCACAATTCTGGACATTGACCAACACTCCCCCCCCCTTCTACAATTACTACATTGTTTCTTACCGCAGATATTTTCTTGGGACCAATGTATTTGCTTTCTACACATTTGGGAGTGAATCTAGGGTTCTTTATGAGAATACAATCTCCCACTTTCCAGGTATTACTTTTGACACTCTTGTCCTCATCGAATCTTTCTTTGTACACATCCTGTGCTTCTTTGATGAGAGTCATAATTCTCTCGCAATCAATGTTGGAACTCTTGGCTAAATCCATCCACCCTGGACATAGTTTTGTTCCAGGTTGTCTCCCTTTCAATGACATGAACGGAGATACATTTTTCTTAGGCTCAAAATGATCCTTGAGTTGTTTAATCGCAAGGGCATATTCATCTGTGTCCTCCGCTTCACCAGCTTGTGCACTGCCTAACCCATCAAACACTGCACGGCCTTCCACACCAAGATTGTGAAGTAATAATGCCTTTTTGCGAGTTGAGCTGAATCTCTCTCCTCCCATTGCCACCAGGTAGTTTTCAAACATGTCTTTCCATCTGTCCCACCTAACTTGGGGGCGTCCAGGTTCATTCAAAAATGACATTGGCGGAGGTATTGAAGCTGCCATGTCTTAAGCGGTAAAAAGGTGGTAAAGAGTGGGCTTGATGGATGCAACCAATAGACTCTGGATCAGTTCAAGTATGCCCAGTGGATGCACAGACTGAGCAGTGACAGTGCTGTGCTATGCAGACAAAGGGATCAGTCTTGTATGAGTACAATCCCTTGTGTATGATGTCACAATCCTCCTTACATCAGTCTGAATTGGAACATGATGGCTGCTCATCCACAGAATGGATACATGTCATAATGGCTGGCTCCTGAAACTTGCCAGAACTGCATGGGCAGGTTGCTCAGCAACGATAATGTCAATGCTAGGGATCCTTGAAAGTAAACACTGTTGCTTTGAGACAGAGTCAATACAGTAATGGCGAAGGCTAGATTACCCCCCGCGGGACGCGCCTGCTGACCTGTTGTTCCGCTCCTCCTGACCTTCCTGCAGCGTCCGCTGTCGCACGGGAGTGTGGAATAATGCAGGCCGTGCTATGACGAGACTTCAAAGGAGTAGGGAGACACTGCTGAGAGCCATCCTCGTCGCCAATGAGGAAATAAGGGCTCCAGGCAGCAGTGATGAAGAAACAGTAATTTATTTCATTACAGCGACAGCGGCCTATGAGAGCCGAGTGCCAACATGGCTCTCTCCCTGCAGTCTCTACTGTCTCTCATCCCCATTCCTAGAATTACATTCTTAGAACTTAATGAGCTCATAGTGCAGCTCAATGTTTAACTAGGATCTGGTAATACATTTTTATGAACTTGTTTTAACTTACACTTACATCATAACACATGCTAATGTTACTCTAATGTTTCTCCATACCATTTCCTCACTTTGCATCTCCCATATTTTGTATTAAATGCGCCATCTTGGTCTTTCTTAACCTTGATGCTCGTTTTGATTATGCCCTTCTCTTTTTACCCACGTACTAAAATGTTCCCTCTAATCCTCATCCGTTTTGTCTGTGTCATCCAAATTTGTTGTATCCCCCTTTTTCATCTTTCTTTTCCCCAGTTTCTTAAACATACTTTCAATCTTTTCCACCAATTTCTTGTCATGCTCTTCTTACTCAATTGTTTTTTTCCAACCTCCCCCTCAGTACCTGTGTTGGTCTTTTTCTCCTTGCACTTTCTCCCGCTAGCGCCATTCGATGCTTTCCTGGGAGCTCGACCAGTGGTTTCGTCCTCTCTCCTTGCCTTCTTGCTGGAGGGGGTCTGTGCGCTGTCAGAGTTCGTCACAACTTCATTCTCGCTTTCTTCAAAGAAGCTGGGGGATTTAGTTCCGTCTGGTGCCCCTGTGTCATGGCATCATTTCTTCTGGACTCAGTCCAGCCCATGTTTCGGCTCTGCTGGTGCTTCCCATGCCAGTAGCTGGCACTCCTTGTCCCCTTGTGTGGTCATAACTACACTTCGAGTAGCTGCCCTACTGAAATACACAGCTTCCCTCTGTCCTGGTATTCGTCCCTTCTTTCCTCTTTTGACTGGCAGATACTGTGGCAAGTTTTAGTTACGTTATAATGTGCTTTTTGCTGGAGACCTGTCACTGTGCATAAGTGTGTTCCTTCCATCGTGCACTCCCTGGCCCCTGCTAATGTTGTGCAGCGATATATTCTTCTGCGCGTCACTCGGAGGAAGATTGCTGCAGGGCCCCACACTTGGAGGAAGATTGCTGCATTACTTCGTGGGCACAGAACGAGCCCCTGCGCTACCATCACCCCAACAGTAATATAGTTCTACAAGCTGTGTGAAGAAAGTGTGCTGCACAGCCCTGGGCTAACACGCCTTCTCGCTCTCCTTCTGCGGGCTTCAATCAAACTCTGCCCAGAGCAGGGAAAACCAAACACATGCCCAGAGTGCAATCCGCTACATTCAGTATGATTTATGGGGTCTAAATACACTGAGGCCATGTTCATCAGGCGACCTGATCAAAGGGGGAGCCAGTTTCTGCCACGGCAGATCCAGTTCCTTTTGGTGGGCTTCGGTTGGAGTGTGACTAAAACTCCAGGGCGAGTGGCGGAGCCGCTCCAGTAATTGTGCATCGCTGCAGCAATGAGGGAGGCCCACACGGAACACTACCAGTCTCAACACCTTCTTTAATTTAAACTGCCCTTCCCCTGCCCTGCGTCACTTCCCCTCCCTTGAGTCCCACCCCCACCCTAGCCCAACTTCCACATAACGGTGGATGAACTTGAAAGTCTAAACATGACAAGCTTTTAAAATACTGAGTCTGGTGCTAGCCCATCTCTTCAATGAGTCTTATGGGTTTAGCCTTTGCAAAAATGGGGCGGCTGCCTTTCGCAGTTCTGGGCTGTATTGGGGGGGGGTCTGTCCGTAAGCCAATGACCATCATCATCTGTGACCTCACCGCCAGAGGACTCCTCATCTCCCCAGCATGGGTCCTTCAGCATCTGTCCATGCCCATGGGTCTTCACCGCCCTCCTGTTCCTCCTCTGAGGCTTCCCAGGGGTTTTATTTTGGTGACTGTGAGGGGGCTAGTCTCCCTTCCTTCTTTGGGCCTGACGTGCCAACACTGTCACCTTCCTCGAAACTGTGTTCTCTGGCTCCCCCCTTTTCATCAGCTGCATTCTTGATTTTCCGTTTTTCTTTGGCTCCTTTCGCCCTGATTTCGTCATCCCCTGGTGTGGTGTTGCTCTCCAGGGGTCACTGTGGCAGCGGTGTCTGCAATCTGTGAACAAACAGGAGGTCGGCTGTGGGGGATGTGGCGGTAGTCATGAAGGAGCTGGCATAACATTTGTTCAAAAGGTTTTTGGGACAGTTGCGCCACCTGCAACACTCTTGAGATTGCCCGTGAAGCGCTCCGCCATGCCATTCGCTTTGGGCCAATTTTCCTGTGTTTGAAACCCATGTACTGGGCGAAATTTGAAAAGTCCAGACTGGTGAACAGGGGACCATTGTCCAATTTGAATACTTAAGGGATGCCATAGGTCGTGAGTATGCGATCCAGAGCAGGGATGACCGTTGTTGCTGCCATGGATGGCACTATTTGTACCTCTGGGTACCTCGAGTACTCATCGATTACCACTAGGGCATAGGTGCAGTCTTGAAGGAGTCCAAAGAAGTTGACAGCCAGCTCCTTCCATATGCCCTCAGAGAGTGGTGACATCTGTAGTGGATTTGTTGTGGAGCTGCTGCTATGGCGCTGCAGATTGCACAGTTCTTTAGGGTGCCCTTCACTTGTTTGTCCAGCCCAGGAAACCAGATTTTCTGTCTCAGAAGTTTTTTTGTCGAGACTACACCTCTGTGTCCTTCGTGGGCCATATCAGCCACTTGTTGCCGCAAAGACTTGGGCAGGACTATTCAACAACCCTTCATGATTATTTGGTCTTCTGTTGTGGTGAGTTCCTCTTGGACTATCAGCACTGCTTTTATGTCCCCTTGCAACGGTTCCTCTAGATGTTTCTTTTGTTCTCTTGCATGCTTCAGTTTGCCTTGGCTGATGCACTGGGCGAGGATGGCCAGAACGAGGTCATTCGCGGATTCTGGTTGCAGCGTCTTACACGCTATCGGGAAAGGTTTTAGGTGGTGTATGATGAATTGCACATATATATCAGTGATTGAATCTTCCGGGACAGATGGTCCTGAGGGTAATGGGAGAGATAGTTGGCTGGATTCTTGTCCTTCCCCGGCGAGTGGCGGATAGAGAATTTATAGTCCTCGAGGCAGAGTCACCACCTTTCTATCCATGGGGGCATCCAAGCCTGGGGGTTGCCAACAATGGCGAGGAGGGCTTTGTGGTCGGTGACCACAGTGAATGCTTTTCTGAATAGGAACAGCTGGAAATGCTTGCAGACCCAGACTACCGCCAGGCTTTCTTTCTATGCTTGCGAGTATTTATGTTTGGTTGTGGAGAGGCTGCGTCTGGCGTATGATACCACTTTCTTGATATGGGGGTTCTGGGGTCATATTGCACCAGTATCATGCCTAATCCCACTGGGCTGGCCCCTGCTGTCACCTGTGTATCTTTGACTAAGATAAAGTAGGCCATGACTGAGGCCAACACAATGCGAGCCCGAATGTCTGTGAAGGCAGCCTCACATTCAACAGTTCAGATGAATTCTTGGCCAGTCTTGGTCAGTTATCCCATTGGGGCACTCACTGTTGCAAAGGTATCCAGGGAGCGCAAACAATAACTGGCCAGCCCTAGATATGACCTGAGGTTCAGTACGCCTGTTGGCCATGGGGTGTCTTGTATTGCCTTGACCTTCTCTGGGTTCGGCCTCATGCCTTGGTCGGAGAATATGTGGCCAAAGAATTTGAGAGTTTGTTTTCCAAATTCGCACTTTTCAGGTTGCAAAGGTCAGTCCAAATAGACAGGAGGTTGGGCACGTCCCCACATTTTCAGCACCTATTGGGCTCTAAAGCAGGACCAGTGTTATGAAGAGTACTTAGACTGCATGTATCCCAAAGCGATGTGTTCTTTGCATGTCAAGCTGCGTCATGGCATACTCTCTTTGGCATGGGGGAAGGCAAAACGGAACGTCAACTTCATTCCCTATTGTCCATTTTGCATAGAAGGTAGGGAAAATATAGAACATTTCCTCTTCTTTTGTCCCATGTATGCGGACCTTAGGAAAAGGTCACTGAAGCTCCTTTTTCTGCAGAAGCAGGTTTCAACTGTTGCTGAGGCAAGCAACCTCTGCCTGGCAGGCAAGGACCCCTTTGCTACATTCCCCACAGGGTGGTTTTTGCCTAGTATTTTGGTGCTGGACTGCCCAAGTGGGTGGGACCAGACTGATATGCAAATGGACATTTCTCCCCTGTGAAAAGGTACAGTGAGCTAAAACGTGGTTGTAGGCCTTCCTGAGTGGGAGTCTACCCATAGAACAGGTTATTTGGCCATGTATTTCTCCATAGAGGGGCTCCCAGACCTTTGTATATCATTTTACTTGGTGCCTTGGTTCCAAGGGTACTGGATTTTTCCACGCTATCACGCCAACCCTTGACAACTGCGTCGACTACAGGTGACCTTTGCCTCATGGGCTTTGGTGCGCAGGTCGCAGTTTGCTGGGATCACGGGGGGGGCAAGGCTTCTTTCAGGGTGCAGGAAGCAGGCTTCCACAACCAAGGGCAGCATCAACTGCAGGTTCTCTTAGCCTCACCAGCTTTGCCACACGCATCATGACTTGTTTGGACGACCACAGGGGAGTGTGGCTTTCTTCAGCGTACTGAGTGTGGGCTTCCACATACAAAGGCATGTGCCTTGAGCCAAGCATACAATGCTGCATGTGTCACATCTTACTGGGATCACCAGCAGGGGTGTGGGGCTGGCTTCTATCAGCACGCAGAGCACCGGCTTCCATATCCTATGGCAGCATCCACTCCAAGTGCCTACAACCTTGCGCGCTTCGCCGCATTGGTTGCAGCTCACTGGGATCACCACAGGGGGCGGGTTTCTTTCAGCACACAGAGCGTGGGCATCCACATACAAGGGAAGCGTCAACTGCAGGCGCCCTTAGTATGTAATATATCCACGTATGCTGATAATAGATGAGATCGCAAAGAGTATACTTCTGTGCGCCAGCTAGTCAGGATCTGTCCATGCTGTGATCTGGTGTTCAATTGCAATCACCTGTTCATATATCAGCATCATCTAGGGGCCCCACACATTTAGCTACAGTCAGTCAGTAAGCTTTATTCCACAAATTTGCCTTTAGCATACACATACAATTACATCATAAAAATCAATTACACAAACATTTAAATAACAATTCATAGTGTACAATAATATAAGTTCATAATAGACCACAATGTAAGATACACAATTCATAAAATAATCAGCATTACATGGCCTGCAAAGGCAGTAAAAAAAGGACCAGCATGAGCACCTCAATTGGATTAAGACAACATCCTATGCAATCAAGCATGATAGATTAATTTTGCAGCAAAATATACATCGCTCACTATAGCCGTAGATTTGCATAATCGCTTCTTGCATAGTTTTCACAGGAGCTTTCCTAAGCAAAGGTAGCAGACAAATCTTCCTCGGATCGCAGTAACACTCACAAAAGGGTAACAAGTGAGCAACAGTTTCGGTCTTTGAACCAGATTTGGGGATGTTTCTATATTTCTACCACTCCAACCTCTTGTGAAAGACACAACCTGTACTGTACCAGTTCTAAACTCCAGAAATAGGGTACGTGCCCAGGCAGGTGAGACCAGGTCCAGATATCCCTCTTCCCACAAGAATGGTTTTTCAGAGAGGTATGCCAGCCCTAACTTTAGATTGAGACATGATGCAATGAGACATTCTTGGATCTCGTATTTAACAAATTGCTTGATGTCTCCTTTGGAACCACCAAAAGGGTTGTCTGCATCATGCCATAGTTCTTCCATGCCAGCCAATTTAAGATGTTGCCTAACATGGGCCCGACCAATGGAGTGAACATCCGCCAGCGTAATTCATCAGATCTTTATATGCAGCTTTATACTTAACAAGCACTGAAGACCCACAAAGTCTGAGCCAGTAAAAAAACAATTTCCATGCCAGCTGGTGCATAATAGGATCAAGACCACATTGCATGTGGAGTGGGGCATTAGGAAAGCTATAGGGCAAGCTGAGTAATTTTTTCAGAAATAACTTTTCTGCTGCTGCTAGATTGACACACTTAATGTAACCCCACATCTCTGCTCCCTAAAGTACAGCTGGTACAGTCTGGATAGCATAAATGCCAATTGCTGGTGACACTGCACTCTCCCCATGGGAGACACAATGTGTTTTAATGCCACCAGCATTTCTTTCAAGGATGGTTAGTGACCTGCTTTTCTGGGCTGCCATGAGCCTGTATCTGTGAACCTCCCTCCTAGGTAATCATAGTGTGTAACTTGTTCTAGTACAGTGCCATCGACCTCCAGGCAAAGGGACACAGGCTTAGTTCATCTTGGTCTGAACATCAGGACCTTAGCCTTGGACCTATTGAGCATCAGACCCAGCTGTGAACACTTGGCTATAAAACACTCCAGACCTTTTTTGATCCCCATAGGCAAGGTGGCCAGCAGGACTGAGTCATCAGGGAAAAATACTGCCTGGTAGATGTCAGTTCCAAGTTTGGGAAGGTCCAATTCACCTCTGGCACATTCTGCCACCAGTTCCAGGATAATTTTGTTGATGTAAAGACAGAACAGGAGTGGGGCAAGGACATATCCCTGCTGCACACCTCTGTTGACCTGGAACTGCTTGGTAGTTTCCCCTCCCGGCCCCCCACCTCACTAATGCTGTATTGTTGGAATAAAGTTTGGCAATCAAGGATACCAGCGCAGCCGAGACCCCCGCCTCAAGAGAACCTGCCATAGCTGAGCCCTTGGTAAACTATCAAAGGCTGTCTGGACGTCAATAAACACAGCATAGACCTGCATACATTTCAGCACAGTACATTTCAGAATTATAGTTGACAGTCGAAAGCACTGATCTACCGTGCTTAGCCCTTATTGAAATCCAGCCTGGAGGTGGGAAATCAGCCCGTTACTCGTTACCCAAGCGTTGACACAACTGAACAGAATTGTTAAGGACCTACAAGCAATCGTCAACACAGATAAAGAACTGAAACACCTTTTCAATTAACCCACCTTTATTGCAAAAAAGCAGCCAAAAATTCCAGAACAGTTCCTGACAGAAGTACATTTTCATTGGACTGGAACAGGGCTAATTTACAGTATTTTGGCTGCCTGAACGGGGTGCTTTGCAGCATGCCGTTCACAGAACGAAAAGACTGTTCCAAGATGCCCACCATGGAGAGGTAGTACAGGGCTCCGTACAGAGCCTCACTTCCCTTTCCATAACGGACGTAGGGATGGTAAGGTGCAGCTGTGGTGGTGAGTGCCGCCGCAGTCAAAATAAGGTAAGTGGGGGGTGTGTAAATAAAAATAATAATAAGGGAACGGAGGGAGGGGGGAACGGCAGCAGGTGGAGCCAGCGTTCCCAGCCACCAAATTGGCTGGCTTCCCCTACCAGGGTGCTAATGTGCTAACACAACCCCACACAACTGAACACTATAGATTCAAGTGACAAACAACTGCAAAATAATCCAGCATTACACCTGATCTAGTGCAATTAATGAATGCAAGGAAAGTACGTAGGTGAAGCTTTCCAACAACTGTGAGAAAGAATTAACCTATACAGATATAGCATAGAACTGAAACAACAGTGGGATATGAATTCATGCAGAATGGGCAAGCACTAAGGGGCCTCTCTGTTTTGTTGTTGAAATGAGAACTAGCAAATTCAAGATACAGAAGAACATATGAACTCAAGCTTTTGAAGATGCTCAACCGAACAGAGGTTTGAATCAAGATGTGGCTTTTGTATCACACAATTGTGACCTTTGAAGCCTAGCCCATCAGATGGCATACCATGTGAACATAAACGGGGTGAAGTGTTTCTCAGGTTCATGCAGGTGCTAGTAATTATACTCCCTTGCCAAGACATAAAAGACATACAGCATTTGGCCACACCTTAGAAAGCCTGCCCGTTCCTTATGCATAGCAGTGTAGAGCGCCTCTTGCAAAGAATTATTAGGTGTTAGCATTCTTGTAATCAGTCAGAAGAGACGGCTAGGATTTGAAAATCCTCATCTTTGTTCTGGATATTTTTAGGAATGCAAATTTACTTGTGAAATGAATACACTATAACACATGCTTCATCTCTATTTTAAACCCTGCTCTCTGTGACATGTATACTATGAAGAGAAATATAAATATTTTCAAATTCACTCAGCACTGCAGTAGAAAACATTTCTTGCATGTTTGGAAACACAAAAAGACTGGAATGATTTAACAATGTAGATGCAAGCATCTTTTTAAGCAGTGCAATATTTCTAACTGCTCTGTCTGCAAACTAAAGGTTCTGTTGTATATATTTATAGCTGTTAGATAAGACAAACACAGCACTGTCTTCCTTGCATTCCAGTCTTGGACGAGAAATTCATAACTGTTCATTCATCCCTCGCTTTGCTTTTTACCATCTGATAAAGTAGCTGGCACACTGAAAGGTCATGCAATGTTAAATCTTAGTCTAATAATTTCAGTTAGTCCAATAAAAAGCATCAACACTTTTATGATTGGTTCTCTGGAAAACGTATCTGCATAATCAGTTGTATGCCTCCAAGCAGAAAGACTTGACCATATCTCACAATGGTCATAAAAGTTAGGGACTGAAGAAATGAGCCTTGGTCATCTGTAGACTGTGTGGGTGTGGCATGTATGTGTACTAATACTGGATTTGCTCCTGGACCGTACCCAAATTGGTCTCCAGCGGCAGTTAGCAAACTTACAAGAATATTTAAGTATTAATAACCTGACATTGAATATCGAAAAGACAAAGGTTGTCATAATAGGCAAACGGGAATCCAAAAAACGGAAAGTTTTCTCATGGAGAGTCGACGGGAAAGCTCTTGGGATCGTCAACTCCATTCGTTGCCTGGGAACCACGTTTAATAAGTCCCTACACGAACACCACTGGAAACTCGACATAGAAAACAGAATGACACAATTCACCATCCAAGCTAGGCTGCTGAACAGAAATGATGGCAAATTCACCCTCACTCCTGTTTTAACCTTTTACGCCTTAAAGGTTGTACCAGCAATCACCTTTGGGTCAGAAGCCGCATGGAACATTGACATCTCTTTTTGGCAGAAGATGGAAGGGCTCTTCTGGTGGCGAGTCCTGAGGCTACCTTCATACATCTCGATGGTCCAAATAAGATACAAACTGTCTTTGAACTCGCTCCACACCTGTGTCCTCTGGAAATCACTAATGGCTTTGCGCAAGATGTGTCTGACGCCAGTGGCACCAGCCTATCAAATCTTTTGCACACAACCAGGCCAGAGTTCATCGAAGCTACTAGAAAAGTGTAAGGAGATGATGATCTCAACTCTAACTGCGGCTGATCTAAATTTGAATGATCTGATCATGCGCCCTCAAGTAACAAAAAAGAAGTTCGAACTCTGGTGCTGGATCCAGAACACCGAGCTTCGTCACCAAATGCCGACCACTCTTGACTCTGGACCTGGCACCCATAAACTAAATGCGCCAAGCATGTACTTAACAAATTGTCCCTCTCGTCATCATCGGGCCCAATTTCTGAGACTTCGCTTAAACGCGCTTAAAACAAAAGAGATGCTGTGGTGACGACATTTCAGCGAAGGAAACGACAATACATGTCGCTTTTGTAATAGCGAAACAGAAACAACAGAACACCTTCTGACAAAGTGCAAGCGACTTGTAGCACAACGGACACAGCACCTAAGTGAATTTATGCCTGCTGCAGAAGGAAATCGAGATTGGTGGTCCTATGCTAGTGTTGGTCACTGCATTAAATTGAGTTGTGCTGTAGTTGACTTTTTAGACTCACTAAGGCTCGACAAATTGTGATCGTCTAGCGACATATATACCTACGTCGGTGTATAACACCCTTTTCTCTTTATGTATATGGATTTTTGGGAATACTGATGAACAACACTTGTAACAAAAGCTAGGGGCCTCAATGTTTACATTGAGTCTTATCTGGCTGACATTTAATTAAAAATAAAATACAAGCTTTCGGCGCCTTCCAAATAAATAATAAATAAATAAATAAAAGTACTCCCCCGGTATGCATTTGAATACACTTGTGAACAGACCTGTCCCCATGAAGTCAAAAATTCAGAAGAGACAGATTGTGCCATCAGAACTGGCTTTACTGCAGCTTTAATAGATCTCAATAAAGAAAAGAGACAGGCAGAGTGTGCCTGGGCAAAAACTATTCTGACACATAAGGCAGCCTTGAAATCACTGGACGAAATCTATAAGCAAAACATCTTCAAAACAAAAAAGAGTTTCTTTAACGACCACATTCAAAGCGCTGAGATGCTCAATTGCACATTGAAAGCGCTGAGAATAATACAAGGAAACTATTTGAAGACACATTTCGTAAACTTGAAGAGCCCAATGTGCAGTCACAACTATTTGTTCCCTCTAATGAGGATTGTGCCAGGGCCCGCATGCCTTCTTGGATAAAGTCAACCTGGCTTGTACTAGAATAGCTAATAACATTAGTAGGGAGGCACAAAACCGGAAACGCTTGAGGTTGAGGAAAGCAAAGAACAACCCAAGTTCCACTTTAAACTTGTCACAATGGCAGAGATGGAGAGTACAAGTAAGAACAAACCTCCCACCTCTTGCGCGGGTGATGTCCTTCCGTCCAAACCTATTTTGGGGAACTCAAAAGCATTTATCCCCTCCCTGGTACCATTTGTCAATGCATCCTTCACCCACAAACCGGTCACTGACACAATTAAAGAAGTTGTGGTAACCCTGCTGATAAAAAAAACCTGCCCTGAATCCTAAAGAAGCAACCAATGTGAGGCCTATTACCAGAGCACCATTTCTTCTGAAGATTGTGGATATGCTTGCTGCTACCCAGCTACAGGAACATCCAGAACGCTCAGGTATCTCCACCAAAGACAATCAGGCTTTCGGGCCAATCACGGGACATAACTTGCCCTGTTGGATCTCTAAACGCAAATGTTAGACACCTTGGACAGAAGGAAGACCGGACTACTAAAATTATTAGACCTATCGCCAGCATTCGACCTGCAAGATCACAAATGGAATGTTACTAACTGGATATGCTCATTTATGAGCAGTAGAAAGTCCAGAGTGTGTTGGATAAAATCCACCTCTGAACGAGCACAAATACATTGTGGAGTACCGCAGGGTGCATGCTTGTCCCCGGCCCTGTTTAATGTATACATCAGACCCCTCTGTGACCAACTGGTAAACATGGGGATACAGTTTACCAACTTTTGTAAGGAAGGCGTGGTATCGAAGTAAGACAGACACAAGTGACCACAGTTCAAGGGTGTTTATTGAACTCTCACAAGCGGGTGAAAAACGCCTATCTAAACCTAAATCTACAGATGGGAGCAAGCTACGACCATCAAATAATAATAGTGCAGTCCTAGTGAAGTCTTGTCAAAATAAAAGGGCCTATACTAAAAAACCTATTGCCAATCCTTACTGCTAATTTAGAAATAGTTTGGGGGAATGTTCATGCAAAAGAAAGAGGTGTTCACAAAATGATAAGTCAGGATGTACAGGCCGTTGGCCTCCCTTCTCCCCGTTTCAGTACGGGACAAGGCGGTTCACTCAAGCCAAGCACACACTCTGGCTTCCTCGACACGAGGATACAGTTTCAATTCCAGTATCAGGGCCTTCTGTGCCCAAGACTATTTTCTCGTCAAAGTCTCTTGATTCAGGGGTTCCTGATGCAGAAAACAAAAACAGAAAGTTCTTCTTACAGTTATGTGTTTTGGGTGCCTCAGCCTGGAAACCCCTAAGTCAGGCTCAGAACCCTTTTTTGTTATTGTGGATCCCCCTCTTCCGGGGTCAGATCCCTTTATTTAAGGTTCCAAAAATATTCCTTCTAGGGTGACTCATGGTTCACCGCGGATGCCCCTCAGCGGGCTCAGATCCCTTTTCCACTTTCATTTAGTCTCCCTCAGCTGGGCTCGGACCAATTGCAGTTCACTTTATACTTATCGAAGACTTTCGAAGGTGCACAGGGTTTCGCTTGACCCATCGCAGGACCACTTCGATACAAAGTTCCTTTTTTACAATGCAGTCGCCACTTAGTTGGATACCTAACAGGGACCTTTGAATGAGCTCCCACGTGGCGACGGACCACTCTGTACACATTGGGCCTCATTACGACCCAGGCGGTAAGGGGTTAACGGCGCTGTAAACGATGTCGGCGCCGTTAAACCCTTACCGCCTAATTACGAGGTCCCTTTACGGGTCCCGACCTTAACGGCTGGTTTTACCAGCCGTTAAGGAAGGAACCCGCATAGGGACTTTTGAGGTAACTACGGTACCGCAATTTGCGGTACCGTAATTACCGCCTTACCCATTCCCATAGAGCCCTATGGGGACAAAAATGGGAAAGGGGAAGGGCCAATGGTGAATGGGGAATTACCGCCCCGCCAACCTTGGAATGGGGCGGTAATTCCGCCATTCACCATGGCGGAGTTGGTAAAATACCGGCATCAACCATGGCGCCAATAGCGCCATGGTTAACGCCAGGTTCGTAATGAGGCCCATTATCTAATTTGTTTTTTTCACCCCTTTCGTTTCAACTTGATTGCGCCTCTAATTACATGCGCTTCAAACACTATCCTTTGTGGATCTCTTCATACGATGTTGCCGCTTGCAACCTTGGTTCAAACACAAGCTGATTCTGTACCAGTTTCTCCAACTCACTGGTTGTGCTGCTTTTACTGGCGCGGCTTTCTTGCAGGAACCAATGACAGTACCACAGCGGCAATCGTTCCCCCCCGGCCTGGGTTATCGACACAAGAGCGCCCCGGTTTCTGAAAATGATGGCTTCTAGAGGTCAGGGGTGTTAGGGAGAGTACACATTTATGGCTAATTTCCCTTACCTAGTGAGTCCCTCAGCAGCTTTGCTGGATTTCAGGGGCTTATTTTTTCCACCTGGTAAGAGTATAAGCCTTTTTCCCACTCTTACATGTGTTTTGCCTTGTGTATTTCTACTGTTTATGTGATCTTGGGCTCTGGAGCCACACCACTCCATGAGCCCAACTTTTTGTGTTTGTTACACAGCACCTTCAGTGCAGTGACAGTGGGTTGTCTTTAAGACTTCCCTCTGACTCTATTTTTCTGGGGCTGACTACTGTCCCCCAGAAACAGGTAAAGTTGCCATTTACTTTATGTAGTCATTTAACCTACAGACCCAGTACACCCCATCTTACATGCAGTATTGGAAGGGGTTAACTCTGATCCCTTTTTGTCTGTACCTCCTGGAGCCTTGTTTCACTCCCTTAACACTAAGACTTGGCTGGTGGCAGTGGTATCTACCCTAACTTTTCTACCGTGGGTATCTTATATAACGTGGTAATGTTTTAGGGTAATATAGTAGCCTTGAACATGAAACCCCTTGACCATATTGGTTTTAATTTGGCTCCGGTTGGGTTTCATCGCCATTACTTTTTGTTAAAATCCTTCTTGTGTTTTACTTTGCGCGGCAAGCCAGTTTTATCTTCTTTGTTCACCGTCCTTTGGCGGGCTTTCTGTGAAGAAGCCCTCCTTCGGCGTCTGGGTGACTAGGTGGGCTGAATGTGAGGGAGTGTCATATTCCAAAGAAGAAGATGGTCATTGTGGCGCCGTTGGGCCCAATCACGGGTGGCGGCCATTTTTTCTCCCAAGATGGCGGCGCCGTCCGAGGGAGGTGTTCCAGTCTTGCAAGAGTTGCGGGCTGTGGAGGCTCCTCCTCCTCAGCAGAGATCCGGATATCTTACGGCAGGCACAACGCTCGAGTGCGTTGCTACTCTTCCCAGTCAGCGCTTCGTAAGTTCGTCCCTAGGCTTACCACTGTTTGTATTCTCATTTACTTCTTACTAAACCTTCTTCTGTCTCTGTTTGTATAGAAACCTTCTTGTTGCACTCCAAAGACAGAGATTCCGCTTCCTAAACTCTATTTACGGGTTCCAGTGCTGATCAAAACAGATCCCTCTCCTTTCTCCGACAACCGCTTCCATTCACACCAGGTTGAACCGTGTACACACCTTGATTCGAGTCAGCTGGTTCACTCATCTCCCAGCCGCATTGTTCATAAGGTTTTTGCTTCGATTCAAATCTGCTGCCAGGTACCCTTCTCTCCTTCTCTTCCTCGTTATTTAGAACTACCTGCCCGCACTTCCTCCCTTCTAGTCTCCTCACGTTTCCTTTTATATATATTAGGCTCCTGAAGTTACATCGCGTTATCCACGAGTCATCACTCTCAACGTTTCACAGATGAAATCCGAACGGATACAATCTTGAGGCAATATAGATCTCTATCCTCTTACACTGGTAACTATTAGGCTACTGACATCCGCTCCTACTCTGTGTTAAGCACATACTTACCTTTCTCTAATCTGTGCCTTTCTTATTTTTCTTTATGGAACCTGCATCCAGTCACCTGGAAATGTGTTAAAGACTTGCCCTTACCTGCTCACAGAGAAGACTTCCAACAACTGAGGCGGACAGGGTTTTCTTCCCCAGAGGGTTTCCCTGGGGAGTTCACTCCTTCCTGGTGTTAACTATCACGGGATAGGAGGGGATTCCCCCGGGGGGGCTTCTCATATTCCACCCGTCCAGGCTACAGGATCAGGTCAGTGGGTGCATGTTTATAGGGAAACATAATTATAACTGGAAACGAAAGAAACTGAACAGAATCATTACAGTTAGCAACGCCTAAAAAATATATATAGAGATTATCTTAGTCTCTTTTTTCATATTTACTTCCATTCGGTTTCCAGGCATAATTGTTCTTCCTCTTACGCTCACACTGAGATGGATCCGGCTCAACAACAGCAATTATTGGCGGCGGTCCAGTCACTAACGGCCGAAGTCCAGGCACTTAAACAAGAGAATGCTGTGTTACGGCAACACATGGGGAGGTCTCCTAGTTGTTCCGAGCTACCTCCTGGACCTTTACCAGGGGGACGCTTTGATGGAGACCCGCATAAACTGAGAGAGTTTTTAGAATCTTGCACAGTGCAGTTTACGTTTAAGACGGCATTCTTTCACACTGATAGGGATAAGGTGGGACACATGATTGCTCACCTTACCGGTCCCGCTCTAGCCTGGGCTACCCCTTTAGTCACTTCAAATAATCCAATATTAGATTCATATCCCGCCTTTGTGAATAGTCTTAAGACCATGTTCGGGAGGCAGGAGGTCACAGTATCAGCTCAAGAACAACTATTGGATTTCCGTCAGGGTTCTTTGGATCTCTTGGTGTATATTACCCTTTTCAAACAATTAGCGGCAGGCACAGCTTGGGCAGATGACGCCTTGATTACGCTTTTTAGACGGGGCTTGAATGAGGAACTAAAGGATGAGGTCTCTAGAGTTCCTCGCCCCCCTAATTTGGCCGAATTAATATCCATGGTTATGCAGATGGACTATAGAATTTTGGAAAGACGTCAGGAAAAAAGACGGCAAAGGCATTTTAGGTCTCAACCTGAAAGGTCAGTCAACTCCCCTCAGGGACACTTATCTGACGAACCTATGCAAATAGGAGCTGCTCGGGGTCCTTTGTCCACTGAGGAGCGGCTTCGACGTCGCACCTTAGGGCTATGTATGTACTGTGGTTCCAAGGAGCATTCTTTACAAAATTGTCCGATAATTCTCTCCCGGAAGCAGGGAAACGCTCGAACCCGACCGTCAGGGGAACCGCGGTTAGGGAATCAGTGAGCGGTTCCCCTTCTTCCTCCATTTCATCCAATGGTACTGACGTCCCTGACACCTCTATGTTGGTTCTTAAGGTTACTTTTTCTTGTGATTCTTTGGGTTTGGTTGAGGTTCCCGCATTGGTGGACTGCGGGGCAGCAGGCAACTTTATTGATGACGTTTGGGCGACTCAATTTAGAATTCCCCGTTCTTCCAAATCTATGGCTATTCCCGTTGAATCAGTTGATGGGAGTCCGTTGGTCTCAGGTCCCATTAAGGAGCAGACAGTTCCTTTACAGATGTCTATAGGTAATCATAGGGAAACCATCACATTAGACATTATCCGAACTGCCCATTATCCGGTGATATTGGGTTTACCTTGGCTAAGAGTGCACAACCCCTACATCAATTGGTCAGCGGGAACATTTTTTCTGGGTTCTGTTCACTGTCAAGCTCATTGTTTTATTCGTGGTACTGGTGAACTACTTTCTGCCTCGTCACGCGAAGGGGAAGGATTAAGAACCACTGTGCTAAATCAGATTCAGGGGATTCCTGAACCTTATCAATCTTTCCATAAAGTATTTTCTAATACTGAATATGCTGAACTGCCACCTCATCGCAGGGATGATTGTGCCATTGATCTACTTCCGGACCTCCCTATCCCATTCGGTCGCTTGTACGTACTATCTGCAAGAGAAAAGGAGGTTCTTAAAGAGTATCTTCGCAAGAACATGCACAATGGTCTCATTGCCGAATCCACCTCCCCTGCGGGGGCTTCCTTGTTTTTTATTCCCAAAAAAGACTCTGCTGAACTCCGACCTTGCATAGATTTTCGCGGATTGAACAGGATTACGGTTCCTGATCGTTATCCAATGCCCCTAATAACTGACATCCTTGAAGCCATAAAAGGAGCCAAAATTTTTACCAAGCTAGATCTGCGAGGAGCCTACCATCTCATCCGCATCAAATCAGGTGATGAATGGAAGACGGCTTTTCGGACGCCATTTGGTCATTATGAGTATCGCGTGATGCCTTTTGGATTGTCCAATGCTCCGGCAGTTTTTCAGCGCTTTATGGACCATTTATTCTCTGACATTCTCCTGCATTCAGTTATTGTATATCTCGATGATATTTTGGTTTTTTCTAATACTCCCACTGAACACATTGGTCATGTTACGGATGTTCTCCAGCGCCTTCTAGACAATCATTTGTTCTGTAAGCTGGACAAGTGTGAGTTTCATCGAGACAGTGTGGCATATTTGGGCTTCATTCTATCCGCTCAGGGGGTTTCTATGGATCCCCGGAAAGTTTCTGCTATCCGAGACTGGGCTTCTCCAAATTGCGTGAAGGATATCCAACGTTTCCTGGGGTTTGCCAACTTCTATCGGCGATTTATTCCCAGATTCTCTGAGATCATCTTACCGTTAACGGCTCTCCTCAAGAAAGGGGTTCCATTCCATTGGTCCAAACAAGCAGAAGAAGCTTTCTCCTCCCTGAAAGACTGTTTCATGACCGGGCCTATTCTACTCTCTCCGGATCAGGGAAAACAATTTATTGTAGAATCGGATGCCTCCCACTTTGCCCTTGGAGCTATCCTTCTTCAAGAAGATGATCAGGGGGTGGAGTGTCCCGTGGCGTATATGTCCAAGACCCTTTCTCCTTCAGAACTGAACTATACGGTCCTTGAGAAGGAGTTACTTGCCATCAAACGGGCTTTTGAGGAATGGCGACATTTACTGCTAGGAGCCCAATTTCCGGTTGAAGTTCGGACTGACCACCACAATCTTCGAGCCCTTCAGAATGCACAAACTCGCAATAGCAGACAGGCCCGTTGGGCTCATTTTTTTTCTCCATATGAGATCGTGTTTACTTTCATTCCTGGCAAAAGTAATCTAAAGGCTGATGCCTTATCTAGGAAAGAATCTACTGAGTGGGCTCATTTCCGGCCCGAACCTTTATTTCCCAATGCTCGTTTTGTGCATGTGATATCCAGTTTTCTTCAGTCCGTAGCAAGAGCTACAACCGTTTTCCAACAGGCTAACCCTGACCTATTTCGGGCTTTGGGACTCACGGTATTTCAAGACTGTGCTTACCGACATCAGAAACTGTTTTTACCCTCAGCTGAACTCCAAAAATCTGTTCTTACAATGTGTCATGACTCACTCATAGCTGGTCATCGAGGAGTCAACAATACTACGGAACTGGTCCGCCGCAACTTTTGGTGGCCTAGTCTTGTGGAAGATGTTAAACAATATGTGGCTGCCTGTACCGTCTGTTTACAATCAAAGGCACCTCGAGGTTCCCCCTTAGGTCTACTCACGAGAATGCCCGTGCCGATTCGTCCATGGCAGATCATTTCCACAGACTTTGTAGTGGACCTTCCTAATTCAGCAGGATGTACGACCATTATGGTCACTATTGACTATTTCACTAAAATGGCCCACTTCGTGGCCTTGCCTCGAGTACCTACCGCAGCACAGATGGCAAGGATCTTTATTACACATATCTTTTCTGTTCATGGCTTGCCGGATACTATCGTTTCGGACAGAGGTCCCCAGTACACGTCTAGATATTGGCAGCAACTGTGCAAAATGCTTGGTGTTACCCGCGCCTTGAGCTCGGGTTTCCATCCGCAAACCAATGGACAAACGGAACGATTGAATCAGACCCTTGAGGGCTACCTTAGATGCTATGTTTCAGCATCTCAAGACAATTGGACGGAGTTATTGTCGTTGGCCGAATTTGCTTATAATAATGCGCATCACACATCCTTGGGATCCAGTCCTTTTCACTGTTCCTATGGATTCCATCCTACCTGCTTCCCTGTGGAGGTGTCGTCTGCATCTTCTTTTCCGGATGTAGTCTGTCTGCTGCAGGATATCCAGCAGGGTCATCAGAAGGCTCTAACTTCTCTTCAGAACGCTCAGGAACGAATCAAACGTTTTGCTGATCGCAGACGCTCTCCAGCTCCGGTTTTTGCACCCGGGGACAGGGTGTGGTTGGCCTCTCGTTTTCTTCCTCGACACCTGGTGCCTTCTAAACTTTCTCCTAAGTATTTTGGTCCGTTTCCTGTGCTTCAACGTCTGGGGGAGACAGCCTATCGTCTACGTCTTCCTCCTTCTTGGTCCAGGATTCACCCGGTATTTCATGTTTCTCAGCTTAAACAGGACGTGGCGGATCGCTTTTCCCGTCATCGGTTGGCTCATCCTCCTCCTGTTTCGACTCCTTCGGGGCCGGAGTTTGAAGTTGCCGGCATTTGCGATTCCCGTTACCACCGGGGTCGTCTTCAGTACTTGGTGGATTGGCGGGGGTATTCGCCGGCTGAACGGTCCTGGGAACCGGCTTCTGCCGTTCATGCTCCACAACTGGTTCGCCGCTTTCATCGTTCTCATCCAGGCAAACCGGGTACGTCAGCCCTTTGGAGGGGGCATACTGTCATATTCCATAGAAGAAGATGGTCATTGTGGCGCCGTTGGGCCCAATCACGGGTGGCGGCCATTTTTTCTCCCAAGATGGCGGCGCCGTCCGAGGGAGGTGTTCCAGTCTTGCAAGAGTTGCGGGCTGTGGAGGCTCCTCCTCCTCAGCAGAGATCCGGATATCTTACGGCAGGCACAACGCTCGAGTGCGTTGCTACTCTTCCCAGTCAGCGCTTCGTAAGTTCGTCCCTAGGCTTACCACTGTTTGTATTCTCATTTACTTCTTACTAAACCTTCTTCTGTCTCTGTTTGTATAGAAACCTTCTTGTTGCACTCCAAAGACAGAGATTCCGCTTCCTAAACTCTATTTACGGGTTCCAGTGCTGATCAAAACAGATCCCTCTCCTTTCTCCGACAACCGCTTCCATTCACACCAGGTTGAACCGTGTACACACCTTGATTCGAGTCAGCTGGTTCACTCATCTCCCAGCCGCATTGTTCATAAGGTTTTTGCTTCGATTCAAATCTGCTGCCAGGTACCCTTCTCTCCTTCTCTTCCTCGTTATTTAGAACTACCTGCCCGCACTTCCTCCCTTCTAGTCTCCTCACGTTTCCTTTTATATATATTAGGCTCCTGAAGTTACATCGCGTTATCCACGAGTCATCACTCTCAACGTTTCACAGATGAAATCCGAACGGATACAATCTTGAGGCAATATAGATCTCTATCCTCTTACACTGGTAACTATTAGGCTACTGACATCCGCTCCTACTCTGTGTTAAGCACATACTTACCTTTCTCTAATCTGTGCCTTTCTTATTTTTCTTTATGGAACCTGCATCCAGTCACCTGGAAATGTGTTAAAGACTTGCCCTTACCTGCTCACAGAGAAGACTTCCAACAACTGAGGCGGACAGGGTTTTCTTCCCCAGAGGGTTTCCCTGGGGAGTTCACTCCTTCCTGGTGTTAACTATCACGGGATAGGAGGGGATTCCCCCGGGGGGGCTTCTCATATTCCACCCGTCCAGGCTACAGGATCAGGTCAGTGGGTGCATGTTTATAGGGAAACATAATTATAACTGGAAACGAAAGAAACTGAACAGAATCATTACAGGGAGGGGTGTAGTCACCCCCTGCACAAGGTCTCCTTGGAGACCCAAGTTGCACTTTGTGTTTATTGGCTGAGGTGGTTGTCCGGGCTGGACAACCCCCCTGCTGTGTGATTGACAGCCAGGCTATGTGAATGGGGGATTTTCGCATAAAAGGCAGGACTCTTGGGCTGGAAGTCAGAGTCGCCACTGGAACTACAAGAACTGAAGAGAAGCGGAGAAGAAGATGGCTGCTGCAACTCCCGAGTCTGGTGAAGCCCTGCAGCAGTCCTCAGCTATCTACCCTTCAACGACAGAGAAGATCCAGTCCGGAGTCTTATCCCCTTGAGCTTGGTGGGACCAACCAGCTCACCCTTCTTCAGCTAGAGAATCCTCTTCTGGGTCGAAATCACTGCACAGTGCTGTAGTGGTCCGGATAGCCATCAGAAGAGCCTCTCCTGATTTAAAGGAGCACACCTTTTATTCACCGTGGCTTTGCGGCTGCTGGCTTCATCCCTGGGTAGTGCAGATCGCTCCAGACGTCCTCCTCCTTGTCCCCACGACTGAAGCTCCAGGAACCGTGAGTCTGCAGGAACTACCTGGAACAACTGCCGTGGCACCAGCTTTTCTCCACCGAAAAAGGTACTGTGTCCATTTGGTCGTTCTCTCGGTCCGACCTTGAGGAATCGGGGTGAACCCTTTTCCTTTTCGAAGGCTTGTCCTTTCTTCCTTCCCTCTTATAACTTTTCCTTCCAATTGACAATATCTAAGGACTCATGGCAACTTAAATCTCAAACTTATTCTAATTGTGTGATCCTCAGCAACTGAGCCTTTTGCTCCACTTGACACTGGCGCAGGCCTATTGACTTTTATCTGCCTCTTAGAAGACGTCCCCTGATTGTATTGCCTTGACAAAAGTATTGCCTATGATTTTAACCACTTTTCCCTTGTTTTAAATTCTAAAGTACAAAGTGTGTTTTAACTTTGTGTGCATTTCTACTCGCGGGTACGCGTTAGTGTCGCAACACTGGTCTGTTAAATCCTAATGTACTTACCTTGAATTGACCTGAACAAGAGGAAATGGTTGTGTGTAGTATATTTACAGTGTGGTTTTATTTAATAGAAGTGAAGTGTTTTGTGAACAGATGTTTTACAAATAACTGTACTTATATGTTTTAACCAGAAACCTTGAGTCAGTGTTTGCTTGAGTCACAGTAATTGTAGTCCTTTGTGTAATCCCTATTACTGCTCATTTGCTTTTGAGATAAGTCTGGCTGCTCCGCTACTGCTACCACCATAACTGTGTAGTACAGGCTGGTACCAAAGGTGAAATTGTACTACCACCTGTAGTCTTAATCTTGTGTAGTGGTCCCTAAGGGTACTGCACAGGATTCTGCCTAACACTGGTGTACAGCGGTGGGATTTTTAAGTATAGAGATTACACTTGGAGTGCTGCTATTACCTTGGGTCAACTAACCACAAGGCTAAACACCACAATAATCTAATAACTGAAAAATCATTTAAAATATGGAAAACTACAGTTAGGAGAGGCTCTTAAACTACACTGCTGAGGTTTTGAGAACCAGGTGTACAGAAAGGAGTCTCTGTGGTAAAGGAAAAAAATCTGAACTGGTTGCTATGTTATTGGGAAAACAAAGCCTGGAGAGTGTGTCAGAAGGATCTAGCCCTCCAGCAAATGTGGATAATGATGTTTCTGATTCTGAGAGTGTTGGACTAGAAGAAGTAGATGAGTCTTTGTTAGGAGTCCCTACCAATCCTTTGCCTGCTCAGAAACCACAACCTCTGTCCACACGGACCCCATCAGGTCCTACACTCACTCCTGAATTTATTGCACTTGAGAAAATGAGACTTGAGTTAGAAGTGAAGCGTATTGATGCACAAACTGCCATGAAACATCAAGAATTAAAGCTCAGAGAAATGGAGATGGCTCATGCTTTAGAGATGAAGAAATTGTCTGTAGAAAATGTTTCTCTCCTAGGATCTTCTAGCCCTAAGAGACCCCGTATGCCAAAGGAAATGATTGGTATGTATGAGACTAAACTTGATGTTTTGGATTGGTTAGCAATGTTTGAATACAATCATGGGATTCAGGGTATCTCAGGGAATCAGTTGATTCCTTGGCTTTTCTCTAGGCTTCCCCCTGTTGCAAGTGATGCTGTAATGGAATTGGGGGAGGAGGATAAACAGGATTATGAGTGTGTGAAGCTAGCATTAGTGGTTAGATTCGGGAAGACCCCTTCCCAGTACCTTAAGAGGTTTAGGACCCTCAAAAAGCATGATGGTACCCCTTGGGCTACTTGGGTGTGTGAATGTTTGAAAAACGTAGATGGTTGGATTAAGGGTTACAAAGTGAACACTTATGAAGGTTTGAGGAATCTTGTTATGTTGGAGTCAATTTATGATGCCTGCTCACCTGAGCTTAGAAAGTACTTGGCTGATTCAAAGGAGATAGATCCTAAGATGTTAGCTAAGGCTGCTGAATTGTGGGTTGCCAACAGGGCTACTCACAAGGATTCTGGGGCAACTCAGAAGAAGGATGAGGGAAAGCAGCCAAAGAAAGATAACGAGGAGAATTCCAATAATTCCAATCCAAAAGAGGGCCCCAAACATAACCAGGGTAAGCCACAGGGGAAACCGAATCAGGCTACTGTACCATCTGGTGCTAAACCAGGTGGAGGTCGGAGTAAGCCTCCATTCAATAGGGCATTTGGGAAATGTTATTTTTGTGAAGCTACTGGCCATGTGACAGGGGATCACAGATGTAAGGGTAAACCTTCAGGGGTCCACACTGTCTCCCTAGCCTTCTCCCAGGTGGAAGAAGTACCTATGGCAGGTGGAAACTTTCAGTTACTGGCTGATGAACCCATGAGAGTCTCAGCTAGTGTTTCTTTAGTGTCCTTGTGTCTTTGGGAACAACATAACGTAGATGTCTATAATTCAATCCCAGATAATACTAAAGAGTATTATAAAGATAATGTTCTTGTGAATGGTCAGGAAACCCCTGCCATCAGAGACACTGGATCCAGCATAACTGTGGTTGATGAATGTTTTTTAAAGGTAGAGGATGTTGCTAAGGCACCCAAATACCTAACCAAGTTAGCTGGAAGCCCTGTATATATGGTTCCCCAGTTACCAGCTCCCATCCAGTGCAATGACATGACTGTCAGAATACCTGTAAGTGTGCAGAGTAAAGTACCTGGGAGAGTTCTGTTGGGTAATGACCTAATAACTCTTGAAGTTGTGTCTAGTACCCCCAGACCTCCCAGTAAAAGGAAGCAGGAGCTCACAAGGCCTGCCAGCGAGAGAATCTTGAAAGGCTCTCCTGGGGACTTGATAGAAGAAACTATCACCCCAAGTCCACAGGACTTACTTACTGCTATTGCAAGACAAAAAGAGACAAAGGGGACACCCAAGTCTGCCAGGAAGAAAACAGCAAGCACTCCTGTGCCCACAAGGACATCACGAGACTGTCCAAAGTCATACCTGTGACTCCTCCACCAGCTGAGGCAGAGTGTGAGGTCCAACCCTGTGTGGTTCAACCAGATACTGAGGAATCAGATCTGGAAGAAGATCTTACTCTGGTTGTAGATCTTGACCCTGTTGCACATCATGAGCTGCAGTCTTTACTGGCAGAAGGTGGACCCAACAGGGCAGATTTCAGCAGAGGACAAAGAGAGGGTCCTACTCTTGAAGGTCTTCGCCTACATGCAGCTTCTCAGCTCTCTGGGACAGAGCATGGGATAGGTTGCACTGGGAAGATGGCCTCTTCTACAGTGAACCGACTGAGTCAACCCCTGGAGACTGCAAAAGACTTGTAGTACCTCTAGTGAACTGACTCCAGTTCCTACAGTTAGCCCACGAGATATCTTTGGCTGGTCACTTAAGTTATAAGAAGACCAAGGAAAGGCTCTCCCTTTACTTTTACTGGCCTAAAATGGGTGCAGAGTAGATACATTCTGTAGGAGCTGTCACACTTGCCAAACCTCTGGCAGGAGTAGAGCCAAGAATGTGGCACCCTTGGTGCCTCTCCCAGTGGTGGGAGTTCCTTTTGAGAAGGGTGGGATTGACATTGTTGGTCCTCTTGATCCTCCCACATCTTCAGGTAACAGGTTTATCCTGGTTGTAGTAGAGCATGCTACTAGGTATCCTGAAGCAATACCTATGAGAACTATTACGGCTCAGGCTGTGGCTAAGGCCCTACTTGGTATTTTTACCAGAGTAGGTTTTCCTAAGGAGGTGATATCTGACAGGGGATACAATTTTATGTACCATTACATGCAATCCATGTGGAAAAACGGTGGAGCCACCTACACGTTCTCTACAGCCTACCATCCACAAACAAATGGACTGGTGGAGAGGTTTAACAGAACTATGAAGAGCATGATAGGTGCTTTAGAAGAATCCCTTAAAAGAAAGTGGGACCTCCTACTGCCATGCCTTCTCTTTGCATATATAGAAGTCCCTCAGGTGGGAGTAGGTTACAGTCCCTTTGAACTTCTCTATGGCCATCCAGTCAGAGGTCCATTGGCCCTGATTAAGGAGGGGTTGGAGAGTGCTGTCAGGAATCAGGGGTGGAAGTTATGGAACCGCTGGCGGCACTAGCTGGGAGTTACTCGCTCTAGTCCTCATCCAATATGGCGGCGGACTCTATAAGTTCTGACTCCGCCCCCTTGTGCAGTGCGTTGTATCTGTGTTTACTTCTCGCACGCTAACGCTCCGTTACCCTCTAGCTTTTACCTTCCATTGGGCTTTCTTAGCCGCCTTACCTTTCAACGTTATCCTAATCTTGTACATCCTTTGTTTTTTTAGCTGCATTTCCTTCTTTCCTATTTCAGCCGCGCTACAACCCTACCATCGAGTCTTTGGGTACACGGTGTGTACTCTGCGGTTTCACCGCTTCGGTGCCTGTCTTGCTTACCTGGGTACGAGGTTCCTCCTACTTCCCTGCTCGGCTTCTTGCCGTTCCTTCCCTGCTGCCTGCAGCCTTCTCTGTGCGCGGCACTGTTTTACACTGTTTGCTACTTACATTTGCCATGAAACTTCCAACTTTTGTTCGGCTCCGCTCGGAAGGCGGTACACTCTTCCTATATCTGATTTAGTTTCTACTCGGTGGTATCTTGCCATCTATTCCCTTCACTGGGTATACATTTCGGGTTTCCTGCTTATACCATTTATTCTCCTTTTCTTTCCTCTGTTTCGTCTGTATCCAGCTACTTGCTTACGTATTCCTTGTTGCTATTGAAAGGTTCTACCTGCAAGTCTTATTCCGAGCTCTATCTGGTAAACTGGTCGCTGACATCTGTTACTTTGAGTCAGCCCTCGCTATCCACCTGCAGTGTCTGCCCACAGCGGTTTCCGCTAGGAAAGGTTTTTCTTTCAACGGCCTGGGAGGTCAAGGACTGTCCACCTCATCTCCTACCATCAAGATCTACAGGGTTTTTTCTGCTTTGGCTTTTTCCCTGTAAGTGAGGCTGGCCCCACTGGAGGCACCCGAGACAGGTTCCCACTACTGTCACGGTGGCCTCTGGAGGGGATAGACCTTATCTCCGCGAAAAGAAGGTCCGGATTTATAAGGACAAGTCGTCTAACAACAAGAAGAAGAAGCTTCCAAAGAAGAAGAATCCTCTCAAAGATCTATCCTCTGAAGAATCAGGTGAGGAGATAGGGGAGGTGGAACCGGAGCTTGACAAGTGCTCCTTCCCCCAAGCCAGTCAGAGTGACTGACTATGTGATAGGTCTCCGGAGGAGAATGTCACACATGATGGCAGAGGCAAGTGATAACTTGAAGACTGGTCAAGCTCTGTTCAAGCATTGGCATGACTAGAAGGCTAACATGGTTGAGTTTACGCAAGACCAGCTTGTTCTTGTTATGGTGCCCACAAGGCAGAGGGCCTTGCAGGACAAATGGATAGGACCCTTCAAAGTTGTGGGTAAACTTGGAGAGGTGAACTCTCTGGTGGATTTAGGCAATCCTAAGGAGGCTCCCAGAGTCTTTCACACCAACCGTTTAAAGGCTTATGTTTCTCGACCTGAAATAGGAGCTTTGCTTCTAGCTTCAGCTCAGGAGGCGGAGGAGGAGAGTGAACCTCTGCCTGACCTCCTCAGAGACTTACCTTTAGATGAGCAAGTGGGAGGAGTTAATCTCTCTTCCAGTCTAACCTCTGACCAGCAGGATGAGTGCAAATTACTGTTGAATCACTTTGCCTCCCTGTTCTCACTTTCACCATGCTTGACCCCTTGGGGCCAGCATGATATCCTCACTGGTGACTGTTTACCTGTAAAAAGCAGGGGGTACATAATGTCAGACAATGTAAGAACCCATATAAGGAATGAGGTCACCAAGATGCTTGATCTCGGGGTTATAGAGCCCTCTACTAGCCCATGGTTTAGCCCAGTTGTGCTTGTACCAAAGGCAGGATCCAAAGAGTTGAGATTCTGCGTGGACTATAGAGCTCTAAATGCAGTCACAAAGACTGATGCCCATCCTTTACCTACGACAGATGAGCCGGTGGATAAACATGGAGGAGCCAAGTACCTCAGCACATTTGAGATAACCTCAGGCTATTAGCAAATAGCTCTGACAGACCATGCCAAGGAGAAAAATGGCAAATAGCTCTGACAGACCATGCCAAGGAGAAAACTGCATTCTCCACCCCAGCAGGCCTCTACCAGCTTAAGGTAATGCCTTTTGGACTAAAGAATGCACCTGCTACATTTCAGAGGATGGTCAATCAAGTTCTGAATGGGATGGAGGACATCTGCATGGCATCCGAGGATGACGTTGCAGTGTTCAGCCCTACATGGAAAGAACATATTGATCACCTAGGGTATGTTTTGCAGAATCTTGAACATGCCCATCTGACCATAAAGGCAAGTAAATGTCAAATTGGTCAGAGTCAAGTGGTCTACCTTGGACAGGAGGTAGGAGGAGGTGAAATAAGGCCATTGCCTAGCAAAGTACAGGCTGTACAAGACTGGGCCACCCCTACTATTCAAACCCAAGTGAGAGCCTTTCTAGGTCTCACTGGGTACTACAGGAACTTCACTGAGATCTATGGGACCATAGCTTCTCCCTTGAATGTTATTTCCTCTCCCAAATTTCCTAAAAAGGTCAGATGGAATGAGGAGTGCAATCAAGCCTTTGAAGGCCTGAAGAAAGCCCTTTGTCAAGCTCCAAAGAGCTCCTGACTACCACCAACCCTTCATTGTACAAACTGATGCTTCAAATGCAGGTATAGGTGCAGTCCTTAATCAACTGAATGAGAAAGGTAGTGAACATCCCATTTGTTTCATCAGCAGGAAGTTAAAGGATCCTGAGACAAGGTGGGCAACAATAGAACGCAAATGCTTTGCCATTGTGTGGGCACTGAAGAAGTTTAGACACTACTTGTATGGATCTACTTTCATTATTCATAATGACCACCAACCCTTGAGATGGCTGATGCAAATGAAAGGGGAAAACCGTAAAC
The DNA here is from genome assembly GCF_040938575.1 of Ambystoma mexicanum. Taxonomy (NCBI): domain Eukaryota; kingdom Metazoa; phylum Chordata; class Amphibia; order Caudata; family Ambystomatidae; genus Ambystoma; species Ambystoma mexicanum. The sequence goes on along the minus strand of NC_090937.1, from coordinate 95,720,027 downwards.
TACTAGGATGGTCAATCTGCCTACAAGGGTTTGATTTTACCATTGAGCGCAGAGCAGGAAGTCACCACCAAAATGCTGATGGTCTCTCTAGGATGTTTATAACTGACTAGAGGTATGAGGTCCATCCAGGAGTGGATTAAATCCTCCTGTCCATTAGTCTGGAGGTGGGGGGGGGGGGAGAGTGTTGGGGAGAATTCTCATTTATGGCTAATTTCCCTTACCTAGTGAGTTCCTCAGCAGCTTTGCTGGATTTCTGGGGTTTATTTCTTTCCACCTGGTAAGAGTGTGAGCCTTTTTCCCACTCTTACATGTGTTTTGCCTTGTGTATTTCTACTGTTTATGTGATCTTGGGCTCTGGAGCCACACCACTCCATGAGCCCAACTTTTTGTGTGTGTTATACAGCACCTTCAGTGCAGTGACAGTGGGTTGTCTTTAAGACTTCCCTCTGGCTCCATTTTTTTGGGGCTGACTACTGTCCCCCAGAAACAGGTAAAGTTTCCATTTACTTTATGTAGTCATTTAACCTACAGACCCAGTACACCCCATCTTACATGGAGTATTGGAAGGGGTTAACTCTGATCCCTTTTTGTCTGTACCTCCTGTAGCCTTGTTTCGCTCCCTTAACACTAAGACTTGGCTGGTGGCAGTGGTATCTACCCTAACTTTTCTACTGCGTTATCTTATATAACGTGGTAATGTTTTAGGGTAATATAGTAGCCTCGAACATGAAACCCCTTGACCATATTGGTTTTAATTTGGCTCCGGTTGGGTTTCATCGCCATTTCTTTTTGTTAAAATCCTTCTTGTGTTTTACTTTGTGCGGCAAACCAGGTTTGCCTTCTTTGTTCACCGTCCTTTGGCGGGCTTTCTGCGAAGAAGCCATCCTTTGGCGTCTGGGTGTCTAGGTGGGCTGAATGTGAGGGAAGGGTTTAGTCACCTCCTGCACAGGGTCTCCTTGGAGACCCAAGTCGCACTTTGTGTTCATTGGCTGAGGTGGTTTTCCGGGCTGGACAACCCCCCTGCTGTGTGATTGACAGCCAGGCTGTGTGAATGGGGGATTTTCGCATAAAAGACAGGACTCTTGGGCTGGAAGTCAGAGTCGCCACTGGAACTACAAGAACCGAAGAGAAGTGGAGAAGAAGACAGCTGCTGCAACTCCCGAGTCCCGGTGAAGCCCTGCTGCAGTCCTGAGCTATCTACCCTTCAACGACAGAGAAGATCCTGTCCGGAGTCTTCTCCCCTTGAGCTTGGTGGGACCAACCAGCTCTCCCTTCTTCAGCCAGGGAATCCCCTTCTGGGTCGAAATCACTGCACAGTGCTGTAGTGTTCCGCATAACCATCAGAAGAGCTTCTGCTGATTTAAAGGAGCGCACCTTTAATTCACTGTTGCTTTGCTGCTGCTGGCTTCGTCCTCCTTCTGGTCCCCACGACTGAAGCTCCAGGAACCGTGAGTCTGCAGGAACTACAAGGAACAACTGCCGTGGCACCAGCTTTTCTCCACCGAATAAGTTACTGTGTACATTTGGTCGTTCTCTCCGTCCGACCGTGAGGAATCGGGGTGAACCCTTTTCCTTTTCGAAGGCTTGTCCTTTCTTCCTTCCCTCTTATAACTTTTCCTTCCAATTGACAATATCTAAGTACTCCTGGCAACTTAAATCTCGAACTGATTCTAATCGTGTGATCCTCAGCAACTGAGCCTATTGCTCCACTTGACACTGGCGCAGGCCTATTGACTTTTATCTGCCTCTTAGAAGATGTCCTGTGATTGTATTGCCTTGACAAAAGTATTGCCTATGATTTTATCCACTTTTCCCTTGTTTTAAATTCTAATGTACAAAGTGTGTTTTAACTTTGTGTGCATTTCTACTCGCGGGTACGCGTTAGTGTAGCAACACTGGTCTGTCAAATCCTAATGTACTCACCTTGAATTGACCTGAACAAGAGGAATTGGTTGTGTGTAGTATATTTACAGTTTGGTTTTATTTAATAGAATTTGTCTGCGGACATCACGGGTGTTCTGAAATGTTCTAAATAAACTGAACGGGGGGTGTTCTGAGGACTCAATATGTGTCAGTTTGGTTGGAAAGCAAGCTGAAACTGTTCCAAGAACACTCACAGTGTCCTGAAATGTTCGCAAATAAACAAAATGGGGTTGTTCTGAGGACGCTGTCCGTATTGTTCTATGGCAAGCTGAATGTGTTCTAAGAACACTCGTGGTATCCTGAAATGTTCGCAAATAAACAAAATGGGTGTGTCCTGAAGATGCTGTCCGTATTGTTCGTTGTCAAGTTGAAAGTGTTCTAAGAACACTCGCGGTGTCCTGAAATGTTCGTAGGGGGTGTCCTGAAGACGCTGACCGTATTGTTCGTTGTCAAGTTGAAAGTGTTCTAAGAACACTCGCGGTGCCCTGAAATGTTCATAGGGGGTGTCCTAAAGACGCTGTCCGTATTGTTCGATGGCAAGTTGAATGTGTTCTAAGAACACTCGCGGTGTCCTGAAATGTTCGCAAATAAACCAAATGGGGGTGTTCTGAGGACGCTGTCCGTATTGTTCGTTGTCAAATTGAAAGTGTTCTAAGAACTCTCGTGGTGTCCTGAAATGTTCGTAGGGGGTGTCCTGAAGACGCTGTCCGTATTGTTCGCTGGCAAGTTGAAAGTGTTCTAAGAACACTGGTAATGTCCGCGGACATTAAAAGTTTCCATAGGCCATAGTTGAAATGTTTGACTCTATGGGCGTGATATGCTGCGGTGGTTGTGGCCAGGGCATAGAGTGTTGGTTGCATGACTATTTGGTCATGCACCCACCCTCTATGCCCTGGCCACAACAACCGCAGCATATCACACTTATAGTTGCGTATAACTTTGGGTCAAAAACAAATTTATAAGGAACAAAGTTATATGATATTATGGTTGTGATATGCTGCGATAGTTGTGTCCATGGCATAGAGTGTATTATATACTTACTGTTTGGTTTAGTAACTGGAGTACATGTATTTCTTGTTAATTTCTGTGATAAAAGAAAATAGCATGTTAGTATTAGTATTTTGTAATTACTTATTACATTGTATAATCAAAATTATTTTTTTTTTGGAACCCTCATATTTAGTATATTACAAACCAGAGTACCGTGCAATTTGCTCAGTGTCTGTGTTCGTTGCTAAAATCATTGAGTCTGTGGGAGAAAAAAAAATCCATGTTGGATTAAAAAAAAAACTTTTTCTGTTATGCTACAGTTTATTTGTTTGTTTGTTTTCAGTGTTCACTTGTTGCTTCTGGCTAATGCTTTATACATTGGGTTGTTGCATTTTTTTGGAGCAGTAACATATTATTTATTTGTTTGGATATTATGAAATTTTGGAGCAGTTAGATACCAGTAGGCATATTATAACTGTCTATTTATTGATATATTTTAGTGGTACTGATTTATCTGTTTCGATATTGTTAAAAATTTGGACAGTTAGATACCAATTGGCGTATTCTAACTGTCTATTTTTTGCTCTAATTTAGTGGTATTCATTTATCTGATTAGTTGTTGTACAATCTTTGGGTAGTTAGATAGCTTTTGGAATATTCTAACAGTTTATATTTCTTTACTACAAGTTTACTTAAGGTTTAAGTACAGTTTAGTTATCAAATTTTGGTTTTAAGAACATTAAATAAGCGTTTGTAAGATTTGCTGATAATCTCTGCTTTAGAGTAGTGGTACTATCATTACATTCAAACCATCCACATTTCTTTTTTATATATGCAGTGTAGTGCCCTGAATTGGTTGTGGCTCCTGCGTAGTAGGTTATACCTATTGTTGTGAAGGTTTTCTTACCACGTGATATTTGACCATGTGTGAATCCAGTCAGCTTGCAGTTGTTTTTGGTACCATCTGCATTGTAACATAGAAGCATTAGTATTACGCATTTACTATGTGTTTGTATTACTAACGTGGAACAATTATCTGAATTGCAGGTAGAACATCATCTACCATGGTTTGCATTTTGTGCAAGTTGCTGAAATGGAATGGATTCACAATTAGGTACTGATATATATATGAACCGTTCATTGGGGATTTCTTCTTGTGTCACATTGTTGCAGAGAGTGCATGTATGTTTCCACAGGTATGGAATCTAGAAGATTTCATTTATAGGTATGTTTTTGTTTTCCAGTACTTGTAGTAAGTACATTAGAAATTCTTGTGGATATTCCTGTGAGTTTATAGTGAATTTCACCATTCCAGCACAGTAGTCCAATTGTTGTCTTATTCCATAAACACTACATGTGTTGTCAGGATTGTTTGCTGCATTTCTGTGAAGTACTAACAGTTGCATGCACAATGGGTCTGTACTGTGTAAGTAAATGTTGTCAACAATTGGTGGTAATTGAAATAGAATATTCATTGCTACATTTGCATAGCAACTTACACCAACTTCTTTTGAGAGTTTAAATGGACCAGGTAGTTCTGTATCTGACTGCTTTTTTTGGAGTTTGTCTTCCTTCTTTGAAGAAGTACCAGGTTTACTTTCCCTAATTGATTCTTTTTTGCTTGTGGTACTTGATGAAGTATTACTTTATTTTACTCTCTTTGGAGGATTTGCAGTGACATCCTGTTGCATTTCTGTTTGATTTATTTTTCTTTTATAACGTTTTACTTTTTGTGGAACAGAATATGTGTTTAGATGGGGGGTGTATAGTGAGCGAAGTCTATTGTATTCTAAAATGCAAGGAATATCAGCGTATATTTTACTTGCATCAAAGTTGATTAGAAATAGACCGTCAAGTGTACGTAAGCGTGATAGTGCTACGTTGCTCATGCCTTCTTTAAAGCCTGTGTTACCAATATCTATCATTGCTTTGTCTAGGGTAAGACCTTGTGATTTATGAATTGTGACTGCGTATGCAAGAGTTAGAGAAAATTCTTCTCTGCGTACATACATGTCGTAGTTTGTCTTTGAAGGGAAGGAATCAAGCTGTTGAGCGTCCAATCCTTTTTATTTCTGAAAGTTTGTCAAAGAGTATATTGACAAACTGAATTTTGTTGTCACGTGGGTATGTTTGAAAGCCAACAACTGTACCCAGTGCTCCATTAACTAGTCCTTGGTCCACGTCAAGGTTAAGTTTAAGCATTACTCTGCAATTTAAGGATAATTTTAATATCTTTTCTAAGCCTGCTGTGTTTGAGATTGATTTTTCTAAACTATTTAGTCTTGTTGTGGCTTGGTCACACATGGGTAGTGTCATACCATGCACATCTAGTTTGTCTGTGGCGCTAATTTCCATTATTGGTTGCATTTCTTTACTGAACATTATTTCATTGAATTTGAAACAGCTTGCAAGTGTTGGCATTAAGGCCATTCAATTGACATTTTTGTGGGCTAATTGTTCCATAACATCTGTAGCACATGCATTATCGCCATAAAGTGCATTAATTTGCCAGGTTTTCAATATTGTTTCTGCTTCTTTAGAAATTATACCAACTCTGATACTTTTTAAGATGTTGGCATAAGTGAGATCTGCAGATTGCCGCATGTTTTCTGTTAATTCTCTGTATTGGAAATGTTGCCAAAGGTTGGCATTTCCAATGCTGCCAACAGTTTTACGGCAGAGTTTGTGTCCTAATGTTTTAAAAATAGGCTCCCCTTTTACTGGTGTCAATTGAAGAAGATCTCCGAAAACAATAATGTGTTTTCCTGCAAAGAGCTCTTCATAGTTTGTTTTGAGTACTTCTTGTAATCTGAGATGAATCAAAGCCAACATTAGGTTGGAGACCATGCTCACTTCATCTATTAGTAGCATTTCCATTTGTTTCAATACTCTGCGTAGTTCCATTGCAGCTTCTGCAGAAAGTTTGTAATAGTCTAATTTGTTCTGGTGTTCTACTGGCAATAGTAGTAATGGGTGTAAAGTGACTCCACCTATGTTGTAGGCAGCTAAACCTGTGGGGGCAGTGACAACAGCTGACAGTTTGTTGTTTGTCAATTGTTGAAGGAACTTACTGTTGATTTTGATTAGGAATGTTTTGCCAGAACCAGCTTCACCACTGACGTACAGTAGTATAGGTTTATAATTATAGCAGGACCATTCTTTATTTTCATGTTGTACACCATGTGCAATTTGTTTTGTTACTTCTTGAAAAATGCTACGTTGTTCTTTGTTTAGTTTTGATTGTAGTATAGTTAAGTCTTCTTTATCTTCATACTGACACATGGTGTTTTCTATTTCTATCATAGCTAATTCTGCCTCATTTGTTATTAGTGGTTCTCCCAGTGGTTCTTGGCTTCCTGTTACAGAAGGTTAACTACTGTCAGGAGTGTCCTTATCTAGTTGGGCCTGGAGTTCTTCTTCGTGTTGCTGCTCATTGTGCAACATTGTTTTGTATTCTGTAAAGTTTACATCAGTTATAGTGCTTTCATTTGTTTTGAAAGCATCTTCATATGAGTCATAGTTATCTAGTATTTCTTCTTCTTTTCTCCATGGTTTAAACTGTTGTAGCAGGGACATGTAATATACTTCTTTATGTTGAGGAGTCTTAAATGACAATTTGATATGATTAATTAAATTGTGTTTAGTGAGTTTAACTAAGCTGCCTTCACAGTTTGTCACTCTGTATTTACCTTTTTTTTCATCAGGTTTTATATTATTTTTGTATGTGTAGTTTTGGGCTATGTGGTATAGACACATGGTTTCCAAAGTATTACTTCTGTTTGGGTAGTATGTGTCCAATAAATTGTTTTTTAAAATGTCTTGGCTGTTGGGATCACGTTTGGCTATTGTTTCTATATCTTCGTATGATTTTAGAACTCTTTTTCTAGATTTAGCTGGACCAAGACTTAGCCATACTATATTTTCAGATTTACCATACAATGCAGTACCAGTTAAATGATCAGCTCCTTCATATGATCCACATTCTCTATGGGAGAGCATGTTTATGCCCAAGCTGTATAATTTCTGAGACACTGTTTTATCTGATGACAGGTCATTCCAGAGGTCTTGGAGCTCTGTCTTTTCTGCTTTGGTTATGTATGTTGTGACATATCGTGCAACTGCAGTAGAATTGTCTGCAATGTGCTGCACATCTATGTTTGCATTCCATAAGTGGGCAATGATTGCATTATAATCATTGATATATTTTTCTTCTTCTTTTCTTTTTATGTAATATGTATTTTTAGGTGACTTACCTTTAACACTATGTCTAACTGAAGACATGAGGTTGTTCACTTGACCTGTATTTGTAACTGGTCTAGGGAAACCAAATCGGCATTTGGTGTAGTATTTCCCTTTGTTTTTGTATTTACGACGACAATATTTTCCACATTTGTGTATTTGTGTCTTTGAAATTGTAAAATTTGTACATGAAGATCACTATTTGTGGCTTCTGATGGAATTCCACAAGTGACATATTTTTCAATAAACTGTAAAACAGTGGCATCACTGTGTTGACCAAATTTAGGAGCATCTTTAATCCATAAAAGCATGTGGATATGTGGTGCTCCTCTGGCTTGGTATTCTTTTCTCCAAAAGAAGTGTTGCACTTCTCCAAGGGAGAAACAGTTTTATTACAAATAAAATGTAGCATAGCAATGTAGCGATGGTGAAAATATCTTGAAACATTAACAGGATCCAAAGAACAAAGTTCTCCAGGTTTTAGTATATCTATGTTTGTTTTGTTTTTGTTTGATATGCGTAGGAAATCATGTAATTCTTCCCATGCATATTCTGCACAACTTAATGTAACAAACCAAGTGGGTGGGCCAAGGTTTCTGATCATACAACGTACATCTCCATGACGTCGAAACCAGTACTCTTTAGTACCATGCATATTTGCTAATAGATTTGTAATATTTGATTGTAAAACATCATCCTTTTGTTGCACTTTTTGTAATAATTGTGTAGCTGTTATATTTTGAAAGTGTGATCCTGATTTTAATATGTGTGCAACACCGTAACATAAAGTTCCTAGTTCACTTTCAAAGAGTAGGTGGAATATGTATTCCACATTTTGTCTAAATCTGGGATCTTCAGAATACATCCGTATGAGCGGTGTTCTGATGCTGATATTTGAATAGGTCTATCATCGTACCTTCCTCCTTTTCCAGTAGGAAAGAGTAGAGGAAAAGCATGTGCTTCTATACTTTTTTCCCATATGCTGATTGGTGATCCTTTTGTTTGACGCATTTGGTATGTTTCCAGTGCATCTTCTATGGTGTCCATTAGAGTGCAAAGGATGAATTTTATAATGGACTAAAGTATTTGATACTGTAGCCGGATCTAGGAGCTCAAATTGACAAGTTTCTTGTGTTTCTTGAATTATTTCAGTTGTATCCTTCAGGTTTTCTTCAATATTAATTTATTTGTAATATTCATTATTCTCTTATTCTCAAGATATTGCAAGGCTTGTCTAACTTTATGTAAATCTACCAGTTGTTGCCATATTTTTTTTGTCTTTTGTAGGTACTCCATTTACTAAGATAATTAAAGATTGCTGCATTGGACGTTGCACTCTTAGAGTATGCACATTTTCTTTTAGATCTAATGGTAAAAAACTACTTTTCCACAAATGCCTTTTACTAATTCAGAGGGAGTTAATTTAGCTGTTTTTGGTTAAAGGCGTATTATTGCTTGAAATGGGTGCACCGTTTGAATTATGATGCTCTCATATAAATTAAGTTGTTGTAGGGGTTTTGGTAGTGGGTATAATTCCAAATTATTTGTGATAGCACGTGAAGGAGTTTGGTTGTTGTCAAGTTTTGTAGTGCAGTAACTGCAAAGTATTAAGGGGTCAGTTATTTCGGATTTGTTTTCTGCTACAAGGTAGAGAGCTAATTCAAACCATTTAGAATCTTCATGGTCTTCTATTTTGTATGATAGGTCTACAGTTTTTGTGTTACTTTTATAAAAAGTTCTGCGGCAACATACAAACACATGGTTTGGTACTTCAGCTGATGTACTTTTAAAATTTATTATTTCTTTTTTGTATGTGTTTAGTAAAAGGTTGCCATGTGCAGAATTGCTGCTAATTTGGTTTAAAGCCATTTCATTCTGTAAGTGGCTTTCACTTCCAAAATATTTTTTCTGGATATAGTCAATTTCTTCAAGTAGGTCTTTTGCTGGACCATGTAGAAGAATGTTATTTAAATTTGCTAGTGCTAAAGCAGGACTTTTAGCATAGTACAGTTTATAGACTAGATTTCTTATAGTTGAATGATGTGTTGATATCCTTTTGATATCATGGAGGGTGGTTTTACAAGTAGGTCCTGTAATGCAGGCCAATGAATGTCCTTGTAGTCCTGTGTACTTGCGCACTGGCCAGGTATCCGTATTTTGCAGTAGTTTAATTTTGATTTTGTCTTTGCTTTTTACATATTGATTGAGGAATTGGCGTAAAGACTTGAAAATTGTTTGGGAATGTTACACATTGATGTGCATGGCCATTTGTACACTAGATGTTCTGATTCAGTTGAATGGACTGGTAATTCTAAGTTTTCAGGGCATATTTTTGTAAGGAGTACTTCTTGTTCCATTATGGTATTATTCACTTTTTCATAACCTCAACCACTGCTATGTATGGCAATTGTATTTGTTTGCTTTTGTTTGTACGCTTCTTCATTAAACTATGGTTCTGTGCGCGTAGTGTGAGTCCATTCACCTCCGCATATACTTAAGAAGTTCTTTCTGTTGACATTTCGTTTATTGAGAACTCTTTTTTGTGATTTAGTTATTAGTTTTGTTAGTGTTTCATTTTGTTTAACACTAAAATAAATAAACTTTCTTTTGAGAAGAACTGCAGTCTCTATCAACGCTTCTAAGATTAATTTCCTACAATAGTTTTCAAGCATTGAACCTGATTTCTCTCCGGTTTTTATAAGATTTTGAAGGACTTTGTGACGGTGCATTTTGGCTAAAATACTTTTCTTGGTATGCTTACTTTGCATTATATCAAAATTTAAAGAAGCAGTTTTATCTGTAGTGATAGCTGATTTTCTGTTAATTGTTTTTTGGTTTGTTTTACATTTTGATAGAGGAGGCAACGTTTTTGTACTTGAAACTTCTTGTGTTTCACTAAATGACTGTATTAGCTGTTTTGTTTCAACTTTTTTTACAAATTCTGCTAGAGATGGATGCTTATGTTGGACACTTATTTTCATTTGCTCTACTTCTGCGTTGCTTTCTACGGACTTGACTTTTGGTAGGCATTCTTTAGGGTCTGTTGAAAAAAATAAAGATTGTATGGGTTGGGGTGTTCTGCAATGTATGTGTGCTGTGTGCATGAGTGATTGAGTAAGATGATAAAGATGTATGTAATGGTGTGTGATTGTGCATTGGGAACTACAACTAGTAGGGATGGGTATTCTTGAATTTATGTGCTACTAAACTGGGGTTCAGATGACAGAAAAGAGTAAGCTAGTCGTGTGGAGAAGTACAAATAGTAAATCTAATGTATACAATTAAAACAGTTGTTTGTTCTATAATATCAAAATTCTAGCAGTTGAGTTGGATAATTTGTGTGTCCAAAAATAGGAATTTGTGGGCCATTCTGGCTGTAAATCGCTGTTTAAGATATGGGGATTTTTGGACAAAATGGTGCACAATCTCTATTTTTAGGCACATAAATAGCATGAGGTTACTTTACAGTGTGTTTGAGTAATAATACAAATATTATGGTGATATTCTAGTTACTTTTTTTCTAAAATGAACAGGTTACTTCTTAGTTCTTCTTTGTTCTTCAAATTCGGCTGCTTCTTTTCAGGAGAAGGGTCTTCACTGCAATTGTAAAAGAAAAACATTAGTAATTTTGTTTGTATATAGCACTGTTTTTAATTTAGACATTGTTTTTTTTTTTAATTGAAATCCTCAGCGCCTTCCTCAAAACCATTAAAACGATCTTATTTACATAAGATACGTCGCACCAGTTCAATACATATGATATTTTCTTAATGAACAAGTTGTATTGCAATGACTAACTGTAGCAAACAAAATATCTTTACTATGTCTTGTGAAATTCATAATGTACCACTGAATACCACTATTTCTGTAACTAAGCTGTTCTAGGTGATAGTGCCTCAATGTCATGCTTAAATTAAAGTAATTAAATAAATAAATAAAAATATGTAATTGTATAAGTATTATTTTTTGAGATTTGAACTTAGAGTGTGCATGCATGCAATTTTGTTCGAATATATGTAGTCTATATATTTCATTTCAAAAATGTTAGTTTAACATGATTTGAGTGTATGTGTATAAAGAAAGTAAATAGTATAAAGGTTTATAAGTGATAGTTGATTTTAGGAAATTGGAAAAAAGACAGTAGATTCATTTTAAAGATTACACAAGCTAAAAGTCAGTTTGAAAATGTGTTCATGTACTGTACAGAAAATATGCATACCTGTAGTTTGTGTTCATGCATATGCATATGCATGGAGATGCAAGTAGAAATCTTGGAGACTTGTACAGTATTTCTTGTAGATGGTGCTTGCCAATGATATGACACTTGTACTCATAGAGATTCACAGTACATTTGCAGTGCTGATCTATGATGATGCAGTTAGATGTAGAGGTCTTGAATGTGATTGGTGCATGGTCATGTGATTTCTTAGCTACATCCAATGAGGGAATGGCACAGAGAGTGAAGTGGAAATGGTAGAATGGCTGTTCATGTTACGATATGTCCACGGACATGGCGGTAGTTCACGGACATCAGGAGTTACATCTGGGGATTTTTTGGTTCAGAAGTCATGCAAATGAGAGTGAGCACTGAAAGGGATTGGTCATGAAAGTTTAGTGGGTGTGTTGTGCCAGGAGAGAGTTTCTCAGATGCTCTTTTTGCTGAGAGAACAACAGATAACTATGGCTGTGTGTTTCAGAAAACAGATTGTTTGGATTTTGGGAGATTCGCGGATACATTGGTTGAAGGTGCATGCAGGAAGCTGTGGAGTAGCTCTAGATATTGGATTTCCACATGTGGAAGTACACTGGCATGGGGTACGTGAAATGAAGTGGTTGGACTTGCTACCTCTCTGTGCTACTTTGGAGACAGAGCAATATCAAGACATAATTGTAATTCATTGTGGAGGGAACAGTTTAGGACATGTGACTGGAATTTTTTTGCAATTTGCTATGAAAGAAGGACTTGGGGAGGTCATGGACAAGTTTCCTAATTCTCAAGTGATATTTTCATGTATTGCACAGAGACAAATGTGGCTTCGTTCTTCTTCATTTGGTCCGCAAATGGAAAAAGCAAGGCGCAATGTTAATAAGGCTGTTTGTGCCTTTCTAAGAGATTTTGGCATGTCCTCTTTTCACAATGAAAATATTATGTTTCGCAGTACATACATTTTTCGCAGAGATGGAGTCCATCTTACTTATGCTGGCAATCAGAATTTTCTGAGAAATGTTCAAAATGCATTGCAACCTTTTTTAGAATTACAGCATCCATTTTGAAGTAGGTGTTAAGTATTTACAATTTTTGACATACAAACACCTCCCAAAAGCTCTTTTAAGAGCCACCACTTCCTCCCAGAGAAAATTGCGATGGTTATAATAGGGTAGCACCCCAATTTTTTAGATGTTCGCGAACTGTCCGTGGACTTCTAAAAAATACAAAGGGCCCTGCGTCATTTATCTTCACTTCTATTTTTTAACTGTGAAAGGCGGCTCTGAAAAGAGCCTTATTTCTTTTTTATTTTTGTTATTTTGTATTTTTTTTGTTTTTTTATACACAACACACTAGGAGAGGAGGGGAAAGTAGGGTAAAGCGGGAGACACCAACCACAGGGATAAGAAAGGGCGAGCTGAGAGAGGAAGATGTAGAATGGGTTTTATTTGGGTAGTGAGCAGGTCTTCTCGTGCTCTGAGACGATAGTCTCAAAAACACTCCGAAGTCGCTCCCCCCTGCAGAGTACTGTGTCACAGTACATACATACAACTGTGACCCTCGAAAGGTAAGGGTCATCAGAATTCTGTATGGCCTGTGAGGCAGCTTGAGGAAGACGCTGTCCCACAGAAGTGGTCCTTTTGGTGACAGGATCAGAAACAGAGGATGAAGTAGAGGAAATCAACCTACTACGTTCTTCGCAAGGTACAACCTTGCGAATAGCCCCAGAGTGAAATGACCTCAGGTGTCGCTTCATGGTCATGGTCCCAAAGCTGTAAGAACCGTGCCTGCCGCGACTGAGTATCATTTTGCACTCATTGCAGGTGACACGGTTCGCACGAGCCTTAGGACCATTCCCATGAATGGTAAACCACCGCCACACCCAAGACTCACGCCTAGTGCGGGTAGTAGGGATTTCCTCTACCTCATTCTCGTCATCCTCTTCTTCCTCCTCTGCCTCCTCACTCCTGTTCCCCTCTTCAGGCCCTTGGGAAGGTGGTGGAGGGGGTGGGAGTGGTGCTGAGGCAGATACAGCACGGGCTGGCAGCAGTGGAGCCATAGTTGCCATCAGGTTGATGATGGATATCTGCAAGTGGCAGGAAAAATCGCAGTGCTCTGAAGAATAGTCAGAAACACAATGAGAATAAGCTCTAGGGTGGGGTCATTTATAGGGGTGCTTGTACACGGTCCGCGGACATGCGCGTTCGGACAGATCGAACACAAAAAAAGGGTTCAAAAAGTTTCAAAAGGTATGTAGAAACTCAGGATTACTATGTGGGACTTGTGCCATGATGAGTTTTTATTGAAAAATATTGTGGATTACTTGAAAATGTACTTTTAAATTGTTCGGGGACATGAACAGTGTCCGCATTCAGAACACGCGTTTAGCATGGGCGCGGTCACATGATCCCTTCGCGAACATGTCCGCGAAGGAAGCGCCTGTCCACAGGACACCAAATGCACTGACATTGGTTTGCGCATGCGCGTTGATGTTCTACGGACACTGTTCGGGTCCTTAAGTAATTAAAAGTGCGTCACACGTCAAACGAACATTTCAGGACACCGCTTGTGTTCTTAGAACAGTTTCAACTTGCTAGCGAACAGTACGGACAGGTATAGTGTTCTTTAGGACACCTCCATTTTCGTTTAATTACGAACATTTCAGGACACCAATTTTGTTCTTAGAACAGTTTCAACTTGCTAGTGAACAGTACGGACAGGTATAGTGTTCTTTAGGGCACCTCCATTTTGTTTAATTACGAACATTTCAGGACACCAATTGTGTTCTTAGAACAGTTTCAACTTGCTAGCGAACACCACGGACAGGCATAGTGTTCTTCAGGACGCCTCCATTTTCGTTTATTTACAAAAATTTTAGAACACCCGCGCTGTCTGCGGACACCTACATTGTTTTTTAAAACAAAAAAAAAGAAACTAAGTACAACACAATATAAAAATGTAACTTTATTTAACATATATTAATAATTTATGACAGAGAAGGTGAGGCAGAAACAGAAACAAAAACAGGAGAATTAGGGGTTTCAACATGATTGGTATCAGGTGAAGAAGGGTTGGAAGTCTCATCAAAACGTTTTGGATTATGGAGAGGGTTTGGGGATAATTGACTGGGATATGGTGAGGGGGGACAAGTACATGTGGGGCAATGGTATGAGGTTTTTGTTTTAAAATGATCTTCAACAAAAGTTTAGAAATTATTAAAATTGGTCAAAAATAAATCCATTTTTTCTTTTATGCTGTCAAGCGTGTTATCCATAACAGTTTCTTCAGAGGTATTTTCTATTTTGGTATGCTCTGTACAAATATATATATATATGTTAAATGTATATGAAATAATAATCATTAAATGGTTTATATTGTAAAGTGTTTACCATTAGTTTCACTATCGTGTGACATTTCCTCATGTGGGAAATGCTCCTCTAGCCATTCCAGCGTACTAGACATTTCTGTGAAAAAAAAAAGATATTTTTTTTTATCTAATACAGAAAGTTTATAAATATATGAGTAAAATGAAGTACACTTACTATTTCAGGTAAGATATGTTCTAAGTACTCTGTAGGTCTGGTCTTGTTCTTGGTGCCGTAGTGTCTCTGAGGTAATTATGTTGGAAGCCAATTTATCTTCTTGTGGTATATTCCATTTTAGAACATATTGCATTTAAATGAATGGTTAGTGTGTTACATATATGGGTTACCTTTCTTATGTATTACTACATATAATGCGTATGTGTGCTGATTTTTGAATTTGTTAAATGTTCCTATGTTATGATGTAAGAATCAAACATACCCCCCCAGAGTTTTTAGGTAGTGGTACTGTTCTCCGAACATGTCCGCGGACATTAATAGAGTTCGCGGACATCAAGTTCAGTAGAAGAGTTTCAGTATGTTCCATATTACATGTACATAAAGTCAAAGTTATTATTGACTGTTACTGAAGAAAATCATGTGGCCTAGATATGTCAGGAAAGGAAAAAAGGGAGAGTCAGACGTGATGTTATCAGTGATGTCATCAATGACATTTGTGATGTCATCTTTGATGTCCTGGGTGTTAGGCTTAGCAGTGCACGCTGGTGGCGCGAGTTATGTTGCTTAGTTTACCATAACTTGCAAATTTCAAGGGTTTTTCGGTTTTGCTTGGAACCATAGTGTCCCTTTAACAAAGTTTTTTTCACTGAAAAAAAAAAAAAAAAAATATATATATATATATATATATATATATATATATATATATTACACAGTAGTGGCTGTATAGTTATGGTCAAGTTGCTGTTTCCATAGGAAGAGCATTTTTTGGGCGGCCTATAACTCCGCTCCCCCTGGACGAATCCTCACCAAACTTTGCAAAAAAAGTATATGGGGCACTCTGAATTATTTTGGAAAGTTTGGTGATGTTTGGTGCAGGGGGGCAAATGTTATGGGGGGTTCCCAAAACGTCTTTTTTCCCCATAGACTGAATGGGGGAAAAACTTTGCGCACGCCTACAGGTCAAACCGTTAGACGGATTTTCACCAAATTTGCGGCAGGTGCTTGGTCCCAAAAGCGTGCTTTTGTAAATTTGGTGACAATCCGTCCAGTACTTTCCTTCAAAACGACCCAAAAATATTTCTATTTTTTTGGGTCGGACACGCAACGTCTTTGCTGATTGGCTGCAGCGAGCCGTGATGTGGGTCAGAATGTGTGGATGCGCCCGACATCTTGGATCCGAAGACAAACTTTCATACCCCTTTCGGGCAACTACTATGAAGTGGACCTGGCTTTGGTGAATAAAATATACATCGTCATTCAGGCATGGATGGCCACCCATGGCCTCTGCCTGAACGACGATAAAACTGAAATCCTGCTCCTCGGATCAGACCATAACCTAACCAAACTCACCCCGGACTATGCCTCATTTAACATCGACAATAATACTATTAAGGTTATGCGAGAGGTTAAAACTCTAGGTTTTTACCTCGACTCAGCTCTCACCCTTAAAAAGCAAGTGAACTCCCTCGCCTCTACAACCACTTACACGTGTAAACTAATCCGTGCTGCCAGACCATTCCTGTCCAGTGCCAGCTGCCTCACCTTGGCCAATGCCCTTGTCATGTCCAGACTGGACTATTGCAACACCCTATACTCAGGTGCAAATAAGTCAGTCATTGACAAACTCCAGAGATTACAAAATAATGCCCTAAGAGCAGCTTTGAATATCCCACGTAGAGAGCATATCTCCAAACACCGGACTGAGGCCCACTGGCTAAAGATATAGGACAGAATCCTCCTTAAAACTATTTCTCTCACATCCAAATGCCTCAACAATCAAGCACCCCCCTACCTAGCTGAAAGAATCAACTGGAGACCCTCAAACCGACTGACGAGATCTGCCAACACCTTCTTACTTGAAGTCCCGAGAGTCAAACTTACCACAGCGGTTGGTTCTAGCTTCCCTGTTAGAACTGCACAATCATGGAACATACTCCCACCTGACCTCAGACGCCCATTACCCTACACTAGATTTAGATGTAGCACTCTCAAATGGCTGAACAACAATGATATGTAACGATATTCATGTTATACATATGTTAAAACGGTATTCTTCTACGCTTACCCATCTTGATCCTATATGTACTGTATCACTTGTATCATTTGTTGTGAGTTACCTCTGTTTTGTAATAGCCTGTGTCAGGCACTGTAACTAAGTTTTGAGTCTACTTGTATTGTTACGCCCAGCTGCCCAAGTAGGTGGCGCGAGTTATGGTTGCTTAGCTTACCATAACTAGCGAATTTGAAGGGGTTTTTGGTTTTACTCTGAAGCATAACGTCCCTTTAACAACGTTTTTTTTACTGAAAATGGGCTACACATGTGATATCATCAGTGATGTCATCAATGACATTTGCGATGCCATCTTTCATGTCCTGGGTGTTAGTGCTAGCAGTGCACAGTGGTGCCGGCAGGTATGGGTGCTTAGCCTACCATAACTGGCGAATTTCAGGGGGTTTTCGGTTTTACTTTGAACCATAATGGCACGTTTGTAAAGTGGTTTTAGTGAATTGAATAGGTTTTTAGTAGTGCAACTTAACTATAACGTCCCTTAACAAAGTTTTTCTTTAATATATATAAATATATATATTTATATATATATATGTCTGTTAAGAACTGGATAACACACTGGATGTGCCTGAATAGTGCTAAAACTGAACAAATGATTTTTAGATCAATGAAAGCCAGGGAAAACTAGGACCCTAAATATTCAAACCTTGTTGTTGACGGCAGTTGTATCCCTGTGTTGGACAAGGTGAAGACCCTTGGTGTCTTCCTAGAAGCCTCCTTTGGAGCAGTTGCACATGTGGATGGTGCTGTTAACAAGTCCCAGTATCACCTGAGAGTGCCGAGGCAAATTAAACCCTTTGTGACACACAAGATCTGCGAAAACTTGGTTAGGGCTATCATCATGCCCAGACTGGACTATTGTAATGCTCTCCTAAGTGGTGCCAGTAAAGATTGCATCCACAAGTACCAGATGATACAAAATGAGGCTGTCAGGATTGCCAGTAATATCCAGAGAAGGGTGCAGATTTCTAGTGCTAGGAAAAAGTACACTGGCTGTCAGTGGCTGTGAGAGTAAGTTTAAAATAATTACCTTCCCCCAAAAGTGTCTCTATGGAAATTCACCTTTCTACCTCAATCATAGCCTCAACCAATATGAACCATGCAGACCCCTCCGATCAAGTAATACCCAACGCCTAGTCTTCCCCAGGGTTAAACGAGCAAGGGGGAATGGATAGTAATCTTCCGAAAATGCCTAACAACTCTATTATTCGGGTAATAGGTCTCTTTCTGATTTGTCCTGTCCTCTGAAATGTCCTTGTGTTGATGTGCGCACTGATGTCTGCGGGCAAATAAATAAATAACATTACATTAAAATAACTAAATAAATAAATATAAACAAGCATTTTTCAAAGGCAATGGGTTTTGGCTAACTTATGTGTAGTGCAGCCTCAAATGATTCAAGCATTATAGCATGAATAAAAGAGAACCATTAAAACCTACATGCAGTCACAGTTATCGTGAGCTTCTTCCACAGAAAGTATTGCACAAATTATTATTATTATTATCACTGTGACAAGCCGTGACCCTTCACCAGTTTCTCTACTTGTCACTCGAAAGTAAAAATGTATATTTCTGAGGCATAGCTCTTGGAATGAAATTATTTCTCCAGAATGTGTATAAAATCTCCATCACATTCAGCTATGGAATTTTCTGAATATGCTATACGCACCTCTAAACCAAACCTTCATGCAATATTGCCCATCCCAAGGCTCAATTCCCTCAAATTAACCCCTTTTTTAAGTTCCCCCTAATTTCCGTCCACTATCACTGACAACGGCAGACAATATCATCAGAGGTGGACTGGGAACCAAAAGAGGCCCTGGAAATCATTTTCTAAGTGAACCCCATATTGTAAATGTTCAGCAGGCCCAACCCTTTTCCTATGAGAACATTTTGAAATAAAATAGGTTACCACACAAAAGAGGCCCAGGGTGCAGAGACCTACTGGGAAATCTCCATAGTTCCCTATAACCCAGTCCATTGCTGAATATCATTAAAACAAGTGTTTCTCTACCTCTCTAATCAAAACCCTAGTTATCTATGCAACATGTAATAATGAACGGATATTAAAACTATTTAAGCCTACACTGCTTGCAAAATTGGCATATACATTGCATGACGGCACCCAAAACATAACTATCAGATTAAAGTGGTAATTCATGGATTATTTGCGCTGAAAAAAACGGGATTTGTGCGCCATTCTGCCCGCAAATCCCTGTTTAACAAATGGGTATTTGAGGCAGAATGGCGCACAAATCCGGTTATTTTCTGCGCAAATAATCCATGAATTGAGATATAAATGTTTTGATTCCTAACCAGTTGTCATCTGTCAGACACCCTCCTTTCTTTGCAACTTTCCCATCCCAGGGCCGATGCCCGTTCCTCCGTTGATCGTTTACCCTCCAACTTTTCCCAAACTCTCAGAGGTTTGCAAACTCTGAACTTGAGTGAAATTTGGTTGGGTCAGTGTTTACGCACACTGGTTTAACTAGGCTCATTTACTTTGCAAAACCAATTATCTACAAAATTGTTGATGCAACTATCAACAACAGGAATATATTCCACCAAAGCTTTCCAAGTGGTGTCTGATAGACAATGACAGCGAGTTGCCTACGATACCATCCAGAACATGGAGGTGAACAGAACCCCCAATGTAATATGTGCTCATGATGTCATATCAGTAGTATACAGCATTTAGAAGCTTCCTTATGCACAAAAACAGAAGGCCATACTCTGATGGATGGTGGATTGAGGTTATGCTTCACGCAAACACTGGATTGCAAGGAGGATCCCAAGCTGTAGCCTTAGCAAAATAAGTAACAGAAGGGTGAATACCAGTTCATTATTTACACGCGCTGCTTGAAGATCAGGTCGTGTGCTTGAATTTATTGCTTATATGTAACACAGATTCGGCCCTTATGATGGCCAAGTTGTCTGAAATGCATCGGCCATACTTTCTACTTCTGAAGCACTGCATATGAAGTATTGCAAAGAAAAGAAACATTTCGAAAGACAAGATGTTGTGATATTATGTTATACTGATACTTTTGATTACATATACCATAGTGTTCACTGCAAAGGTCCAGCTATACACTGGAGGGGTTCCCCCAGCCTATTGTGTTTCTATGTAAACCAATCACAACATGGAGGATTCTGTGTTCAGCAACATTTTCTACGACAAAGGAAGTAAGCAAATGAAACTGTTAATTACCTTAGAATGTGCTACTTTGGTTAAACCCAGCTCGTTTATGATCTGATCGATTCGCTCCTCTTTCTCTTTCTGTCGAATGGAGCGCGGAAGTCGAAGTGCTGCAGAGAACTGCAAATTTTCTCTCACAGTTAAGGTCCCCATCACAATATCATCCTTGTGAGAAAACATGAAATACTGTAATATTTGTGCAGCTCTTCTAATAAATGTTTACTGTTATCAAAACGGCATCTCATATGACATGTATGTATTTTTTATAGAACAGAGACCATCATTGTCCAGAAGAAAATTGCAAAAGATACTTTTCATTTTTGTTGTAACTTTTGGTACTTCAAAATACAATTTAAATTGGTAGAAACATGATATGATATGATGAGTCATTTATAATGCTAGTTTTTCTAGGCGCGACAAGACAAAGTAGGGAAGACAGAGGGAGGACAAAAACAAACAATCTGACTAGGCCTTGTGTCATCCAGATCATGCAAGTGCAGGGGGGGAGGAGGGAGAGGAGAAGTGCCAGGGGGAGTGAAGGGGGAAGTGCAATCAGGGCAGTATTGCTCTACGTAAGTGCACTCAACCAGCATACAAATTCCACAAGCGGCTACCCTACTTTTGCACACATCTGCGGTGGATGTCCCAAAGTCAAACTGTATGGATATGTCTAATATTATTTAGACAGTGGCACAGAGTCAGTGAAAGTATATGCCTATTTTAATCAATATACACATCTAAAACCACATTCAAAATGATAAAATACACAAAACATAGTTGTTGTATCCGACTGACATACTATGCTGATCTTTCACAAGCACAAAGGATATTGTCTATCTCCTATTATTTAGAGGAAATGGTGTGAGGTTAGTAGCGGGAGTGAGAGGCATATTCACAGTACATGCCCGAGTACTGGCCCTCTCTATTTCGTGTCTAGACAACTGGGTGTTTCTGGATTCGAAAAAGAACACAGCCATGAACAAATCTAGTTTGTGTGCTCCCTCGGATCCATCTTCAGGACACTTGATGTTAATAGTACGCGTAGAGCTCACACGTTTCTTCAGGCACATGTCACCATACGCATCGGGTAGTTCAATTTCTTGGTTGTGTGTAAAGTTATTCCCATGGATTTCCCATTCATGGAGCTATCTTACCACAATCTCTCAAAGAAGAAGAGATCACACTGTGGATCATACAATTCAGTACATAAAGAGGCCAATCAATTTGTAAGTTGGCATCATTTCATAGCGCATTGTTGCTACTATTTTCTTCAATAATGTTGAAAAAAAGTATTAGCATCAATGTTTTTTATTGTGTGAAGCCGAGTGATATTTTCAGCTTGCGCTCTTGTTTAAGAATGGAACTAGTTCCTGATGACTCAACAGGCTTTTCTCGAAAAGCCCTCAGGGGAACCTAGCAGCACATGGGATATGGGCTCAGTATACCGGTGGACTGTGCATGTTGCTAGATGCTGTGACGGTCAAATTCCACCAGGCTGCTCCTAAGGCTCAGCAGTCCATGGTTAGACCTGAGGGACAAGGCAAGTGGTCGATACCCAGAGTGTTCATTGTATAATATTTACCACACACATTTTTCAGTGCAGAATATTCATCCCTAAGCAATTCACTGAAAATACATAATAAAAAAAAAAAAACAAGTACAAACAGTATGTTTGGGAACAAGGATAATGCTTTTTAGGTGAGGGGTTGGCGATGAATGGGGCTACAGGGGTCCCCACCACCATTTTGATGTTACACTGAATTTAGAAAGAGGTAAAATTAAAAAAATGATGTACATTTGGGGATGAAAACGTCAGGGTATAAATACAAGGAGCCGAGCAGGCTACAGCAGAGTACACATTTAACCTGGGAACAAGCATGGTATTCAAACTGGGCATAACATCTGACCTGTTTGTGAAGCAGACAGTACAACACAGCAATGCAAATGACTTCCCAAACAGGCTAGCTGACTACCAATGCAAGAGATCAGAGCAGAAGAGTCAGGAGCGCCTTAACATACTAAGTTAGAAGAACTTGCCCCTCGACATCCCAGACAGAAGGTGCTGAAGGAATAGAAGCAACATGTGCCACTGAGCTTGGGAGTTATGTTTTCAGGTGTGCTAGAGGTATTTCAAAAGTAGCCATTTTTATTATATGGGTGTGGTTAACGCCTCGCTCTCCCTAAGCGAACAAAGTTTTCCTTGCCTATGAAACTAAGACTAAAGAAAAACACTCTAATAACAAAATATATCTGCCCCTCGCACTTATACATACCGCAAAATCATACAGACATCGTATGACTGTTCAAACTCAACAAAATAACAGCAGATTCATACAGAAACTTTAGAATCATGTATCCTTGTAACCAGGGTCGGTTCCCCTTCCCCAGGATTAAAACAGGATTTCCCAAATCAAAATTTCAGTCAATAAAGTTATTTGCAATAATTCAATGCATCTACAAAGCCAAAACAAAAGTTCCTCACAATAGCCACGTTTTGCTTTCAACATAAGGTTTCTTCACTCCATGAGTTTCTCACTTGGCAAATGTATTGTCCCGCTGTTAAACATGGTTCATCAGTTTTCCATAAGCTCTTCATTGTCAAACCAAAAAGTATTTGTTTTCACACTTCTAGTGAATATTTCAATATAACGTTCCCTATTGGAAAATTCAACTTCTTCACATTTTTTCTTTATAAACAACAATATGTTACCATAGTTCATCAAACACATTAGGTGACTTGCCACTTTCTTTCCACCACAACCTTTCACCACAATATAAGTACTTCAGTATCTTCTTCCTGGTCCACTAACCTGCCAGGACTACCCCTAACAATCCATTTCCTGTTGTACTCACCTGCCAGGATAAAAACTCCTATTGCTACTACAAGTACTCTGTGGTGAGGCTTGCTTCAAACTTTAAATAAAATCTTTGACTTTCACCAACACTGAAATTCACAACCTTTTTTCATGACTTTTTTCCTAAGGATACAATACACATTGATGCTGTTGGTTCCACTGGTATGTTTGCCAATTGTACTGCAGGTTAGGTTCGTCTCCCCTTGAGGTTTTTTACAAGGAGGGATTCTCTCCTGCCACCTTTGGTTTTCTACTACCTGGACCATACCAGGTAACTGCTGATAATGTGTCTTATTCACATTTCTCTCCTTAGGAAAACGATTTCCCCTTTTTTCGTATAATTGCCTTCTTTTGCTTAGTTAATGCTGGTTGGTATTGTGTTCCAATTTTACCCCCTCTTTACTTGGGCATTGATGGTTATAATTTGTATTTAATATTGCCCTTTCTTTACTTTGGCAATGGTTGTTACAATTCTTCTCCCGTCGCTTTCCTTCAATGTGTATATTAGGCCACATATACTTTAATTCATTAGTTCGGTATTCAAAATAGCAGCTAGTGGTCTAGTGTGGAGCGCCTCAGGGTCATCTAATGAAGGCCAACTCACTGGTCTTCCCTTGTACGTTTGCTCGACCCGTTGCTGCTTCAGTCCTCTCTTCTCACATCAAGTCTGGTGTGTTAGACAGCTCCAGTCATACTCCACCGTCCGTACTTATTGAAATTGGAGCTTGACACTGTCCTTGCGTGCCCCGGTAAAGACCAACCACTGAGTAAGACGCTGGGGAGGGAGAGCTCCTCTCTCTGATGGGACAGCCAGTAACTGCACCGCTTCCCGCTGTGTGTCCTCTGCAAGGCAAACTCCCAGCTTCTTTAACTCTTCCGCACCACACTTCCCTGAAATCACAGCGACAGTCCCGGTGTCTTCTTTCTGCTTCTCCCACTGCTGCTGTCCACTTCATCTACTGCCTCTAATGGCCTGCACCTGAAGGGGCCTTAAATATTCAAAAGTCCCACTCAGGTGTGGGCCATTAGAACCACTAGTCTGAACATCAGGGTTCTGCACCTCTGAGCTCCTCTTCCTCATCCCAGTACCTGGAGCATTATGGGACTTGAAGTCCCTAATGTTCTTGGTTCATTTTCTGTTAACGTTTTCCATTTTGCAATAGGCCACTAAGACAGTGGGATCACTAGGGAAGTTAGTTAGAGGGTTCTCCCAATTAATTTCCCTGACCTGAGACCCCCCTGGCCCCCATGTGATCCTCCAGTAGAACACCACCCCCCAGGGTCAAGATCAGGAAGCGTCTGCTTTTTGCTAGCCACATGAGAAGTCTCCTTAGCCATGGTTTTTGGTACCACGGATGCACAGAGGCAATCGTACCGAGAGAAAGGAACATCTTTGAATCCACAAGAATCTACACACAAGAATCTCCCCTGAGGAACCGTGGCTAAAGTCATGGGGAAACACGTGTTGGGAGACAATTTGGGAGACAAAGTTTGTTTATTGAAACTTTAAGTGTATGGAGTATCCAGAACCTATACTGAATAAACAAATTGGAATTAACATAACCAAGTGATTGAGTAATTCTTCCCAAGGAGCGCACTAAAGGGTACCAACTTTATTTCTCGGAATGGTTTTTGGTATGTTCAGCTCTGATTCATCAGATCTGCCTCTCTCGTGAGTCATTCAAAATATCTCTAGACACGGCGGATGAAGTGGAACAAGACCTGGGGTGCGCTCTCTCAATGAATGCACACATTCTGAGAGACAGATGCTATCATTGGCCCTTTCCTTTGGTTACTGTTTCCTTTTCTCTCATATTTCCATTTTTTTATGTGTATTCCCTTCTTTTTCTCCTTTCCACTTGTCATTGTTTTCTTTCTGTTTTTATTCTCTGTGCGTATCTGTCTCTTTCCTTGTTGTTCTTTCTTTCATCCTCTCCTAATTGTCCATAGCCTAGTTGCTCGGTGATACTACTGGCTTACACAACTCAAAGAAGGGCCCGACATTTGGAAAAGGGCACACAAAAATAAACAAATCAGCAAAAAGGATGCCTGAGCCAAACACAGAAAACTAGCTATACCAAACATAATAGATGAAAAGCATTAAAGGAAAAGACTTGCTCATTTGACAATAGGGATGAAGGTTGCACCCTAGACAAACACCCTTTCCCCATCACTAAAAACACTCTGCTAACTAAGCACTCACCAACCAATCACGCTCGCTCACACCAAACCCACACTCAGTCACTACTAGGTAATGGTAGAACAGCCTGCTCATATTTGTAGCTGAATCTCACTCGAAAAAAGAAGAACCCTACAACAAACTGCTGGTAAAAATCAGAGGAAGTGTGACAAAGTTGCATACATGAATGTCTTCATGGGAATTGCTGTCAAATGTTTGAATATATCCATGAGATATACTTATTTATCCATTAAGCAGTGCAATTCTCTGGAGGATTAGCTTGGCTTAATTCTTCATTCAACACAGAGATCCCTTCACGCCAAAATGTGTATGGGTA